>NC_141336.1:14348026-14783026 GCF_037954235.1 Aulostomus chinensis | reverse complement strand
ATTTGGGTCATGCACTTCTCCACCTTGCGCCCCCATCTGTATTATTGGATGGGAGCAGCTTGAGCGCCCTCTTAAAAAAAAAAAAAAAAAAAGCGTAGGAAGTTACTTGAAATCCATGTTTGCACCTATGAATCTTATTTACAAATGTGTTAAAAAAGCTTTGCAGAGCGAATCACTGGCCTGATTGCATAATACTTAAATGCTATTGGATTTCTGTGCTGTGTGGAATGGCAAGAGATCAGGCTAAATGATTCTGCCTGGTTGTCATAGTGACAGCATGTTGTGTGAGAAGTTTCTTTGTATTTCTCTGGCTTTCATACAGCTTGTGCCACTGCCTTATGATGCTGCCATATAAAATACCCGTCTGCGTCACTGTGAATAGATAACCCATGCATGCAGGACCTTGGTACAGCCCTGAGAAATTGGTGTTTGATTAGATTTTCTGTCTGAGGTGTGTGTGCTCCTGATGATAAAATCCCATGAATGTTTGGTATTAACATGAGCTATCCTCTTCTCAAGGAAACACCACATTGGTTAATCAGCAGTCTGCATTTTATTCTGTGTGAACACTTGTCTTCAGTTTGAATGGGGTTGCCATTGTCACGATCAAGAAAGCCAAATAAAGTGTCCCTTGTTTGAAATAGAGCAGAAAAAGCGGTGACCATGAATTTTCCCACTAGCATGCCTGTATCCTTTGGAGTATTCAGAGTTCAGGAAGTCAGTCTTCTTTCTCAGCTCGCAAATGTGGATTCCTTGTGCATTTCCTGTGTATTTCACACAGTGCATATAACACACTATAGTGCGCTTCAACAAGGAAACAGGATGTTTAGCTAACAGAGGCATCACTTGACTTCCCTCCGTAAGTGCAATCAGGGTCATCTCAATTCTCTTTAAGCAAGTAAACAAGCTAACATTCCTGTATTGCTGACAAGCAACCACAGAGCTCAACACAAACCTCATTCAGCAGAGTCCAGCACAAATAGAACCTCAACGTCCAGCGCAATAGCTGAAATCATTTCCTAATCATGTCGGATGTGAATCAACTTTGATCATAGTTTTTAATTTACGTAACAAGTTTACCATTGACTTTTTTTTTTTTTTTTAATTCCCAATACTTTTTTCCTTAGCCAAGAATTTAGATTTTTACAAACTTGAGTCTCAGAGGATGTATGTTAAGAGTTTGATGCATTCATTAAATCTCATTTGTGTCTTTGTTATTATGAACATTTATATATTATGACCATTTATAAAAGCTGGCTAGGGACTTCAGATGGAAACGAGCCTTTTGGCTAATTCTGGCATCATAGTTTCAGTTGCTGTTTGTCGACAATAAACAGACTTTTAAAAATATGTCATTAATTGAATCAATGGTAACCACAGTCTTGTGATAGAATGAGGTATAGGATAAGGAATAAACAACTATAGGTCATGACATTGAAAAGAAAAAAAAAACCCTGATTCCTTGACTGGAATCAGGTGATGAAGTCAAAACACAGGTGATGTGATCACCAGCTCCAACCAGCTGAGGAGTGAAGGCCTCTCTTTGTATAGCAGCTATGGAAAGGAAATTCAGTGTCTGTGTTGTTGCCGCCATACAGTCTGCAGAGACCTCGGGGCATCCAGGGAGAAAGATTACAGATGGCTGATGACAGTTCTTGGTAAATAACCTAATCCTCTCTAACCTAATTCTAAACGTAATCCTTATATTTTTTTTTATACATCCCCCTCTCTCTTTTATTTTTTCACAGGTTAAATAAATTGTGGTGAATTTACCATGTGACAAAATGTTGCTTCTCTAAATTCTTTGAAAGAGATACAAGAAGAAACCAAAAACACACCTAAAGTTTCGAGAGGTGCTCCGGCCCAGTTGGATTTAGGACCCACTGCTAGTGGACTGGTGGTAATCTGGGCCAAGAGGCGTGGCTCCCACAAAAGGTGCTGATTTTTAATGGCCCAGCAGCTGAACACAACAATGCATACCTATGATTAGTGAGGGCCTGGCCTCAGAAACCTGCAACTTTTAGGCATGCTAATTGTAGGGTAGTGAGCAGGAAAGGTGCAGAGGCTTGAGGAATAGGAAGTGTGAGGGCCTTCAGGCATATTTGACTGTGCTGTGTGCACATTTAAAAACAACTTTTAATGGTATTACAGTAAGGGATGAGAGATGGACAAGAGTACATCTAGTAAAGTGTGTCACACTCAAAAAAGACAGACTTGTGACCTTGCACAAGGATGTTAGTTTCGATGGAAGGTCACTAGGCTGCAAAGCCCTTGGCAGAAACACATCTCAGAGATTGTCTAAATTCTGTCGGTGAGCAGAATGCAAACTATGTGAGCATCATCACGTGACCTAGAGGAGGGAATATGTGCTGTTCTCATAACAGAAACCATTTAGTAGTAAATTGATGAAAAGGGACATTTCTAGTCATACGTGACACAGTTTCTTACTGGAGTTCCTTAAAAGTAAATTTGCACTAGTTGTTCGTGTTGACTACAAAAAACGGGAAGTTAAACTGTTTCAGCCACAGTTGGCTTTTTCAGCGCTTGAGACTGTTACTTCCTATTGTTTGTATGTTGTGCGTGGGCTTGATCGAAACCTGATCTAGCTGGGGAAGCTGTGTTTAGGGTGAGGTGGACAGGCCTTTGTTGCTGCCTGAGGGGTGTTTATTTGGGCGGCTTCAGTTGCCTTCCCTGTAATCATCATCCAGCCCCACAGGATAGAGGGGATTAATGAATATGTTGGAGGGGAAGTTACAGACGACTATTTAGCATTCTCGTAAGGGATGAGAAGGAAGGGCTGAAGAAGTTGTGTGTATGCATGTGCAGATGTTTTATTTCATAGAAGGTCGAGGAAAGAGAGCAAGATATCAAACATGCTGGTTTTTTTTTATCTCTTCGGTTAAAGAGATAGACTTACCCAATGTTTTGTTTTGTTTTGTTTTGTTTTGTTTTGTTTTTACCAGCAAAGAGCTGCAGGGCATCTTGATTTTGGTCCAGATACCCTGCAGACACAAAGGAAAAATGTTATGTGCACAACGTGTCTTACCTGAACCCAAAGACAAGTCAATTCTCTTCAATTTATGTGCAAAAATACAGCAAAGAATGACAATAATTCCTCATTATCAGATAGGGCTGAGACATGATTTATGAGAAAAGTCATTACTTCAGGATACTTGTTGAGTTTTCTTAACAATTCACGTCTCCACCGCATAGCTTAAGCCACTTTATATAATTTTTTGATTGGTCTTACACAACCAGCAACATGTCAATAATTGGAATCCTATATATGGGAGATTTACACCAGACATGTTAGTACATACAGGCATAAAGAGTCAATTGATGAAATTGCATTAATTATTCACTTTACTAGACTCACTCTACAAGTTTTCCCCTAGGATCAGTGAAAGGGCACAGATTGAGGGGCCACCAGCGTTTTGACTCAAGTGCTTTACGTCAGGCAGATAATCCTTGACAATGAACTTTAGTATCTTTTTAATAGCGTCAAAATTCTGTTTTATCGCCTCTGTGACAACTATCGTAGCTCACTCTCAGTGGATTTCTCTACAGGTATTGCCAACACTTAAATTTGTCGCTTTTTGATAGGTTTGTTAGAATGTGCTTCTGCAATTGTTAATCCAGAAAAATCCAACTTTACACTCCTTTATCTTAAAGCTGTGGTGCGGGACATTTGTCTCCATCTTCTGGCTGTGAGAGTTATTACAAACAACCTTTAGCTTTATCTATTGCTGCTTCTGAAGCTACAAAATGGTGAATGATTATTTTATGCGTGAAACAACCCATGAAAACTTTTTCATTACACTATCGAAATTTGATCCACTTGTTCTGAAAGCATTGACTGAATGTCTTGAAGAGACTAAATCATATATCTACATTCAAGATGGCAAAAGGCTAACAGTAAGTTGCTGGCTCGATCTGATGACCTCATCGACTAAAAAGACGAAGAAGGTCGTCTACAGGAAGATCTTCCTCAACATGGCACAAGGTGCTCTTATTAATCTATGTAGCATCAATAAAGGATTTATTAACCTTTAATTAAGGACAGTCATTATTGTTTATGAACCCTTTATAACCACAGATCTACATCTGATTTGACATCCGGAAGCGTCAGATGTGACTCCTCATATTCCTCTCTTAAAGAGCCTACAGATATTTTCCCGTTCTCTAAACATCCCCTCACTCCAAACGACTAACACACGTACACAAATCTAGTAACAATAACCCCCCCCCCCGCCCTTCAACTGTGCGGCCCCCATCCCTGTTCCTCTCTTTCTCTCCCCTATGGCCTCCTCCACTTAATCCTCCCGCTCATCTGGGAACCACCAGCACCCGTCCATGAAGAGACGCATTGTGCCCAGATTATTTGATTGTTTTCAGATGTCTGAGCTTTCCTACACAAAAGGGGAAGAACATGGTTTGTCCAAAAGCCTTAGGCTACTCTACCAATGGATGGACACACAGGGAAGGGGGTGGGGGGGCTGGGCTACGGTTGGGGGATCGGCACTGGGCTCAGGGAGCGGACACACGAGTCAGGAAGTGACCCCTGCAATGCCAGATTACAAACAATGTGCTCTCTCAACTTCTGCAGTCCTCGCTGTGGAACATACCACTTCTGCAACAGCCAAAGGGGGGAGGGTGGTGCTTATAGGAGGAAGGAAGGATGGTGTCAGCCTTCTCTCCTTTTAATGCTGCATCCATTCATTGAGTGGCGAGGAGAGAGTAGGTGGGGTGGTGGTAGTCGGGCCAGGAAGGCACTTCACTGATGAAAAGTCGCCACATGGAGGAGGATGAGAAGTGGGCTGAGGGCGTGGGGTGGAGGGGGGGGTGAGAGAAGGGCGGGAATTGGTTTGCACTAGCAGCAAACCAGAACAAGGATGTAAAGGGGGGAAAAATGAAGACGAAAGATGAGAGAAAAGGAAAAAAGAATAAGGATAGTGAAGGGGAATGTAAGAAAGAGGGTGAGGGAGGAATACCAAGACTAATGGTTTGATTCAGGGCTCGTAGAGCATAGAGTCCCATGCCTGTCGAGTAGCATGTAACCAACAACCTTTTCTTCTGTCGGATGGTGGATGGTGTGTAGGATAAGCAGCACATCAACCCTGAATAGAGCTTTTGTTCTGGGGGTTGTTGTGCCTTTACATTAGTCCATTGATGAAACTGAATTTGCATTAAGGTGACTATCATGAGGTCATCTCTTATTTCCTACCCACATAGTTTTGCATTTTTCTTCCAGTTTCTTAGGTTATCATTACATTCTTCAGACTTCAGACCAATATGTATTCTTGATATCATTGTCAAGTCCACAAGGGAAAGAACACACACACACACACACACACACACACACAATCTCCGCCCCCGTCTGCACTGTCATGTGTGACTCACAGCGTATCGCAGCACTGAAAGAAGTTCAAAAAGAGGCTGGCTGTACATTCACAGTGCATTCAAACTGTGCTCTTTAAATAGCTCAACCTTCTCTAGACATATAAAAAATCCATGCATTAAAAACGACTGAATCATACAAGAATCAAAGAGGCAGAGAATATCTTTTCAGTTAATGTAAATCACAACAGCAGCATTTTATCGACGACTGTATTGGTTATCACCTATAAATATTTTACATTTGTATGCAGTATATGGATTTAGGTGGATGTCTGTGTCTAGCAGAACATTACTGAGTTGATAGTTTGTTATTTGATCATCTCACTCCATTTTTTAAAGTTAACATATATCTGCATTGTGTGATCGCTTTTAAGTGCATGGATATGAATGAACATGCCTGCACATGTTATATTTGTGACTGAGGAGAAGTGTGTGCTATGATACTGTATGGTGTCAAATTGTGTGTGTGTGTGTGTGTGTGTGTGTGTGTGTGTGTGTGTGTGTGTTTTCTGGAATGCACCTGGCCTGATATGCAGGCAGTGGAATGCTGAACACCGTCTCTCGCCCAGGGAGGCAGGGCTGGAATGTGGCCCAGGCTCTATTCTTTTCTTCACTCCACAACACAGGAAAAGTTACAGGTTCACACACACACACACACACACACACACACAACCAGAGTTATGTTCACAGCCAAGGTTCTACATGCACCTGTGTCTTTGTACGTGTGTTTAGATTTGAAGGGAAGGGGGTGCCATTGAGTGTGTGTTTGTGTATACACTCGTGTGTGTGCATGCTTAAATGACCAAACTTAGTGTGCAACCTGAGAGCAATCAAATTTTCCTATCGTGCAGGAGCTGTGCAATTTTCATTGCTTCACGCATTGTTATTAAGTCGTACCATGGTGCTGCAAATTCCAACCAACAAAGCAAGATTACTGCTCCTTTTAAAACGTGCCAGATCTGCTGCTCCATCACTTCACCCTCCGAAAAATCTCAGCACACTCTCCTGAGGTTGGCTCCTTAACGCACACTTTCTTAGTCAACGCAAATTATAACTGTCACTGTTCTTTAATTTTAAAATGTATGGCAAAGGATGGGGAACTTTTCGTTAGACACACATTACATAGACCATGAGCTAACCTTAGCAGTATAAAAAAAACCTGTTAACTCCTCATAGCTCTCCAGGATGTACACCATACCAAAATAGAATCAAAGTAAGCAAGAATATAATTTTTATTATCAGCACCAACTGGTGAATGTCAACATTTTCCTCCATTCTTGCCGGAGTGAATTCTCTCATTGGCCCTCTGAACTGCTTTTTAACTTAGGTCGCTATAGCATTCCGATCAAAGAGTTGATTAAAGAGTACAGGGGAAATCAGCCTGCGTGGTTTATATGTCTGTCACCAACTAGCACACATGCAGACGGGAAAACTACTCTTAATTGTACTGGAGTAATTAGTCTGGTTCCTATAATGGGTACTGCTTTTACGGTTCATGACACAATGGTGCAAAATGTATATGTTAGAGTGGATCAGTCCAGAAAATCAATTCAATTATTCATTCACTTAAACTTGATCAAGAAAACCACAGAAAGACTTGAACGACAAGACCACAAGACCAATCACATGCTATCAGTCAAAAGTCCCTTCACACCATTTTAGAGAGAGGAAAACAGCACTTGTGCACTCCAGATTCACCCGATTTTTTTTTCATTTCTTTTTTTTTTTTTTTAAAAGAGGGACTATAAAAAAGATGGTGCACATACTGCCGTCATTCAGACCCAATTTACTGCATGGCAGTCTTGAGACTTGCAGAGCCAATTGATTTTTGCATTGCTTTTTTGATCTCTTACACAACGTCAGGATCTCTGGACTGCTTTCTCAAATGGGGCAAATAAACAGGGTCTGTGTGTTTATGGGAAATGGGGAGAGGGAAGGCGATTTGGTAATCACAAAGTGCGGGGGTGGGGTGGATGAGGGTTAATGGAAGAAAGTAGAAGGTGAGGGGCCAAAAGTGGTGGGAGTAATTTTACTATTAGAGCCTACTGCATCGACTCTGACCCTCACCTGAAAGCCAAGTCAAAGCGTTTCCATTCATGCTGAGAGTGGCTTCATGTGGGCTGACAGTAAAACTATGACCCTCGAGTCACATGGACGCAACTTCTCCTTTACACCTCTGCCTGATCAGTTAGTTTGTAACCAACACCAATGTTTATACAGAGATCCATTCTATTTATCTGCATGTGCTGCTAAATAAGGTTTCATCTTCTAAACATCTATCTATATATTTATGCAGCCGAGCCTGAGACCCTGCTCTTATATGCACTTATGATGGATTGTTTGTTCATGTGAAAGTGGAGGGGCGTCACGTGTAACCACGTAGGTGTGTGAATGAACAAGCAGCGGTTGTGTTGCTAGGTGAAATTTGAACTGCTTCATTGTCAGTGCTTTCTTTCTTGGTCTATAACGCCACCAAGTGGCTGAAGATTATATTGCATATCTGGTTCGTCGTTTACAATAAAATGTGATGTTTAAATCTCATTCTGTAATCCAGACCATTTATTCACTCCCACCCAGTCAACAGCGAGGTCTAACACGGGATTCAAGTTTCAAAACATACTTTTATAATGTAATATCCATTATTAATACATTTTATTTTGCATTATTATAGATTGAGAGTCATAATTTGACTCAAAAAATACTAAAGCCTGATCCAAGGTCAGTAAAAAAGCAGGTCAAGGGGCCAAAAGAAACCAGTTTAACAAAGGTTTCGAATCCTTCTTCAAAAACAACATATTGTTTATGAAGAGTGGACAGCGCCCCCTTGTGGCTAAATCTGACGTGTCTTTCATGAATTTTGTGATATGCAGCAGCATGACAAGATTTTTTTTTATTTGACAGTATTACAGACATAAACTTTGGTCCATTTTAAAGCAACACAGCAACACAGACATACCTTGGGTTTGGCAATTATGACCACTCTCTAGTTAATATTACCTTTTTGTGCAATAATATGTACTTTAATGCTTGCAACATTTTTTTTTGTCTTTTAGAGGTGCGTCACTCCATCATTCCACTCAGTGGAAACAAAAAACTTAGCTTACTATCCAGACTTTGGCGGCACCTCAATGTACACACCAAAAATGCCATTATATTCAAAGGTAATATGTGTGTGTGTGTGTGTGAGAGAGAGAGAGAGAGAGACAGTAGAACCCAGACCAAAATCTGTTCTCCAAGACTGCTGAGTGGCCACTTGCTCTGAAGATGTTAAGATGGGGTGGGGGGGGGGGGGGGGGAGGAACAGGTGGAAGAGGCTGCTCAGCTTTTTGGAAATCTGAGGATGGAGGAAACAAGTAAAGGCCTTAAAGAACAAAAGAGGAAGTCAATCTTGCCGCCTGTAAGGTTGTTTTTAACTGCATAGACGATACGGGAAAGTTCCTCGAGGAAACTACAGATCAGGTCAGGATATTTGGCACACTGTCAATGTAGAATGGAAACCTGATGAAGGGATCACATAGTACAATGTCCTGGAAAATCTTGTGTTCCCCCTGAAAATCATTTGAGGTTTTTTGTATTTGCCTAGTGGCTCATTGTAAATGAAACTTGCATGTTCTCTGCATGGTTTCTCTCCAGGTACTCTGGCTTCCTCCCACCATCCAAAAACATGCAATTGGGGACGAGGCTGATTGATACTCTAAATTGACTGTAGGTGTGAGTGTGAATGGTTGTTCGTCTCTCTATGTTGGCCCTGCGATGGACAGGCGACCTCTCCAGGGTGAACCCCGCCTCTCGCCCGTTGACGCTGGGATAGGCTCCAGCCCCCCCGCGACCCTTAATGTGTAGGAATAAGCGGAAGATGATGATGGATGGATGGATTACAGAGCTGAATAAAATACAACCAAGTGTTTCATTGTCGACAGTTTTGTTTTTCATTTAGTTCGTTTGTTAAATGGTGAGCCTATTGATCATCTTTGGCATTATATAACAGCATGACGCAGAGCCAATATGTCATATTTCAAGATTAGCCCTTTACTGACTCCTCATCAAGGGCAAATTGATGTGTCCCAGCAGCACAAAGTGGGAAATAGCACAAGCAGATGGAACCTAATATGAAATCAATAATGGTAAGATCAGGTAAACAAATAAAAAATCACGAGTCCACCAATAAACATAAACCTATTTGTGGAGTTAACTGCTTCTAAGTAGATTGTTTATGTGTACTGTTTCAGGAAAGGAAGAAAGAAAAGAGGATGGAGCAGAGCTCAGCCATCCTCTCTACCCTACCCTGAGCTGTCAGTTTCTGGAAACATCTCTGCCAGTATTCTCTGCTCTCAGGTCAAGATAACTGGAAGAGACAAGGTTCGATGTCTTTACGTCAAGATTTTGTGTCATAAGAAAGAAGTTTGCCAGCCACTTGAAATGATTCTGGGTGTCCCCTTCACTGAGGCTGCAGATATTTGGGTTCTCAGTTGTGAGAGGCATTCTTGCGCATCAGAGATGTGTTCTATTGATTTGTGTGTGTGTGTGTGTGTGTGTGTGTGTGTATTCTTGTACTTGCTACATATTAAGGACTGTGTGTGTGTGTGTGTGTCCTTGTACTTGCTACATATTAAGGACTAAAATACGTATTTAACCAACAGAGTGAGGACATTTTTGGAAAGTTAGGACATTTTAGCAGGTCCTCACATCTTCAAAGGGCTGTTTGCAGGTCAAGACTTGGTTTTAGGGTCGAGGTTAGAATCAGGTTCTGGTTAGGTTTAGGAAAAGAGGTTAGGGTCAGGTAGTCAGTCGAGAAGGTTAGGTTTAGGGTGAGGGGCTAGGAAATGCAGTACGTCAATGAAAGTCCTCACAAAGACATAAGTACAAGGGTGTGTGTGTGTGTGTGTGTGTGTGTGTGTGTGTGTGTGTGTGTGTGTGTGTGTGTGTGTGTGTGTGAGGACATTAGAGTGATTGATAAGGACCTGAAGCTGGACAACATCATGATCATGCTGAGTCAAGCCCCTTAGAGTCTTTGAACTGTGGCTAAGTGTTGACTTTCCAATAATGTTAGCCTTCCTGCCTTCCTGTAACATTACATGAGCTGAGTGGCCCAGATTGACCTCCAAGTGCTGAAGTCGCTTACTCTTGAAAATACTGATATTAATTAAGGGACAGGAACACTTTTGGTTCCCGTGATGTTGTTGTTGGTTAATAAACTGTCAATTTATAACTGTTTGTAAACCATACACAATGTTATTAACTTTGAATCTGCCTTGCATGTGATTAGCTTTCGAAGCTGTACAGCATGGACTGTATATTATCTCACACTGCCAGCTCATTTCTATGGTCTGATCGATGGTGCTTATCAGTAATGTGCATATATATATATATATATATATATAAAAATATTTTTTATGCATACAGTCATGACTGAAAATGGAAAAAATGCCCCTGGAAAACAAAGTAGTAGGCATTTTTGAGGACAAGTCAATACACAGTATTTTTTTTTAAATTTCAGTCAGTCCCAAATATGACCACCATATAAGGTTACAATAAGGGTTATAGCAGCTCCGCCAAGGAGGTTATGTCTTCAACAGCATTTATTTATCCATATTTTGGTTTGTCTGTGAGCAGGAAAACTACTGAGCTGCTTCTCACTAATCTTTGTGGATGGTTGTAACATGGGCTGATGATGAACCCATCAACTTTCCACGCCCACCGTGGCCTTAAAAAAAATAGGTGTCTAATGTTGTGTTCACATGTCAATAGGCAACAGCCACAGGGTCAAAATCCAAATGACTGCTGAAGAGACTTAACTCTTTTCTTTTACATTCAACAAGGAAGGGCTGGAGCACTTGTTTAAGGTGAAATATAAAGGTAAAATCAAAAGTAGGCAAAATGGCCAATTGTATCCTTGGCCTCAGAGAGTTAACACCATAAAATACAGGCAGACAGAACTCAGGATTCTGTAGGGACACACGGCCACACACTTCTCATGGGCCATTAACCTGGTCAGGTCATTTGCAGCCGTTTCCGTTTGGCATGCGGTACTTCAGATAACCACAGTTGATGGACCCCTGCAGGGATGAGAAACTGTAACTGCTTTTTAGAGTCCATGAAACTGGAGTGAATGACAAAGACGGAGAGAAACTGATATCAGCCTGGGCAGAAAGGCCCTGGTTGGATTTAGTCAAGATTCCCCTAAGCAGCATTTATTCTCAGTCCAGGACTGAGGGAACGCCCCTCTGGTGTTGCTGGGATACAGCGAGGAGCTGTACTACTGCAATAATAGGGGTGATGAAACTTTGCAGAGCAGGACCGGATAACGTTATTCACATTGTTCATCTGTCTCAAACCTCAGCTGGAGGCTAGAGACTCCATTTGAGAAAACTTTAGTAGCCAAGAGGAGGAGCATTAGCCGCAGGCTTCAGGGATACTGGAGAGACATGCAGTGCAGGGCCACCCAGATCAACCCTGGATCACCGCTGTTTGGGAAGACTACCTTCATTACATGTTACCACACTAAATCCAGCCACTGAACCCTCCCCAAGAAAGAAGTGCTTAATAGCACCAAAAATGGTTCTTTGGCTCATAATCATAGGGGAACCACTGTTGACAGCACCAATTATGAAAGTGCTGTTTTGCAGCACCGTGAAATGGATCAACACAGAACCTGCTGAGGAGCCATAAAGCCCTTTCTTTGTTCTCTTTGGGAACCTCTAAGTGCTACTCAACATCTATGACGGACTGCTATGTAGCGCCTGCCAAGAAAAATATTACACTTTGAAAACCTGTTTTATTTCTTTGAGGAAATTTAAAAAAAAATCCTCCAGTCAGATGCTAAATCTTTAAATATACAAAGAAATATCAATTTAAGCATCTGTCAGCCAGAACGTTTAAATAACATTGTGCCGTTCCCCTTTCACGCAGTTATTTTAAGATAATAATCAGTTTCATGTGATTTAATGTTGTGGCTGGTTGGTGTATTAACATACAACCCTGCAATACATAAATGAAATGCATAAGAATTTGAGAAGCGTCGAGTACAGAAGGAAGACGAGCATAAAATAATTAACTACAACTTGCTGAAGTAAATGTGAATACTTTTTAATGGTAAATTGTGCATCGTCACATTTATGTGTGCACCTGGAGAGGAAACTTCCCCTTCTGACATTCATTTGAGTTTTTATCTTTTATGTAAGTGTCCCAACAAAAACCAGGCTGATTGTCAAGTTTGCCATATTGTTTCGCCAGATAATGACCCCTAATTTACAGTAGCTCTCTGGAAGGGTCAGAATTATGACATCAAAGTCAGTTCAAGCCTTTGAAACAAGCATGATTTTAAGTGTCTGGAACCTTCAGTCGCATCATAATCTCTCACAGCTGCTTTAAGACATCAGATTAAACCTGAAGTTGTGATGTTACATGTGCATGCTGCGATGTTATGTCACAGCACTCTATGACAGCAGAAACAATGAAAACTCAGATGCTATATGAGCCAAAAATATAATCAAATACAATCAGATATAGACCACACCAACTGTCATCTTGGTCAACCTGCTCCATACATTGGACAGAAGGCAAGAACCGGGCTCTGGTTCAATTTACTAAATCAGGATGACTGAGGAGTCCCACTTTGATCATGTTCAGGAGATCTCTGTTGTTGAGTCCCACGGTGATGGTTTGGGTGTCCCTCAGGTTATAGGCACCAGGATCCAACTGCACAATGAACAGTGTACAGGAAGGCAAAGAATTGCAGATATGCCAATCTATACTATGGTGGTGCAGTGGATCCTGAAAGATATTACAAGGCTTGATTTTAACACCTTCGCTCATAACAAACTTTGTCCAGTCTTCATTCTTTTTGGTCATTTTCACGGCTTCCTCTGATACATGTTTGGAACCTGATTCGGCTCCTGCTCAGTGAGACTCAGAGTGTGGTGAAAGTTGAAGAGAGGGGTGACTGTGCTGGATGAGCACGCCCTGTGGTACCATACTCATAACAAAAAGACAAGTTAACACCATAAAATACAGGCAGACAGACGAGACTCTGCAGGACCACACACTTCTAATGGGCCCTGAGTAACACTTGAGATGGAATTTGTCTGTTTTCTCTGAATGATGCTAGACACTAACATTGTGCCATTAACCAGGTACAAGTTAGGTTGTCTGTGGTGGTTTCATTTTGGCATACAGTACTTAAAATAAAGTGGTACATAGGGGACAGTAGTTTCATTACTCCACCAAACCCTTTAAAGCAATCACCTTCAAGACCTCCTTTTTTTCCACAGGTAGGAGGACCTGCACATTGCATTGCAGAGGCTATTTGGCTAATTGTGAATTTGGGATGAGACCTAATACATGGATCACATACAATAATATCCTGGAAAATCTTGTGCTCCCCCGGTAAATTATATCTTCCTTTTCTTAGTTGGCTCATCGTCAGTAGAAGTGAGTCTGTTCACACCCACACACTCAATAAAAGTGACAAACTGGTGGAGAGGGGACAATATTATTAGCCATCTTCTTTCACCTTTACTTTTCAAAGACAAATTGTTTAAGTTAACATTAAAATTAGTTACAGATATTATAGTTCAACTGGTCAAAACCTTAAGCAGTAATTGGCAATTAAGTAATATCGCAAGTGGAGTTCCCCTCACAGAGTCCATTAATTTCCAGCTATGGACATCATCACCATGGAGACCAATACTTTACATTTTAAGATGAGTTTCATAATCAAATTAACGCTTGAGAGTGCAATTATTACATGAAACAATCAAGGGCAACCCATAAACATCGCCACACCGCCAAATATACTGCTCACCCCAGCCTTAACAAGTTGTAATACGTTCCAAACATAAGCCTTAATCGTGCTCAAGTTGCCATGGTTACTTTTAGAACCAGGCTAATGCTATGCTTTTAAATCTGACCGAGTTCATGGTGACTCACATGGTCACAATATCAGATAATACTATGTTTAGAAGTGTCCCAAAAATTGTTTTTTGGGCTTTGAATCTTAGATGTTAATCACCCACCAATAATAGAAGCTTCCTCCAAATCACTGTTTAACAAAATGCTCATCACACTCACTAAGCAAACATTTGTCATAGAAGGTTCCGGCAAATGCAGTGGCTTAGCAGTAACATACAGTTTTTAGGTGATTAGCCATCTTTGTTCGGCAGATATGGAACCTGGCTTTTTTGGGGGTCATTTCTGCAAAAGTTATTCCATGTGCCTGATTTTTTTTCAGTATCTTGTCTGTGGAGTGTCCTTTAAAGCCTGGTTGTGGACCAGTCAGGTGTCAACAGCAAGTTGAGTGTATTAATGGGGACTTCAGATGAGCGTTACAACTCACAAAACAATGAATTTTAAGCCCTCTGTCTAAGAATAAGTGATGATCTGGTTGGCTCACGTGGACAAAGGATGTTGAGAATGATGACCCTCACTGCATCTTGGGTTTAGAACTATCAAGAGAATTTAATCAAAATCACCCAATAACAAATCTCAATCCAGGCTGAAGCCTGTGCAGCCGTGATTTTGTCCCAAAGATATACAGCAGGATGTGTCTGTTAAAAGTTGTAGTGGTTAAATATTGTGCATAATGAGGAGAATTTTATATTAGTTGTTGAGACAATGAGAATGCATCGATAGAGACACAGAACCGGGGAAGAACCTTACAAAGACTTAACAGGCCCCCCAGCAAAGGAGCTGCATAACGCCTTAGCAATCCCAAAGAACCAGTGGAGAACCATTGAAGAACAATTCAGGGCTTAGATGGCTGGGTGTGAGGCGGGGTTCACCCTGGACAGGTCACCAGTCCATCACAGGGCCAACACATAGAGACAGACAACCATTCACACTCACAGTCACACCTACGGTCAATTTAGAGTATCAATCAGCCTCGTCCCCTCTTGATGTCTTTGGACTGTGGGAGGAAGCTGGAGAACCAGAGAGAACCCACACAGGAACAGGGAGAACATGCAGACTCCACACAGAAAGATCTTGTGATCGAGCCGGGGCTCGAATCTGGAACCTTCTTGCTGTGAGGTGACGGTGCTAACCACTGCACCACTGTGCCACGCACGTGCACGCGCGCGCACACACACACACACACACACACACACACACACACACACACACACGCTACCTTTAAATGTAATAGCATTTTTGATGTGTACACTGAGGTGCTGCTGAAGTCTGGATGGTAGACTAGGTTTGTTGCTTCTATAGACATACATCTATAAAAGACAAAAACAATGTTACGTTTATCATAGTACGTATAAGTAAGCTTTCAGGACTGATCCATCAGCAGGACTTTGATAAGCCTTTTCATCACTTACAGTGCTGTTTAAACTCATCAATCAACTGAACATGCATTCTGAATAGTAATCTTAATTTTTTATTTTTTTATTTCTTGTCCTGGCAACAGAGTTGAGACCAGAGCCTGCTTCAACACCATGATGGAGGTTTGCAAGTTGTCCCCTTCTTACTTCCTTTCTTCTCAGGTGTCCGTAGCAGCTTGGGACCAGCCAGCTTCCCAAAATTTTGTCCCAGAATCCCAGGGCTTGGTGTGTTCTTCTCCATGACCAGGTCAGCAAGAAGGTATTGAGGCTTTGTCTTACTTACATCTCCTTCCTTCAGACTTGTCTCGTATTCCTGAAGCATCTCATCAGTGACCTCATTTTCAAGAGCAGGAACACATTTGTATTTGGAAAACTTTGTAAATCCCTGATTTCTCAACTCCAGCAGATTCAGTCTCTTGGAAGTCTCCATCTCTTCATCTGTCACAAAGTTAAATTCATCCATTTCAAAGTGAAAAAACTCCTGCTGCTGATGCAAATACTCATCATCAAAATGACCCAAGCCACCAGCTTGTTGATAGACAGGAGGGGCGAGTGGTTCGCCATTTTCACCAGTTCCCCAGGAAATGGAGCAAGACACTTTCCCGGAGGTCAACAGGATCTGATTGTTAATATCAGCATCATAGTTGAATGCCACTTTCTGGTTGCTCCCAAATTCAAATTCTTCAAGAGGGTCGCTCCACGTAATGGCTGACTCTGGAATTGGCACATTAAGTTCTGCAAGGAGGGAGCACGATGAGCCAATCTCTTCAAACACCTGCAACTTGATGCTTCTGGGACAATTGATAACCATGAGATTGCAGCTCTGTCCAAAGTGCACCGTGAAGTCTGCGCTGAGCGTCCGGCTGTCAGTTTGACAAACTACTTTGTCATTACACCAAATCTTGATGAAAACAGGACGCCTCTTGACCTCTTCTCTGCGAGCAAATTCATCTCTGGAGCAGAGTTCACTGGCAGAGATTTTTCCTGACATGGACAGTTCAGGAATCAGGATGGACTTGCATGGTTTCCTACGTATCCTGGAGGCTTTCTCTCGGACCTGCCTCTGTATTATTTCCATATTGGGCTTCATTGGGGGCTTTGGTTTTGAGGGGCCCTCTTCAACAGGACTCTGAACATCCTGTACCTGAGCCTTCTTTTCCTTCCTACTGCTGGCTCTCTGACTGTGATGCCAGATTTTCCACTCATCCAACAGTGTCTTGTACTCCACCAGCTTGTTCTCATAGTCCTCTTTGCTTTCTTCCTCTAATTCCGCAACCTCTGCCATTATTTCCTCCTCATATTCCTGCTTAGCAATTACTCCATCTACAGTTACTTTTCTAAACTGGAGATTGTAGGGTGTGTTTGTAAAATACTGACACATTCTCTGAGCCTTGAGCTCCTTCCACATTTTAACTATCTTCTTCATCAGAACTTTGTCTTCCTCCTGCTCACTATCTCGCTGCTGCCGAATCTTCCTAATCTCCTCACTGATCTCGGTTATTCTCTGCTGCATGACCGGAGTAAAGCTTTGCCCACAACGGGCGTAAAGCATTTTCTTAAGGGCCCTTAAGCCATTCAATTTGTCAGTGAGGTGTACTGTGAGGTTCTTGCGCTGTCTGGTGTGGTACTGATCACACAGCTGGGCTAGACAGACCCCCAGGAGATGCTCATGACTGAAGAGTGGGTGATTAGAAAAGATAATCCCACCGATGTCAACATCAAGCTGGTATTCAGGATCCACTGCTCCACCAAAGTACGTGTTAGCACACTTTGTCCTCATTGCCTTCCTGAAGTTGGTTTGCAACGTAGGGTGCAGGTCCTCCTTCCTGAAGAAAGGAGGTCTTGTGTGTATTTTGTTTAAAGGGTTTGCCTGAGTAATGAAACTGCTGTCCCCTCTGAACCACTTGTGCCCCTCCTCTGTTTTTAATATACGCATCTTTAGCAGATTCACATTGGTCTTAGAAACAGGGGGATATTCTTCAACATAGAGACCCTTGTCCTCCTGATAACACCGTCTCATTTTCTCAGGCAGGTTACTGAAGGTCGAGGATTTGAAACTTGGCCAAAAAAGCAGGTCTCTTTGTTGCTGAACGTATTTTTGGTGACCATCATACTCAGCTTTCTTCACTTCCAGGATGTTCTGAGGGTAATATTCAGTGTTATCCTGGACTGAAGGAGCTTCTTCATTATGGAAACCTCCAATGTTGGAGACCCCCTCAACAGCATCATCATGGAAGTCAGTCATTGTAACTTGCCAAATGGAACCAGATCCTGGCTCTCATATTAGAAACTTGAACTCTGTATAAAGTAGGTTGAATAAAACTACAATTTGTGTAGTCTATATTTTGATTATGATTTGATTACATGTTTATATTACGTAGTTTCTGGACCATGATATAAAATCTCAATGCTGTGATGTTAAATTAGGGTAATGTACTATGATGTAACATTGTATGTTGCATCATAGTACATTGCTTTACAGCATCAGGCTTATTCTTTGGTGTCAGTGTACAGCTGCTTGTGTCAAAGCTCTGGCCAGACTTTGATCTCTACATTCTGATACTTCTAGAAAAAAAGGGAAAAAAAAGAAAGAGTGGGCCCTGGTTACTGTCTTGATCACCAGTGTCCAAAAGTCTGGAAATGACAGCTGAATATGCACTGAAGCAAAAGTGAGGAAACATTTCAGCAAATTTCAGTGTGTGCAGAGATGAAGTGTGTGCACAGGCCTGGATGTTTAGTAGCGAGAGAAGAGACCCAGCCTGAATATTCCTGAGTTTGAAAGGACAAAATTTCCATACTGGAGGAAGTTAAGAATTTCAAAAGATATAATGTAATCAACGAGGAATTCCCGATGCCGTTTGTTAAACCAATTTTGCTCATCCGCATGCACTCACAGTAGCGTCAAACTGGAAGTGATATGTTATTTTTAGCTAAAACCAAAGTGTTTGTGGGCTGCACGGTGGTGCAGTGGTTAGCACTGTCGCCTCACAGCAGGGGTTAATTTAATCCTGATCCTGCCGGAACAAGATCCGGCACCTCTTAATTTTGGCCTCCCTGCGTTCCGGTACTTATTTGGGCAAATCCGGTGCCTCGGTAAAACCTCTTGTATTAAAAGAAAATATTAAAAGGTTTTAAAAATGTTTAAAATACAAAAATAATGTGCATAGATAAATTTACAGACCAAATCCTTACAATTTCATGTTGTTTATTAAGATTCAACGTCATTTGAAAGAGTCGGAGATCTGTTGATGCGCTGATGCCAACAAGCCACGCCCCTGACACAAACAAACAACCTTTCGAAATTCGCCGCCTCTGAGGAGCGAGCAGAGAGGAAGTAAACAGTTACTATTTCAACTCCAACATGTCAAAAAGACAGTTAAATTTGCTGTTTTTTCAAAAAGAAGGAAGAGTCGCATGACGCTTAAAACGAGTCAGAAAAGCCTCCACAAGCGGCGACGAGGGCAGCTGCAGCGGTCATGTTGACGAACAAAATCGGCTGCAGCAGGAGGCTAGCGCCGCCACAGCTAGCCTGGTTCACCTCCAGCTAGCCAAGCCGGGTCTAACGTGATGTGGGGTGTCTTGGACAACTAAATGGTGAGCATACCGTCTAATAATAGGCTGCTGTGCCAATCTTTAAATACCGTAATAATAATAATGGAAGATTTGTGTGATTTATTGTGAGCTCTTTTTTGTTTGTTTTACAAGTTAGACCTGTTGAGAAACCAATTGTAGACTTTTAAGTCCCACCTGTGGTGATGTGGGCATTCACCTGTGCTGCGCAGAGGAGGCTAAATAACTGTGAATTGTCGTCATAACATTGATACCATGGATATTATTTGAAATGGAGGCTTGTACGTCCCACATCATGGCAAGTGGGCATTTGTATGTTGTTGTCTGTATACGTTCCGGGACCTGTGCCCCTCTCTCACCCCTGAGCCGTCATATGTACTTTGCGTTCTGGCACCTCATGATTTACAAATTAAGCACTGGTTTTACATATTGTTTTTCTGTGCGTTCCAGGACCTGTGTCCATCTCGTCACCGCTGGGGTGTCATATATACTTTGCGATCCGGTACCTTATGATTTACATATTAAGCACTGCCTCACAGCAAGAAGGTTGCGGGTTCGAGTCCCGTCTCGGGCGTGGTATCTTTCTGTGTGGAGTCTCCATGTTCTCCCTGTACCTGTGTGGGTTCTCTCCGGGTACTCCAGCTTCCTCCCACAGTCCAAAGACATGCAATTGGGGACGAGGCTGATTGGACACTCGAAATTGGCCGTAGGTGTGACTGTGAGAGTGAATGGTTGTCTGTCTCTATGTGTTGGTCCTGTGATGAACTGGTGACCTGTCCAGAGTGAACCCCGCCTCTCGCCGTAGACGCTGGGATAGGCTCCAGTCCCCCCGCGACCCTTAATATATACTGGAATAAGTGGAAGACAATGAATGAATGAAAGTGTTTGTGGATCACTAACCAGATATAAAATACATTGATTATACTGGATCATGCGCTTGGGAGTTTGTAAATGGATGTTTGTGGGTAGTTTTGCTGTTTTAAGCCAGTTTAGTAAAGCTATTTCTGTATTCTGGAGCCATTCAGAAATGATGCGGCAGTGAAAAATATCTTTGTAACCTCATGACACCCATTCTCAAATAACTGAGAAGCTTGTTTTTGGTACCGCTTTGCTACTGTTTGAAGCTATGCAATTTAGGGCAAAAAAATCTGGTTCATTTCTAATCATTCTAGAAAAGTTTTCAAAAAGATACGATGGTTTCACTTATAGATTAACAAACCCAATGACTATGGGTCTTGCTGGAGGGACTTTCTTGACAGTTTTGAAGGTTTCTTGAGAAATGCAAATAGATCATTTGGTTGAGTAGCGCTCCATTAAATGAAGGGCTGTCCACAAAAAAAAAAAAAACAAGATATAAACGTGAAGAAATTATCAGAGAAAAACAGATGTTTATGGATGGTGAGAAAAACTTTGAATTGTGATATTGTGATCAAACCCCCACCCCACCCCAACACATAGAACCCACATATCCCTCTCCTTCAGGCTTGCCTTGCAACCATACAGCTTTGATCACTGTGATGTGTTCATCCCGTCACCATGAAGGGATGAGTGTCATTGTCATTTTACACACCACATTGGAAAGAAAAACATCTCATGTATTTACATGTGCTAACACACACACACACACACACACACAAAATTTCTATACTGTCAACATTATTAGTTTGTGGCATTTTGGCAAATTATATGTCCATCGCACCAACACCTTGCATCTAAGTAATCCCCAATGTTTGTCATTGATAGGGATGCATTAATTTTGAAATCTTTGGCTCATATGATAATTGAAAAAAATCTGGCCAGTAAAATAATATTCTGTCAGATAAATTAAGTTTTTGTTGTCAGTCATTTCCCTTATTTTTCTAAAGGAAGGACAGGTACTCTCTCTTTTTGAAAAATAGGTAACCTAAATATTAAAAATTGAGAATTATATTACTGTTTGTCTTGATGTTAAGGTACAATGCTTGTGGCATGTTCACAAATAGGTGTGCTGTTTTCCAAATGAAGGTGGTTTAGAATATTTAATGATAGACATTTGTGTGCAAGACATCCAGAGAGAACTTCAGCAGCCATCACAGGCAAACCAGGAGAGTATTCAGGTGCGGGGGGGGGTTCAATATGGCTGCACCTGCCATCTGTGTTTATTTACTAACTAGTCAGTTGGTGAGCTTTAGGAGTCAAAATGAGTTAATATCAGGAACGCTACGCTCATATATGCTACACTTTGCTTGCTTGCTTATGCTACAAATTGTAAGCTTGCAGCTGTGCTGTGATTTTTGTCTACACTCACATCTCAAACCAGCACTCAGCAAGAGAGAGTTAGAATCTAGGTGCTACTCATTTGTGTGTGGCAGCAGTGTTAGCATTAGCTCACCAGCGACTTTTGTCTTCGTGGATGCTTAGTTGATTGCTACACATGTCTGTGTGATCTGTGTTCATGCTTGCTCACTGCTATTCATGTATGTGGGGCTGCAGTATTAGCATTTGCTCTGTGTGTCTGCAGTGTCAGCGTTCGCTCACTGGCTATTCTAGCCTGCGGGCTGCAGTGTTAGCATTACCAGCTACTCATGTCTTTGTGGCTGCAGTGTTAGTGTGAGCTTACAGGCAGTTCACATCTGTGTGGCTGCAGTGCTAGCATTTGCTTTCCAGCTACACACATCTTTGCAGCTGTAGTGTTACCATTAGCTTAGCAGCCACCCATGTCTTTGTGGCTGTAGTGTCAGCTTTCTGACCATTCACATCTGTGTGGCTGCAGTACTAGTATTAGCTCACTGGCTACTCACCTGTGTGGCTGTAGTGTTAATATTAGCTTACTGTTAATTAGAGGTCGACCGATATGGGTTTTTCTAAAGCCGATGCCGATATTTAGAAGTCAGAGTCAGCCGATGGCCGATATGAGCTGCCGATTTTTTTGGGCCAATTTTTAGGGCCGATATGCTATCGTATTGTCCTTAATTGGCATGCTAGAATATCATACTAATAAGAGGACGCACAACACTTGTGTGTGTGTGTGAGTGAGTGAGTGAGAGAGAGTGCCTCGCTGTTACACAGTGACATTACTCGGAAATACGACACGAAATAAAAACTAAAGTAAAGCGTTTTCATGCTTTCTTTCTAATTAAACAAATTAACGCGTTAAAGTCAAGTTTTGGTCGAGAAAATAAGTGAAATTTTCCGATGCCGACGGGGGGGGGGGGGGGGGGGTCTCTGGTTCTGAATGAACAGCGCTGCGCTGGGTCGTAAATAGCTGCCCGCAGATCTGCCTGACTGAAAATCGGCGCGACCAAATTAAATAATCGGCCGATGCCGATTTACTAAAAAATAGCAAAAATCGGCCGATTTAATCGGCCGGCCGATCGATCGGTCGACCATTACTGTCAATTCACATTTGTGTTGCTGCAGTGCTAGCTTTAGCTCACTTGCTACTCACATCTGTGTGGCTGTAGTGTTAGCGCTGACTCACTGGCTACTCATGTCTGTGTGGCTATGGTTTTACCTGTAGTTACCGCTCTAAGTGGCTGATGTTACTGCCATGTTGGACGTAGCCGTGTGCCTCATGGACAGAATCTGTGCTATGATTTGCTTACTATAAACTGAACTACTAAGCGAGGCAGTGCAGGAGAGCACATGTACCAAGCGCAAAATTAATGATACATAATGTGACATAATATAATATTGCCTGACTGGCATTGGTGAATGCACTTCAATACTTGTAAAAAACAAAAAAAACAAAAACGCATATCTGCCAGCGGATCTTGACATATGTCTTTTATACTTGCTAACATTGGTATTGCAGAAGGCGAGGAACAACATGCACAATGCCAAGAAACCGATCATCACCATTCTGTTGACGTAGAGAAAAATGTATCCAGGTGATCTATTTATAGAGGAGGTGTAGACAGGACTGTTAAATGCTGTCTTTTCATCTATGAGTCAGCTTTGATGTTTGAGTCATGCCACATCAGCGTCACTCTGTTTTTATTCTCAGTTTTCCTTTTGGTCGTTGCTGGAGTTATGGGTTACAGAGGTTATTACTCTGCACAGTTCTCTTTTAATTCTCACCCAAGATGACTTTAGATGCTAGAAATAGAAATATTGTGTTTAGTCAAAGAGTTGTAAGCAAAAGATTCCTTTTTAGGTTTTCTGGAGCAACAATTATGTATTCCTTCAAATCTATTATTTTTTGTTGATGTATTCCTGTAAGTTTTGCTTTTATCTGAAATTCAATATAAAGAGCCAAAGCGTGACCATTAATTGGAATAGGCATTAGTGCATTAGTGAATGTCACATTTTATAAAGTCAAATTGGAGGAAGGATTTAATAATAATAATAATAATAATAATAAAAAACGGAATATTTCAAATCTCTTAAACCTATGATGACCACTGAAGGTTCATGGAAGAGAAAACTCTTTGTCGTTAATATCTATTTACATCAGTATATATTTTTATATTGTGTCAAACTTTAGCTTTTCGTGGATTTTGGCAGGTCATTTCTCTTATTATTTTTCATGTGTAAACAGATGTTTCAGAGAATGTACGGTCATGAAAATCTGTGACCCGTTCGAATGCTTTTTTTAAAAAATGTTTAGAGGCAGCAGTCTGTTACACAAGTTTGAATAAAACTAACAAGACAACAAAACAAGTAAAGTGGTACTTCATTATTTTTCCAGAAGATGGGATAATAAGATAACATAAATCTATTGAATCTCAACAATTCTGACAACTGCAAGATACTACAACAATGATTATACTTTTATTCACTAAATTCATTTAACACTTACATATTTGCTTGGGTGAAAATATCCCGTAATTTAATCGGGGGGGGGGGGGGGGGCAGGGATTGAGCGAGATGTTTAGAAGTTGGTTGCCAAAAAATCTGCAAATACACACCACCAGTGTGGCAGAAGTTTGTCTTCTGCTATATATTGTGGGCAAATAACAAAAATGATTTTGCTTCTCGTGAGTCTTAGAAATTGTTTGTCTGTCCCTGAGGCTCCACGACATTAAAAGCTCATATTCTTTAAGATGTGAGGCTTCATTATTTTTTTATCGGTCCATCCATTTTTTTTTGGTCAGAACTTGTGTCTTTTTTTAAGGTGTGTGAAATGACAAGCTGATGTCTAGAATGTAGTATTTGATAATGGTAACTTATATCTCTTGGGACAGTCTGTACTGTATTAGGCAGTATAGGGACAAATATAGGGCAGGTAGGTGCTGACCTGTGCTTGAGATGCAGAGACTGTTTTTACACATATTTATTATCTATTAAAAATGTATTCACAGTCTCTCTATCTTCCTAGTTTGTACTTTAACTTCTTTTGGATCTCTATTTGAACCATTTAGAGTATATACTAGTACTTGCAGTGAAGCTAAGTGTCCACTAGAGGGTGCCATTGATATTGGATTGAACATAGTCATATGTATATATTTAGATGATTGTGGTTAAAAAAAATGTTGTTTGCAGATATAGAGGTGATATGTTCCACTACTGGGTGATCAAATAAAGAAACTTAGATACTTAAACATGATCCATTTGTGGGGATGACTTAAAAAAAAAGGGAGGTGCGAGGAACAGAATTAGTTGAAATTGAATCACCTCAGCAATTACAATTTTTTTCAGGGTATATAACACGAATGTATAAATAAGTAAGAAAATACATCAAGTGAATGACAATCGTGTTTTTATAAATGGTGAAAATAAATAAACCAGTATGTTTCAAGCACAGATACAATGTAGGCCATGATTATATAAACCCTATATTCAAGCATCCTACATTAGTTCTGCTGCAAGTGTGCCACAGCATCTACACAGGGACAAAACGCTGAGCTCCCAAAGAGCGAGTTCTGTGTGACTGCACGACATCGTCTTGCTCTCTGAACTCTGGCGCTTCACCTTCAACTACAGGCTGAGAGAGAAGGGAGGGAGGGAGGGAAGTTGGGGGGGGGGGTTGGGTAGAGGAAGGAAAAAGGAACGAAGGGAGGAGAGAAATGGGGGGGGGGGGCGCCACATAAAAAGAGGAAGTTCATCCTCTGATAAACACATAGCTACACATCCCACTGGACCCACTGTCTGAGATGGCAGCCAGTGCTAAATGTGAGCTTGTCTGAGCTGCGCCACTACAAGGAGAGGAACCGCATGGAATTCATGTTTTGTCCCTAGGTTGTTCGTTTGAGAGCGTCAGTTTCCATTCAAGGGGGCTCTCCAGACGCGGTGCAGCTCTTCACAGAAGACATGCATAATCATGGCAGAGGGGAGGGGATGAAACAAAGAGGAGATGTGTAAAGCTTCATATACATATGGCACTTTAGATTGTACCCCTTTCAGGTATTCTTATGGGTGTTTTGGTTTTAGG
Organism: Aulostomus chinensis; assembly: GCF_037954235.1. NCBI lineage: Eukaryota > Metazoa > Chordata > Actinopteri > Syngnathiformes > Aulostomidae > Aulostomus > Aulostomus chinensis. The sequence goes on along the minus strand of NC_141336.1, from coordinate 14,757,385 downwards.
TTTGATTTTTTGCGTTGCTACACACAAAGGAAACAGCCTCGGCTCAGTACTTCAAAGGGGCCCCGGCAATCCCACATAGACAGACCACATTTCTGTGGAGCATGCTGTGCTGCGCTGCACTGTGCTGCAGACAGACAAGAGCTGTTATGGTGAAGAAGAGACCATGGCTTCCTCATTAAAAAAAAACAAAACACGGGTTTCCTCCACAGATTACTTTGCTGTGGGGAAAAAAAAAACGACACAGGGAAGACACCCTTGCCACATTGGCTGCTGAAAGATGCAGTGGTAAATGATTGGAACTGTCAAATAAAGCATACAGTTGTCTCAAAACAAGTGTTCCATCCCCAACCCCCCTAAAAAAATGACAAAACGTTTTTAATGAAAGATGATTGACAGGTTGTTTACAGAGAAATCTCACTTAATTTGATGATGAGACATTTATCGTCTTTTGTCAGGGCCGCCTATACTTTTGGCCTATTTTCGCGCGAGAAAAAAAAAACAACTTGGTCAGGGCGCCGTGATGCACCCATGACAAAATACACACAGCTCTGTATATACGTACACATAATCCCAAGGCTGGTTTACAAATGATAGAGTAAGGGAGCTGAGCCTGTGTATGATTCTGGAAGCCTTCACTTGAATTCAGCTTTTCACACATGAGGTTACAGGAAATTGAGGCTTTAGCAAAGGTCACATATTCATAGTATACCTTTCCCCAGTCCTTTTCGTACTTTTTTCTGACCTTTAATGCACCAGAAGAGACATGACAGGAAATGATATTAGTTCCCAGCTTTAATTAAACCAAGGCCCGAGACATTACAATGTTTCTCATACAAATAAAACAATGTATGTACGCACAGTTCTCCGTGAGTCTGTTTTTGGTGCATCACTTGTGGGTGGACATCAGACCAAGACTGACTAGAGTGTATTATATACTTCCAGGAATGGATTCTCTGGAAGGTGCAGAGACATTTATTAGTGAAGCCAGGGGTGGTGCACTTTCATTTCCTGATTTTAATGGAGTCTGTGGTCTGGGTCCACACATGGGACAAAATAAGACTTCATTTAAAGTTTTTTTTCTCCTGTTGAGGACATAGCAAACAGAGACGGACTGACACATATTCCTTTTTTTAATGGGCCGTTGCTCTAATAGTCTACAAAGATTTTTTTCTGGCGTTGGGCTTTTCATTGTCAGTGAAGATCAAATATTGTTGTTTGATGGGGCTAAGGCATGTGGAAAAGAGGATTTTGATTCCTTATGTTTGTTTTTATTGAAAAACCCAGGTATCGGCCTAATCCTTTGCCGCACCAGTTGTGGATGTTATCACTCCATTAAATGGCGGTTATTTCTAACATTAGAAGGCTTTGGACTGAACAAAATCCACCTGCCAGAGAATCTGAGCTTACACATCATCTGCTATTGTTGCTTATTCATCAACTGATTTCTGTCTGCTGCTTGGGATATCAGCAACTATCAGAAAATATATTTCTGATGGGTTGATGATTCTGGTTAAGTAACCAAACATCACAAACAATTCTGGTGTTTTTTAGACTCCGCCTCTGCTTTCTCTGTTTCTTTACATGTTAATGTTTATGGACACTAGAGGAATGGCAGCACGGTGGTGCAGTGGGTAATACTGACACCTCACAGCAAGAAGGTTCCGGGTTTGAGTCCTGGCTCAAGCACGGGGTCTTTCTGTGTGGAGTTTGCATGTTCTCCCTGTGCCTGTATGGGTTCTCTTCCACAGTCCAAAGACATGCAAATGGAGAGGAGGTTAATTGGATACTCTAAATTGACCGTAGGTGTGGCTGTGAGTGTGAATGGTTGTCTGTCAATATGTGTTGGCCCTGGACTGGTGACCCTTCCAGGGTGAACCCTGCCTCTCGCCGGAAGGCTGCTGGGATAGGCTCCAGCCCCCCTGTGACCCTTAACAGGATAAGCGATAGAAAATGGATGGACACTAGAGGACATCTGTGGTCAGTGGTCCTCAGTATAAGCCCTGGTCACTATATCTGACTTTCTTATTTGGAGTTTGCATCTTGTAATCTGCTCATCTGTTCTGCATCTGCATGAGTTTTTCCCCGGTGCTTCGGTTTCCCCGACTGTCAGTCCCAAGGCACTGGTCGAAAGACGGGGGGTTGGTCTGCCCCCCCTGGCCACTAAGGATGGGTTAAATTCAGAGGATAAATTTGTTGTAAGTGGCAATGACAGTAAAAACATGTGGTGCTTATGCCATAGACTATATCAAACCCTTCCTGGTCTGAAAATTAAAGTGTTTGCACCTTAAATGAACCTTAAACCTGCATTCTCTCATATGTCCAGCAGGGGGTGAATTTAGCAGTTGCTAAAATAAGTCAGATAGTTTTTCAGACTACAGCAGATGTTTGAAGACATTTTCTGCAAAGTTCAGCTTCAGTAGTTGAACTCTTGTGCCGTTTCTCAATTAGTTCATGGGATGTGCACACGCATCTATCACTTTAATGACTTCACATTTTCTTGAGTTTAATGGCGTCGGTTGGTATTTTCATTTTAATTTACGTGCTGTTCATTTTGTAAAAAATGTATTCGCTTAATAAGGAAAAAAATGACAATAAAGCAGGGTATATGCTTTAAGGTGTGGCTACTTTGTGATTGACAGCTTGCTATCATGGGAGCCTTTTCAATCCACATCCCTTCAGCTTCACTGCCTCAACAAAAAAAAGATTACCTGCATTTGCAAAAAAAAAAAAAAAATCAAGGTGGTGACTGGCAAAATGTCAAACTCCAGAGACCAATGGATGACATCACACGGACATTGTCCACTCTATTTATACAGTCTATGGCTCACGTGTCTGCATCATCACACCAGAGTTGTATTAAGGGCAGCTCTAGCCAGCCGGTGTCCTCTTCCAGTCATTACAACCTTCTTTAGGACTTAGTTGGTGCTCAGGCACACACAGGGGCTTACTCTCGCTGTCACAATTAACACAAACACACCTGACAGCCAGCACACACAGTACACAAACCACTATGTCTCTCCTTTTTGTTTAGAGGACATCTGCAGTAATTGTCTGCTTATTATATTTTTCTTGCTTTTCAAGCTTGGTTGAAGACCGTTTTCTTTCTTAATCTGTTAGACATTGCAATTGAGTACACCGTCAAAGAGTCACAGCAGTGGAACAAGTGTAAACATAGCGATTGACCACCATGCATGCATTACCCAGCGTGGCCTCTGGATGGCAGTGTCAGGCTGTGCTACCTGCCGTAGCTCACGGCCTCAGCTCTCTCTCATTAGTGAGGTCTAGCAGGCCCCCTCCGACATGTCTCATAAATGTCAACACCAATACAGCAGGGGACAGTGGGCCTGGATGTAACAAACACAGACGCCATGAAAGTCCAGCCTGTCTGTCAAATCAATCACCCAGTCAAGCCACAAGCTGCATGTTCACACCTCACATGTAAAGTACCTGCAAGTTGGTATTTGCTTAGTTTAAAGACAAAGAATGAATTGCTGTGGGGTTGGTTAGGAATTATTTTGATCTTGAATGTGAAATGTTACTCAGGGTTTATTGAGTGCAGGTTCCTATATGAGCGTGTGTGTATATTGTTTCCCTTTTTGCGATTCTCACCTTGCTGTGGTCAGTCAGTCCCCTTCACTCTGTCCCCCTCCCTCCTCTTTCTCCTTTCCTTTCACCCTCTCTTTCCCATTATCAAGCCATGTGCTGCCTGCTTGCACTCTTTTCCATTCTCTTCCAATCGGGCCACAGGAGCAGGTGGATTGGAGATAACTTGCGCTGTGCTTTGTTTTCTCCCTGACACTGTCATTAATCATTGCCCAAGCCGCACTTCAACATATAATAATAAGGACTGGCTGCTGTGTGGGGGCTGCCGCCCAATTGCCTTTCATTGCGTGGATGCCAAATTGGAGGTGAACGGTCATAGCCCGACACTAGTCCCCTGTCCCCAGACTGTCTCATCATTTAGGTATTTATCCATCTCAGCCTTGTCTGTGGAGCTTCTCCCTACCCTCCCAAGAGGCCCAAGATTGTTAGGGGGAGGATCAGATTTGTTGCTCAGGCTTTTTGGCTTTGATTCTGTGCCTATAAGTTAGGGATTAGAAGCAAATTTCCCACAGGGCAGTGGTGGATTTGCTGGTGTTTAACTGTTTAACCTGTCTTAGTCTTGTGTGGAAAAGGGGTGTGGGCGGCGGTGGGAGGGAGGGGAAGCAGGGTTTGGAGAGAGGCTGGTCAAGCAGGTCCAGAGAGACCCATATGGACTAAGCCGAAGCCAGGCCAGCGTTGATAAGAGAAGGCAGCCTTATCCATCACATCTCTAGTAGAGTTGTTAGAGGACGGCAGTCCGTGTGTGAGCAAGAGAGAAGGTTTAAACCTAAGTGTGTGTGTGTGTTTGTAGGGGAATTCCCTTGAGTAATAAATCAGAATTTTATTGGCCTTGCTTCAGTTACAACCCTCTTGTCTTACTTTTAATATACAACGTATGAAAATATGTAGCCGCCATGTATTTTACAAATTGACCAACGGGTTGTCGTGTATGTGAAGGTTGAGGAGCGAACAGAATTCAAAAATTGGTCTGGGCACACGCTGTTGTTGATTGACAAGTATGGTAATCCTGCATTTTTTTAAGGATTTCACTGATTAACTTAAAATCTTTTGCTCTATACAGTGTATTCCTAAAATGTATGAACTTAACCTATTCAAATATCTTTCTTGTCAGTTCAAAAAGACACAAAATGACTAAATAATTTTTTTGTGTTCATTATGAAACAGAGTTCCTGTTATTTGCATTGTTGCTTGAAAAACTGTCATGACAATTACCAATTATTTGCCTGTAAGTTTCTGACTGATATTAAATCTTTTAATTGAGAAAAAAATTCAATTTATATCAAAGTTTTAAGGGATGGTAGAAAAAATCCAAAACATAACCTGGAATTCATCTACATTATGAAACTTGTGCAGTTAAAATATCTCATGAAAATACTCATTTTGGTACTGGAGTCAGGGGTCATGATTTTGCATACACGATCACCTTTTGTTGGTTATACTCCGGAAAAGACAAGGGGACTAGACCAGCAGGACGATCCATGTCCTGTCAAACATAATCCAGATGGATTACGGTGATCTGAGGGGAACTTTAGAGCCTTGAGCGTGAAGGTGTGCTCCCTGGATCCTGTCGTCTTTTACAAACAAGGACTAAATCCCGTGGTGTGCTTGTCTGGATGGAAGTAGGAGGATTGTGGGCTTTGATCTGGGCCATCAGCATCACTGCTCACCTACTTTGCTCAGTGCACAGGTATATTAGTGGTGTTAGATAGGCAAATGTCAACAAAGACTTAGCTGTTGCCTGAACGGATGTGTTTCGGTCTGCATTACCAGTATGAACAGAAAGCACAGAGAAGGTATTATTCACACCTTTGCTTTGACATCCTGTAGATCAGCTCACTGTTCCATACATGCAAAGGATCTCATTTATACACTGGATCTCTGTCTATGCATTTCCTATGAACTTCTATATCACTTGGACATGCAGACAGTAAAGAGCTCTGTGTCTCCTTCGGTGCTGTGGAAATATACTGCAAAACCGTATTGATCTTTAATTAAAGTAGCTCTTAACCTTGGCTAGGCAGAGGACCCCCAGGCCAGTGAGTTAATTAATGTACTAATAGTCATAATATTTGTGCTGTGCACGGGAGGTACATAAAAGATTATCTATTGTATGAGCAGTTTATCAGCCCAATGATGCTGGAGCCCCGTGCTGTGCATATATCAATATTATGGGCCAAAATCTGCAATACAGACAGAAGGAAAAAAGAGGGCTGGTCTTTTAATACCTCCCTTGGTTCATCAGCAGTTTAGCAAGGCCCCGTTTTACCTCCTGGGATTTTTCTTGATCGTAACCAGCCGGCATTGATGGGCCTTTACAGGCGCTAATGCTTTGCTACCTTGACAACGCACAGCAGCTATAAGCCTTCAAAAAGATCCACTTCTTCTCCAGATGAGTCAGGGGTCCCACTCCACCATTTACCCCACTCTTCCAAGGAGGGCATCTCATCCCTGGATCAAACCTTCATACCACTGACCTTTAAGTTGCTCCACCAAACACCAGGCCCCCTCATAAACCAGTCCCACGGTGTGAGAGCGAGAGACCGAGACTGAAAGAGAGAGAGAGAAGAGAGAGAGAGAGAGAGAGAGAATGTGGGTGTGAGGACCCAGACACACTGTGATATCACCCTTTATAGCTTTATTGATTTCCTCTCAGGATGCAACTATTAACATTGAGCTGCGATGCTGGCTGCTGCTCTGTTGTTCTCCTGTTCTCCGCAGGTAGGAACACTGGCTCACACTCCCGGCCTTGTGGATTGCATGGGGGGGGGGGGGGGGGGCACATGCTGTTATAATTAAGGTCAGCTGGGATGCATTACAGCATTTGGAGGTGTTAAAACGGGCCCTCCTCAGAGAGTATGTTGGCATTGCCCATGCTCGTAAATTAGCCACGCTCCCTGCTGATGCTAGGAACAAGAGATGTGGGGTGGAAGCTGGGAAAAGGAGGGATTCAGTATGTAGACAAGAAGCTGGATTTGATTGGAACTCCCCCTCTGAACCCCCCCCCCCCTTCAAAGAAACCATCTTCAATGACTGCTACAGAATCACATATATAAATACATTAAAATAGTAATTCACATGTCATTTCCAGCTATATCAGATTGTTGCAAATCTTCTCCATGATAAACACTTGTTATATTTTTTGATAGTATGCCACTGAAGCTATACTTGCACAGTTTAAACAATATGCATTTTTTTAAACATTTCGACCAATCATGAATCCTGCAATAACTTTTTTATTGTAATTTTTCATTTCAGATCAATTTGTGTTTTGTGTCTCTCAAAAGTGTTCTGTGTTGTGCCAAAAATATTGTGTTTTTATGATACTATATCATCGATTATATTGTTATCACACTAAAAAATGACATCGTAGGAAATAGTTTTAAATCTATGTTGCCCTTCTCTAGCCACGAAACTGACAATGTAGTGTTATCTTAATTTTAAACTGAACCCATCAAGGTGTTTATGAAGGGGAACTGGTCAGCAATAATGTTGTCAAGTGGACAGGTACCAGACAAACCAGTTTATAGTTTCTCAGCAGGAATTCACTATATATGCAGGACTGTCATGCTCTAAAAAAAAATGAAGGCCTACCAATTTTGGACAATTTAAGCCCAAAATATGTGCCAGAATACTTTATATAGGCTGCAGTAAGTGTACAATAAACTGTACTGTCAAGAATAAAAGTACTCAGTATGCAAAATGGTCTGATTTAAAATTTGGTAGGTTTCATGTGCATTTTTGTACTTAGTTGGCATGCACATGTGAGTAGCATTGCAATGTTGTTATGGTAGATCTGATCTAACAACTATGGAAAAGTCTTAAACAATGTTCATGCACTTAAATGATCAGAAATAGCATATTTTCATATCAGCTAACTCACATGCCAGTATTGTCTGATAACATCTGTCATATCAGTCAGGCTGGAATATGTCTTGTATTTCCTGAATAAGTCACATTTTAGGATTCTTCCCCTTTCCAAATATGTTGAGTATAAAATAATAAACATCATACGTAAAGCCCTCTCTGTAATATCTTCACAAACTGCTATTAATTTCATATTAAGACAAAAAAAGTTCAATAACAGGGCAGGTAAGTCAACAGATGCTCTCACAAAATGAGCAGAGGTGTGTGCACGGCCCTCTTTGGACCAACACTGGCTCCAATGAGGCGGGCGAAACAAAGCAGGGCCCTTCAGATTCACAATGGCCGCACTGACAGCGAGGACAGAGGAGGGGAGAGGGAACAAACACAACACAAGAGTTTCACAAACAACCTGTCGTAAGGCATTCAGGAGGACAGGTCTGACTGGGACGTTTGGCTCACACACCCAGCAACCGGGGGTGGGGGTGGATGGTGAAGCAGGGGTCATCTCTCACAGCGGGAGAACTATGACGAGGAGGAAGTTTATCACGGCGTCTTCGTATAGCTGACCCCTGACGTGTGAGGATTATATAAGATGCTGTTGCGTCATGATTAGAGATAGACATCAAACCAGGGAAAAGCAATTTTGTAACAGCATTCGATCAGCAGAGTTTATAACTTTCAGGTTTATATGTTGATCTACTGATTATTGCAATGGTTAAAAAAGATATTATGGGAGATGCCATGTTTTAGACAGCTGCACTTGTGGATGAATACCGCCTAGATATTTAGGTCTAGACTCTAGACCTATATATGACTTGGCTATTCAAGTATTATTGTAAATTTCCATTCACACTGTGTGATTTCCTAAAAGATATTAGCAGGATATGAAATAATGGTACACAATTCATTCCTTTTACACGTACAAAATACTGTACCCCTGCCACAGATTTTTGGCCCTCGTTGGACCTCTCTCTCTCTCTCTGTCTCACACACACACACACACACACACACACACACACACACACACACACACACACACACACTGCATCTCACAGTGTGTGGTGGTGGTGAAACCAGATAATTAATGAGCAGGCTAATACTTGCACTAACTATATATCCCTGTACATTTTATAAAGACTAATTTTAACATAAATCAAATGATGTTTGTTACATCAGACACTTCCTGTAACCACTAGGTGGCGCTATAACTTAAATTCAGCTAGTAGGTGCCTTAAGGGGGTGCATGGCTCAGGTGTAGAGTGGCCGTCCAGCAACCAAAGGGTCGCTGGTTCGATCCTCGACCCCGGTAACCATGTCGAAGTGTCCTTGAGCAAGATACTGAACCCATAATTGCTCCTGATGAGTAGGTTGGCGCCTTGCACGGCAGCATTCACCATCAGTGGGTGAGTGTGTGTGTGTGAATGGGTAATGAGATGACACTGTAAAGCGCTTTGAGTGCCGCGAAGGTAGAAAAGCGCTATATAAAACTGAGTCCATTTACCATTTTTACCATTTAAGGCTGGGACTCTCATCAAATGTGATCAGAAGTGATCTGATTGTGTGGAATCCACTGAAAAAAGTTTTGTGTCAAATTTGGCCACCTGGCTACAGTAACAATCTTCACAATATCCCAACGCAAAGTCCTGAAGGTGTTTGTGACCAAATTACAGGTTAATTGAAGAGTGTGTAAAAATGTAAAATAAAGACCCCAGGTGGCTCTATGACTAATCTGTCCCAAAATTTCCCGCATTCTTCTTTCGCCCATTTCGTTCACTGGTGGCGGTAATCATATGACAGTTCCTCTGGAGCAATACTTTTCCCCCCTTTTGCTCAGTATTTAAGGAAAACACGCAGCAATCCTAAATCTTAATTTCAATGACACGGTTGTTATCACTCTTTTGATTTTGTGGTATTGATTTGTGTTTTAGTTGATAATTCTGGCCCACTGTGACAGCTTGTAGATACCCAGTCATCACCGTGAGCCTCCTGAGATTAAGCCGAGAGCCAGGAAGATGACAGCTACAGAGTAATCTGAGCTTGTGCCACAGACCGTTGTTTATGTGCGCTAACCAGGAAAAGTGTAGCCTGCGAGAGATCTCTTCATGAATGACAGGATTGTTCAAAAACATATTCATTTTCCCCTGAACCAAATGATTTAGATGACTATAATTCAACTTTGTCGAAATGCTTTACCTGAATTTATTAGTATTATCCTCGTAAAGTAAGTATACTAAAGCTTAAATCTGCACTGGTTCAACATATTAGCATCTTATCAAAAGAACATTCCATTGATGTTGTAATTCAGGGTTTAAGGTGGACCAGCAGTTTTATTACCTTCAGTGATTTGGTAATGTCATCATTAAATGTTCAGGCTATGAAAGTCATTGTTTATGAAGAACTTATTTTAAACAGGTATTTTTAGACTATTCATCTTCTGGAAATCAGTGGGAAATCATCAACTGATCGTCTAGAGAAGAATGTTCGGAGAGTATATGAGGAACTATTTGCTTCCCCGGTCCGTGAGTTGCACTGGCGTGGCATCCGTCCATCCATTTTCTACTGCTTAACCTGTTAAGGGTCGCGGGGGGTGGGGGCTGGAGCCTATCGCAGCAGCTTCGGGTGTGAGGCGGGGTCACCAGTCCCAACACATATAAACAGACAACCATTCACACTCACAGCCACACCTACGGTCAATTTAGAGTATCAATCAGCCTCGTCCTCTCTTGATGTCTTTGGACTGTGGGAGGAAGCTGGAGTACCAGAGAGAACCCACACAGACACAGGGAGCACATGCAGCCTCCACACAGAAAGATCCCGTGCCTGAGCCGGGGCTCGAACCTGGAACCTTCTTGCTGTGAGGCAACAGTGCGAACCACTGCACCACCGTGCTGCCCATGTCTGGTTCACTATAACCAAAACACCTTAAAGCACGCCTCAGCTTTTGGAGGATGGAACAAAATCTTTTGTACCATTGGTCTGATGTCATAAATTATGTCTCGCTGCAACAGCCAATGTACTGACACGCTGTAATTCCTCCGTCTTGCCAGCTGAAATAGGTGCATGCCCTCTGGTTTAAGTTTAGGAATATCTGTGAAGATGAAAGTGTTGGTCAGGTTTCACTATCAGAGCTTTTTTTTTTCCAAAAAGTGATTCCTCCTCTTTTTTTGTGCATATTTTTTCGTGCAAGTGCTATCAACTTTTTCAAAAGTATCTCTAAATGTTCGTCCAAATATGTTGATGGAAACCCGGCTATACTAACCTGCCATCCATGCTCACAGGAGTTACTTGTTATGCCAGTATTTATTGTTGCCATAAAACTGCATTTAGCAGCACCATCTTTAAAATGTCTTCATGAGCCACTGAAGTACACCACTGGGGGTTGGTGTGTTCCATGGACCTGGGATGGTCGCTTTGAAGCAAATAAATAAAGCCAGGCTCTTCCCTCTTATAGAGACGATGTTTAGGACACAGGTCTCAAATGTTTTAAGAAATTGATGCATTTTCATAAAAGTTAAGTGCTTACGGGAGACGGTTATTTTGATTTAATGATTGTCTGTTGCATTTGATCTAAATTACATGGGAAGAAGGAATTATTTTTGGACACAGAACAGTGATGTTTTTCAATTCAAATCTTTGAGGACTGCTATGTCTTATTTGTAGCATCCTTTGATACTGCCTTTTCTGCAATCGCTACACTGTACTTTTATTTATACAGATGTTCCTGATGGCAAGTTCAGATTCGGTGCTGTTTTGATCTAAAGGACTGTTGACCACAGGTGGGCTGCCATAAAATATGAGTTCCTGACTCCACCGAGACCACCTCTATTCAAGGCCCCGGAGCTACTAAGTGGCAGCTGGAAAATCAGAGCTGAGGGATCAAGTACGCCACATTAAGAGAGAGTGTCCGGGCTCAAACAAGAGCACAGAACAGCATAAACAAAGGTGGACCTTCTTATTTACGCTGAGGATGCATACTCCTGTCGAGGCACCACCGTGACTTTCACTGGTGAAGAAACCAGCTTTACATCTCTGCTGTCAGTCGAGATTCTCAACTTATGTCATGTTGTCAAAATCTTCTCAGATGTTCCCCAACTTTTTCTTCCTCTTTGGACAGCATGCTAGCTGGAAAGAACAACAACAGCTTACCCAAAGAGTAATTCCTGAATATCCCTCTCCAGTTTTTGGCAGGTAAATAGCCAAGATGGCGAGCAGCATCTTCTTCTCATTTAATACGGACCTGCACAACATTGCCTGTACTGCCATCTACTGACAAAAGCAGGCAGAGTGTGGTAGCCGAATTTATTCGCTCTAGTATGCCTGATAACCAAAGTTAGTTGAAAATGGGCTCTATAACTAAATGGTAATAGGATTCTTGAAAAAAGTTTGGATTTCATGCAGAATTGCAACATTACGTTTGTTTCATTTGTCAGAATGCGATAGAAAGGAAGGGATGAGATATTATTGCAAAGATTACTTAAATGTGGTGTAAGACAACCAAACCCTGCCAGATTTGAGTCCTACTTTTCTGCTTACACAAAGAGACACTTCGTTATACCTTTTTTTTTTTTTAAAAGGGCGTCAGCATATTTTTTTCTTTTTTTTTTGCCGATTTTCAATCACAAGGCCTTTTTCTGCTACAATTTACACTCCTACAATTAAAGCGTTCTGGGTTAGATATGGTGTTGGCCCCTCCTCCTTGACCTCTGCTCTCTGAGACGCAGGCGAAAGCGTGTTTCCTGATTAACGACTAGCTGATGTATACGACTCCAGCTGCAGCACCTTGTCCTCTCAAACTGAGGTGACAGTCTCCTGAGCTCTTTATGGAAATTAACTGCAAAACATAGCCAATTAGACCTGTGTTATTTAGAGCGACTCACCTCCTCACCCGGAATAAAAGCAAGCCCGGAGAAGACCTGTAACACTCAGACGCTGCAGCAAATTAATGTGAAGTTGGTGGCCTGCCAGAATGAGCCAGTACATCTAAAAATGGGACACTAAAAGGATGACGGCAAGTTTTTGTATCAAGTGTAAATTATAGCGGAACAGAACACAGGATGATTAAAGAGCAGAGTTTGTGAAGAAACTTCCTCTGTGGCAAATTTAACTTCAAAGGCAGACCAATTTATACTTTACAAAGTGGAAATGTTTAATCTGGGTAAAGTGAGAAAACTTTCAACTCCACAACGTTGGATTGCAAAAAATTTTCCCAGGTTCTGCACCTTTTATACCGTATGTGAAACTTGGGAATTAGGCATCTGCTTAACGTCTTTTCACTCCACCAGCTAAAGATAGGACTCTTAGCCTGATACGCTGTCTTAATTTTCCCTTTCTCAGGTCACTACAGAGAGAGCGACGGCATTAGAGTGAGGAGGAGGGTCCTTACTCTATGTGTAAGAATACACTGTGGAAGTTGCAAAGGGTAGAGTCTCTAGGAAATCTACTCTTTCTTTGAAAAAATGTCATGGGAGAGATAGGAGATTGGCACCACAAAGAGCCTAAAATAGCACGGGCTGCTACGCATTGTCAGACAAGATTTGGGCTGAGACATTGACTTTTGTTCTGCAAAGTATTGGCCCCTGAAAGGGAGATGGGAGGTGTAAAAATTGTGATTTCTCCTCTTCCCCTGGTTATATGCAATACATTACCCTCTTGACAATACATGCTGCTGGGACTGAGCTTTGTAACGTCACAATTATTCCTTGTCTACAACAAAAGAGGTGTGCTTAGGGTTGGGATGGAGTTTCCAAATAGGTAAATATGGACACTATTTCCTCCATTCTTAAGTGGTTACAGAGGCATTTTTCCCCCTCTCAAAGGTACAGGACCTGGAGGAGAGGATTAGGACAGATCTCAAACTCTTTTTCCCATAACTGCAGTGAACCATGATTCAACATTTCTTCCCTCTGGCTTCCCCCTTGATAACAAAGGCCTTATATATTTAATGCAGGTTTGCCCCTCGGCCACATAATAGGATTATGAATCATTTCTACAAATTTACAAAAACAAATCACATGGCACGACTTAAGAGTTTGCTAATAATTTCTCCATAGCTGATAGATCAAAGCAAAGGCACAGGGACTGCAGAGCCAGGCAGTAGGGTTGACCCCGGTCAGGCATTTTTAATGAAAGGGTTAATCTCCTCAGAGGTGACTATTCAGGAGCAAGCAGTGTGACCAAATGAAGAATTCAGGTTTAGGATAAGAACGGGAATAGTGGTCTTGAGGGTACTGTTGGGCCAAAGTGAGGACGGGTAGTGTGTGATGCTGTTTTTGAGTCTCACTAACTTCCATTGCTAAAAAAAATGGTGGTGGTGATGGTGGTGTGTGTGTGTGTGTGTGTGTGTGTGTGGGGGGGGGGGGGGTCAAGACCCTATGGCATATGGGTCTAAAGCTATTTCATGGATGACCACAAACAAATGTGCTCTATTGGCTTTGAAAACTAATGAAAAAAATCACTATAATATGCAGGCGCGCGTGCACACACACACACACACACACACACACACACACACACACACAGAGTGGACCAATAGGGACACACAGACTTGCCGGTCCTTCAGTCTTGGCTGTTTGGGATAAACTTTGTTGTCAAGCACCTCTTGTGGTACTGTAAGCACACATGCCCTCTTGTGAGTAATTAGACAGGAATTCCTTCCAAACTGAAAGAGAGAGAGAGGGAGAGAGAGAGAGAAAGAAAAGATGCTTTTATAAATGTATAAGCCGTTGAAGGGGGTCTTAGAAATCTCATCATGACAGTAGCAAAATGAGACCCTTTGTAATTAGGAACAAATGAAATTACTTATCTCTTAGTGAGTTACTTTGCCAGCCATTTGGCTGTTGTTCAGAGGGATTAATCACAAGGCTATTGATATTACATTGTTCCATAATTATCATTCAAACGTTGCATGGTAATTGAGCATTTTTCATTGAGGAATTATGGTGCCTACGTAAGTCCAGACAAAATGATCATATACATTCATCATATTCCAGATATAACAACTTCTTCTGCTGATAATCGTGCCAGCGAATCCTGAATTGAAACGTTGCAAAAATAAACACATCAGTCTTTTCTAAATGTCACGATTATTATTCACTCATATGAATGAAGATGATTTACATGCATGAAATATTAAATACATTTATTGGTGATTAAAGACACAACAGAGCAATTTAAATAGCTGCAAATTGTAAATATGTGTGAAACTGATTCATTGTATCTTTTCCTGTAATTTATTTGATATTTCTACGCAAGCCTCACGGAGCTAACGAAACGCACGAACAACGATTTGTCTGGTACACAATCAAACTATAGACATGGAGCCCCCCCCCCAATCCCTCTCTTTTCTTTTTTTTTTTTCTTCCAATACTTTCACAACAGCACCTACATGTGAAAATTACATGTCATTGTCCTAATGGCCCGGGGTGCTTGATAAAGGAAGACTTTGCTTAATGCTTCCATAAACGTGTTAGGCAAAGTCCAGCAGGATCTAATTGCATCTAATATATTTACAGAGGATTGATTTCCCTCCCACGACTCACCCACCGGGGCTGCAACAAGCTGCGGCCGGTTCACCCGGGCCACTGCCGATAAGTTCTAAGTCCACGCTGTCCTCTATTTTTCTTTCACACCGAGCAACAAGGCTGAGCCACTGAGACCATGAGAAGTATTGAAGTCCAGCTTAATGAGGTAATTAGTCAAAGGCCACGACGATGCTCGGAGGCTAATACCTGTGACCTCTTGATCCTGGATGCCTGACACATATCTCTCTTGAGACTGTACAGGAAAGAGCAAACACCTCTTTTTTTAAAAATTTTATTTTAACACTTAAAGAATGGAGCTGTGGCAAAATCAGCTCATATGGCTCCTTTCCTTGTGAGTAATACGCCTCTGCAATCGACTTCACCTGTTTACACGGAGAGAGAAGTTGTGGAGGATTGACTAAGGCAATGAAAAAGCACAAGAAAGGATGAAGAACACACAGCAGGTTGATACCCCCTCCTTCTCTTTCTCCCATCCCTTTCTTTTCTTTTTACCAGGTTACATGACTGGAGGCTTCATTAATCACCACCTCGACAGCCTCTGCCAGGGGGGACTAACTGCATTTGGCCCAATTAGGCACTGTAGAGACAATAGGAACGGCAAGTTGTGCCTCCATGTCAGGAGCCAGAGCTTTGCCTCACTGTCATTACCTACAGAAAAAGGAAAAAATTAACCCCTACCAGCTTCCCTGCTTTCCTCTATTGATCCAAGGCTTTTGTGGTGTCCCTGGAGCGTGGCAGACAATTACAGATATTATGACATCTGCATTGATTTTTTTTTTTTTTTTTTTTTTGAAGAGAGCAGAGTGTCTCTTAGCAATTAAAAAAAATTACAGTTAGGAAGTGGTCCAATTAAAATGCCCTCGGCTCTGGAGGTTGGCGGCGGTGTTGGTATGGATGGACTCTAGTGTCAGAATGTTTTGGACAAAATTAAAATGTACTTTTAGACATAGGACCATAATACACGTTCACCTTTTTCTCGGTTATTTTTTTTTTCTAAACGTAAAAAAGTAAGTTTTGAAACCTTGAAGGAAAAGTGACATTTGAAACATATATTCAGTTGTAAACTATTGCACATTTGCATTATCAAAATCTTTTTCCTGTCTTTCTGGATTATTAATTTGTCCAAAGATGGGTTGTTGATGTGCTTCTGACAGAATTTAGCATCCACTACATGTCTCTTTCAGTCCATCCATTGTGAATAAACATGAAGCGATTTAAAGATTGTCAGGTTTATTTTGCGAAGACATAAATGATCCATATTTATTTAAAAAAAAGAAAAAGAAAAACCTTGTACATAAGCGATATCCAACCACTCTCACTTTGAACCCACATGTCTCGTACGGCTTGTCATTTCAGTGACTTGTTAATGGCATGTTTCTGAGAGCGTTTGGTAACGAATGAAATTTCTCTGCAGTAATTTATGACGGTGGTTATTTTGCATTCCTGACATAAACGGGTCTTTCCTTTGCTTGTATGAATGGCTCCTCACACATCTGCCTCATAAATATTCATCCCAAGTCTTTTCTCATTCATGTTGTTAAGGTATCATACCTTTGGCAAACAGCTCTTCTGTCGTCTTTTATCTGTCTGATCAAATTCTTGAAAACTTTCTCACCCACTTCCCATTTCTTTCACTTTGTCCATTTGTGTATATCTATCTACCTTCATTTCTGCTTACCTACACTTCTCCCTTTCCTTTTTTTCCACCCAGGCTGTGGTATCGCTCAGAGCAAAGTTGGTCTTTTTTTTTTTTTTTTTTTTTTTTTTTACCCAGGTCATCTAAACAATATTCTGGACAATTAGATGAGTGCAATTGAGGCTTATATGTAGATTTGGAATGGAGAAATAAGGGGTCATGCGGCGGCATGGTGGTGAAGTGCTCAGCACTGTCCCCTCACAGCAAGAAGGTTGTGGTTTTGAGCCCCGGCTCCACAGGATCTTTCTGTGTGGAGTCTCCATGTTCTCCCTGTTCCTGTGTGGGTTCTCTCTGGTACTCCAGCTTCGTCCCACAGTCCAAAGACATCAAGAGAGGACGAGGCTGATTGATACTCTAAATTGACCGTAGGTGTGACTGTGAGTGTGAATGGTTGTCTGTCTCTATGTGTTGGTCCTGTGATGGACTGGTGACCTGTCCAGGGTGAACCCCGCCTCTCACCTGAAGGCTGCTGGGATAGGCTCCAGCCCCCCCCCCCCCCCCCCCTCCCCCTGACCCTTAACAGGAATAAGCGGAAGAAAATGGATGGATGGAAATAAGGGTTGGATTTGCAAATGAAGTCTTCACCCTGTTAAAAAAAAACAACATACATTTTTTTTTGGGAGTTGAGCACGTGTGCGCTGAGGTTATCAAATGCAGCTTTAGACTGTGGACGCTAACAATATGAATAATGTCTTTACAGACACAAGGAAACATAGAGAAAAGCTATAATGATGATAATAATAAACAGTATTTGGCAAAGAAGGAACAGGGACTATGAAATTCTGGATCTGAGCTGCAGTTGTTTTTGTTTTTTTTTTAATCACCCGACCGACACGCTGCATGTGTTTGAAGTGGTAAATCACACTTTCTTTAATCCGTGGAGCATTCCAATAAGTTTATTTCTGTGGGATTAAAAACAGTAACAATAGCAGGCAGGTAAAAACAAGCAGCTCCAAAACAAACGGCGATGAGGCTGAGGCGCCTGGCTTAACGGGTAAGCTCTCCACACGTCTTGGTCGGTTGCATTAGTTGAAATGTATTATTATTGTTTATCTATTCTGCTGTGCTTCCTTTTTTTTTTTTTTTTTGGATTACAGAGTAAGAAAGATTCTGGAGTGGCACAAAAATTCTTTTCTCCCAACAACATCCACCTCCTGGAAGACGCGAGAAGAAGGGAGAGTTTTCACCAACTACACATTTGATTGAAGAGGGCTAATTTCTTTATATCATCAAAGGGGAAAGGAGAAATGTGTGTGTGTGTGTGTGTGTGTGCGTGCTCGCGCGCACATGCCTGTGTGTGTGAGGCAGCTTTTTAAAGAAATTAATTCTCGAGCTGGCTCAATAACCTAAAACAGATATGAAAAGTAGAAGATAATAATGTTTTTCTTTTGAGAAAATGGCGTTAAAAATGTACACGATGCGTGCTAAATCATGATGTCTGATTAAAAAAAGTTTTTACATTACCAGTAACACTTGATTTAGCTTTCTGAGAAGCAGAAAAATATCTAATAATCCCATTTGTCAGTTTTCAAATTGATATTCATCGTGAGACACATCAGAATGTCAGAGAAATATCTGGCTCCGTGCAGATCTGACTTACGTTCCACTGGGGGCAATGATGAGACACAAAAAAAAAAGAAAAAAAAAGGAAAAGCTGGAATATTTTTGAGGTATTACGAGACGCTCGGCTCATTTCATAATAAAATATTAAAAATTCAGCCGGAATCATCGTATTGGGTCCTTTTTTAGATGGAAGACTATAAAAGCTATTGGCTACAATTCAGCAGTTTATGATAAAGAAAGTGATTTTTAAGGGGAACTGTCCAGAATATTCCTTTTTATAAGCGGTTATCAGCCATCTATGACTCCCATTTACAATTTAGGCCCAAAAATCATTCAAAAGAGGCACCTCTGAGAACCCCCCCCCCGACAAAAAAAATAAATAAAAAAAAATAAAACCCATGAAAATTTAAATGAAATTATGGGACCTGCCTCTCTGACAGTCAGTAGTGATGACACGCTTTCAGATCCTATTTGGAAGGCTTTAAACGTGGTGAAATGTAAATGACTGGACGCATGGAGGCCCAAATGGGAAGCTTGATTCTACACGAGTTTAAAGACAGGAAGACTATAGAAGTGAGATAAATGGAGGGATGAAGGTGGGAGAGATTCTCATGCGAATCATTTAGCGGCGGACACACCGTGCCACTTGCATTATGGTGACTGTTGCGTCAAGGGGCAATGCAAAGGGGCCGCTCTTTCTTTTTTTTTCTTCTTTTTTTGTGCAGTGCACCCAGGGAGTTTTGGTTCACCCTGCAAAAAGGAACCAATATTATTTAAGGCAGAGCTGCAAACTGAAGGTATGGAGCCAGTTATAAGCCTCACAAAGCCGAAATAAACTTAGAGTGATCGTTAGATGATATATTATAATCATTTATTAGATTACAATTCTCTGTTCGCTGATGTCAGTGTGTCAAATAGGGGAAAATACAGGCAAACAAAATATGAGATTGAAGTTTGGTGATGTGCAAAGTATCTGATTCATGCCTGAAGCCCGTGTTTATGTCATGCACCTCACCATTTTGCTGCCTGTCAGTGTCATTATATCTCCATGTTCAGCTCACTCATGGTGTCTGACGGGCCTTATCAGTTTGCTGAAATACATACTCTGTTCACAGGAGGCAACCTTTTAATAGCATCAACGCCTTCTTGTTAGCCAGGGAAAAAAAAAAAAAAAAAAAAGGTCACACGATTGGATTGTGGAGCTCCAGAAATCCCTCGATATTTACCACAAACACGGTGTGCGTACCTCACCCTCTCAGCTCACCTTTCATTTTCTCTAACTGCTCTCATGCTGATTCGTCAACCATAGAAGGGATCAATTAATCTATTGAGTCTGAACAGCATGGAAGATTTAAATTGTCCATGTGCACACGTGGCCAGCAAGCCCCCCCCCCCCTCCTTCCTTTTTGTCTATTTATAGTCCTTGTCAGTTAGTACGCTGCTGAGTGCTACAGACAAAAGCCTGTCAATTAAAAACAAGTCATCTTTTTTGGAGTCTCTTGGAGAAATGTGTATTATTCTCAGAGTATTTCTTTTGTATCGCACACACCGTAATGATTTTTTTTGAAACAAAAAAAAAATCAGAAGTTTAATCTTTGAAAGAAACTCATTCATCAAGGCGTGCGTATAAAAATCTATCCAATTTCTTCATGCGAGCAATAAACAACTTCTGTTGAACCATGATTGCTTTGAACACGGTGCTGTTTTCTTGTGTATAAAAGGGAGATGGTAAGATAACTTTGATTCTTTCAATCTTAGCGGAGGATGGGTAGGAAGGAAGGAATCTGCGGTTCTCGACATATTCCTTTCTTCCTCTCTTGAAACAAGCAGGTAGTGCAGCGAGAAATTCATGTCAAAGTTTTCCCCCTGCAGCCAGTAAGTGCCAAGCTGTGTCAAAAATGACATGCATCTCCTGTTTCCATGTCATACCATGCGTGTGATGTGATGGGCGAATGAAGGCAGTTCCTGCAGAGAATGGTAGGGGGTCATTATTAAGCCTCTTAAATTAGCGCCCCCTCCCACACAGTCTTTGCAATTTTCCAAGACCCACAACCACATGTGCACACCCCCCCCCTCCCCCCAACACCACCAATTCCCCCCGAATTCAACACATTAGACTTGACAAAGAAAATCGTTTCCAAAGTTTACTTGCAGCAAACTCATTTCATATGTGATTGAATTGTACCTGTATGGTATGACCCATTTAAACTCTGAGTCACACATGGATGCTTTGAGAACCCATTTGAGCAGAACCATTCTGTTAGCTAGCTATAGACTCTGCCAATTGCATGTCCTATGCAATGCAATTTACATGTCTCTCCATCACACTCACTTATATGGTTCAACTCACAAGGGCTACCATTTAGATCGCTTATGGTGGTGGTGGTGGGGGTTTAGAGGGGGGAGAAGGGGGTGAGCTACATGCACAGCGCTGGTGTATTTGAATATGGTGCAGTCGTAAGATTCGGATGCAACAGCGGCTTAACTTGCAGCAGTGGACTAATGGTCCACCACTCCAGAATCTCCAGAATATCTGTGAAAATAGAGCCCAAGGTCAACCTGTGAAAGAACTGCTGTCTTATCTCATGAGCGAACACCCCCCTTTTTTTACCCTTTGTTTCACTTTTCTTTGACTCCTTTTCACCGGCTTTCTCCCCTCTGTCATCTGTGCATCACATCCCTCTCTTTCTCCCTCCATTGTGTATATGTATATTTACAAGAGTGCACATAACTGGTGTCTGGGGAAGGGCAAGGAGCAGCGGGGAAGGGAAGCCATTAGGGGAATAAAGAGAGGTGCTGCCTCACAGCCGAGCTTCACAGGCCAGTGGAGCAAATCAAATTGGTTCTTGTTCTGCGGCAACTAACACACACACACACACACACACACACACACACGGTGACAGTGGTGAAGGCACACAGCTGACAGGAGAGCCTTTGGGACATAGCAGGGCTGGGCATGTCTAGGGTTGGCCCACTAAGGGATGCAGGCATGACCCCCCGACTCTCCTGAGCCACAGGTGAGCTCAAATAGGAAGGTGATGTACCAAGACGCAGCAAAAAAAAAAAAAAATGTTATGATGAACTGATATTACGTGATTGTGAGAAGTTATGATAGAAACTTCATCATTAAGAAACTTGCTCAAAAGAATAAATGCAAAGCTCCCAATGAAACTCAAGCCCGCCCATGATTGTATCCCTTGATAATGAAGCGTGCAACATGTGACATGCAAACAGCCAATCATTTAACAGGTGTGTTTTACTATCATCATTTAAGTCCGACGACAAATCGGTAAATTCATTCAATATTCATTTAAATATTAAAAAAAAATAAATAAATTTCAGACTTCTGTGATTGCAACTCAGTGACTGCATCGTGTAGAAAAAACCCCCCAAATAAACGAAACGAAAACCCATTAAAAGAAAAAAATACAGTTATAGCTTTTTCTTCTGCGCTGCAGACTTTCATTGCTGTCCGACAATGAATGAAAACCTATTTACTCTTGTTTGAATAATGTTTGCTACAAATTTCAGATCCCAGCCTGTTAAGGAACAGCGTTAAAACAATGTTCTGAATCTGCATGGTGCTAAAAGCTACAAACTGGGGGAATCCATAAGTTTTTATCCATGATAAAAATATACAATTCCTCCTCTGGTATCCTTTAAGTGTTTAGGCTAATTTGTAGTTTGGTAAACAAATTAGCTCTCAACAAAACTGTCGAAGAATATCTTTGTTATATATTGTCGATGGCATCCCTTGTGACAGTTTTAATATCTGTTAGCAATATCCATCCACCTTCTCTGCACTAATACCTCATTTACGGTCAAATTCTGCTTTAATTCTCTTCCCGTAATGTTCAGAATGAGATTTAAGTTATTAGTAGGGTCGTAGGAAAGCTGAAAAATTGTCTAGTACTCCAGGTAAAGGGCACTAAAGCTAATGAAAAATAGGTCTACGAGTCATTTAAGGCTTTCGTTTTATTAGAAATACATGGTAATAGCACCAAAACCTTAGTCAACATAATGTTCACTGCCATCTACATGTTACCGATGCCTATGGGGCACTATTCATCCAAAGAGGAATAAAAGGGAGATGGGTAAAAAATACACGCAATGCTTACACTTCATTCAGCTTCTCTAAAGGATTACCACCACAAATCACTTTTGCTCAATTCATTAGGTGCCTGTAGCAAGAGGGCAGATGTGTGATGGATGGTAGTCTCCAAATGGACTTGTCGGGAATAGAAAAATGCACACACTTTAATTAAAGAGGACTGGACAAGTGGATCCAGAGTGGATTTGGGTGTCTCTCCACATCTGTACAGTCAGGATCATATATCAGGAGGGGGCTGGGGTACAGGGGGTTCTCCAGGTATGGGGTAGTGATAACAGGCTCTGTGTATTCATTCTGGGACTTAGATGAAATTTAAGTATGCGTCATAATATCAGGGCCAGACCGGGAAATTCAGAAGGGAAATTTAGAGCAAAATCTAGAGATTTCAGTCCAGAGCCTGATATTTGGATGGGAATCCAAAGCACTGTTTAACATATGGGGGAGGAGAAATGACAGAAGAAAGGCAAGCAGGACGTTAAAGATATACTGTTACCCGCTTTGTGATGGAGCCTTGCTTATTAGAATCAGTTTATGTTGTTGCGTCTGCTGGGGTTCACTCGCTGTACGTACGGCAAAAAAATACACGAGGCCGCTGTCAACATCCTGCGCTCATGCATGTGCACATATGCCTCTTCCAACCACACCAGTTATCATAACACGGAAGTACAGAATCTTTAGCAAGTGAGAAAATGTCTGGATGGGAAAGCCCCTGGTTTCCATTTGAGTAGCTTTGACCAATCACGTTGGAGCAATCCTTGGTTGTGTCCGCCTCAACAGTCCGTGTGGAGTGAAAAGAGACGGATCACATTGGCTGTAGTCTGATTTACTGTAGAAGCAGTTTTAGACCGTTAACTGAGCATAAACTGGCTACTTTTGAAACAATCCGCTTGTATATATCATCTATCACCTCCATGCAAACGTCTCAGGTTGCTATTTGGACCGTAAACTAGCGGACAAGGAAGTCTCGGACCGGATATCTGCCGGCTGCACTGGAATCCTGAAGGAAGAGACTGAAGAAGCATTAAGCTACCATTTCTGGGTGCAGTACACCATAACCACACTGGTCCAATGAACCAGCCTTTGAGGCTTTTCAAGTGTACATTCAATCCTTTTTTTCTTGCAGAATCATTCATCATCATCTATAATCAAAAGAACGCCCCCTACATAAAGTTGTATCACTTCACATAACGCATTTCCTCTTATTTGGAGTCCGTAGAGTACCACTGGAATCATCATGGGTATTAAAATAACATAATAGTAAATCTAAAAACAGAATATTCTCTTTGCATTTCACTCAATGACACAAATCCTTTGCAGCTACTTTTGTTTAAAAGCAGGGCAATAATGAAGAGCTCTTCAGCTAAATACATCTTTATTCTGCGATTAACGATGGTGCTTGAAGTAAGCGTTAGCGTGAAAGGAGGCTGAAGCCCTTCAGCGTCCAAAACCTTTACAGCCACTCTGCCATCAATCAGGCCTTGTGTCCAGTAAGTGCCGCGAACATTTATGAAATATTCATCAGCTATTCACTTTTGCTTTCCACTCAGCCTAATCATTACGTCTAGGCAGCATTGTGTCACCTCTCCTCTTTAAAAAAAAGGCTACAATCATCTTGCAGAGGGGAGGTGATTTAGGGAATTCCTGCTATTATGCCCGGGGGTCCCATGGGTGGACATGTTTGTTCTGGTATTAAAATGCCGTCCTCCAACCCTCCTCTTGCTCTAATGTTGCATATGTTCCTGAGGACATTTTGCCATCCCTGATTTCGTTAAAATAACAACAAGGATAAAACATGAATTTTTGTGAGAACATTACTTTTTGTTAGGAGTATATATACTTGAATTCATATGAAGTTAATGTAAGGGTTATTTTAATAATTGACTATTCCAACAATTATTCCGTTGCTGAATCGAGTTGGACAAGAAATAGTTTTGCTTCTAGGAGCATCAGTAAATTTATGAAAAAAAAACAACCCAAAAAAACGAGCCAGGTTGCTTGGATAAGGTTTTTTTCTTTGTTGTAAATAGTGATATTCCTGCAAACCTCAACCCAATTAGTGCATTTAAAGCAAAGTAATCCCGCTGTGGCTTATATACGCTGTTGTTACTGTCATCTCTGCTTTTCCTGTGAAATGGTGGAGAACTAGTTTTACCAAACAACTGAATTATTTATCCAATTTCAAGTTCGATGATGGTTTAACGTCAGTAGCCCTCTCAGCTGTGGTCTCCTCACTGGGAGAGCTGTGCCTGTAAAATGATGAAAACTTGTTTTGAGCATCACATGGGCTGATAACATTTGGAAAATCTAAACCGGTGCACTACTAAATAATGTACCCGTAGTCATAGCAGAGCGCTAACCAGAATTAGCTAGTCTTGTATCGCTATCCTCACATATATGCTATACAATGTAAATGTCAATCAATAACCACAAGTCCCTCCAAAAACTTAGCGATATTTCTAGAATCAAGAAAATATGCAGATTACTATGGCTAAAACTAAATCAAAATTAGTACATTTTAGTGCCAAAGGGACACTTGTTTTTCCTCATAAATGTACATTAATAATTGCAATAAGCTCGTGCATTCTGGGTCGTCTCTGTACGTCTGATGTGTGTAAGCATCTTTGTGCTACATTTACACCATAATTACAACGTTGCACGTAAAGGAAGCTAACCGAAAAATCTCCTTTAACTCTTTAGTGACTTAATCGGGATCTAATACGACCCACAAAATGTCACCATGTCAGATTTTGCTGTGAACTCTGTCTTCTCTCTGTATTCCTCCGTGGAACTCTCGCCTGTGACCATGATAAATGTCATTATAAAGCAGTGACTATGATGTACTCATCACTCATGTCAACCAAGTGAAGACCCAGCCAAATGATATTCATCACCGTCCACTGACTGTAGTCAAACACATGTCTCAGTTCACAATAGCAAAGGGAGATTCCACCTTATTCTTGCTCCCATTTGCAATTCTTATTGCTGTGAGAAAGTTAATCTATCCTCAGCAATAACTCATTGTATGTAACAGCTTAAGCCAAGATGTCCTCAGTTGCCCGTCTTGCATTTTAAAAAGGGGGCAAAGAGCCTTGGTACAATTTTCCAAACACAACTGAGCTAACACTGATTTATTACTCCAGTTTATATAACTCATATTAGGAATTCATAGACCTGGCAAAAGGGATTAGAGCATTTATTTCAGGCAGGGAGATGATCCTGTCATTAATGGTCGATACTTTCATCATCGTTTAAACCAGAGGAATTTGCCCGGTGACGAATCATGGCGGACATAGCTATCAGGGTTGTGCAGCTGTACTCGTTATCTACCGACGAGCCGCTCTGCTCGCTCAACGTGGACCCGCGCCCATCAAACTTGGATTAGGCTGTCAGTCAAGCGCCGACCGCATATATTGTGTTACAATTTCTCCCAAATGTCACCAAGATCAGAGTAATTTCTTGGCTAATTGCTTCTCGTCTCCCTTTAATGCTGCACGTTTAATGGTTTTGTTACATTGCGTGACAAGATGGTGTTTCTCTCACACTGGCACAGTGATGAGCAGAAAGAGAGCCCCGCTTTTGTTTAGAGAAGGAAATGAAAGAATAAATGACTGCTAAAGTTCAGAGGGCGTATTTCTGAAATGGCAGCAAACAAAGAGAGGAAACTGAGAAATGATCCCAATCTTGCCATAGCGTGACATCAATTACACAAAATTCTCATTAGAAAGGGTTGCTCCCTAATTCTGCTGCTTGGTTTATTCTGGAAGTGGCAGCATGTTATGTTGAAGATCTGTGTCAAAGCCAGCTCAGAGAAGGATTTTCTCCCCTCTGACATTACTATGTTTTTCCTTCCAACATGCTGCTGACTTAGTTTAACATGACAAATGCAATGTCAAGCACTATTTCGGTTTGTTTTGCACAGCTAGTGGCCACAATGCACCCATTAACTTCCTCCTCTCAGCAGTGTGCTCGGGCAAAGTATTATTAACCATGTTTAGTAAAATACTGAAATACTAATTCCACTGCGTATCATTGTCAGGATTACATTTACAATACGTGTCACACAAATAATTGCAAAAAATTCCAACATGCACAAGGGGTCTGACTTATTGCTATAATATAATGATGGTGTGTGTGTGTTTGTGTGTGCGTGCGTGCGTAAATGTATTGCTGTATAAGTGATATGGAGGTTCTATGTTCAAATTAAAAGTTCCTGAAACATCTTTTAGAAGGTTCTTCTTACTTCTGATGTACTTAGTTTGCTCAGGAAACATATATCTGGTGATTTTGGGTATTAGGGTTATGTAAAACTTTTGTCATGAACCTTCTTTGTTCTTGTATGTTGCTTAACAAATTTTAATGAAACATTTGCATATCTTGTGACAAGTTATATTTAGTCTATTCTTCCTTGTCAAATATTCGCAAATTTGTATCTTGAGCTCATGAAGGGTTTTTTTCCCTGTTACATCACTTCTTAGTGACTCCAGTATTCAGAAAGATCCAGCCTCGTATATTTAGCTTGAAACGAACGATGATGGCGACCAACCTCATTGTTTTTTGGGCAATTTTGCTGTAGTTTATTTTCAAAGTCTCAAGTGCATCCATCCATCCATTTTCTACCGCTTATCCTGTTAAGGATCACGGGGGGCTGGAGCCTATCCCAACTGCATTCAAGGGTTCACTCTGGACGGGTCACCAGTCCATCACAGGGCCAACACATAGAGACAGACAACCATTCACACTCACAGTCACACCTACAGTCAATTTAGAGTATCAATCAGCCTCGTCCCCTCTTGATGTCTTTGGACTGTGGGAGGAAGCTGGAGTACCAGAGAGAACCCACACAGGAACAGGGAGAACATGTAGACTCCACACAGAAAGATCCTGTGCCTGAGCTGGGACTCAAACCTGGAACCTTCTTGCTGTGAGGCGACAGTGCTGACTGCTGCACCACCATACCACCGCTCAAGTGTGTCATCTGGTTTAATATGTATCTTCTTTAGCCAGCTGTTTGCACAGTAATCAACAAACATATAACACTTCCAATACAGCACTGCTGTAAACAAGCGCGACCAGCTAGCACATTCACATGGAACATCTTGCTTGCATTCATCCATGGTTGTCATTTAGTGGTTAGCTTATAGCTAAATATATGTGGCTGTCTCTTTCTGCATTCTGGGCTCACAAAGAATCGATGCAGGAGGGAATAAAAAAATGCCTTTGAAAGCTAAAGACAGCAATTTGTGCGTACTTGAAAGGCAAAATACTCTTTTTCGGTGGGCAAAATACAGAAATGAATAAAGAAAAGCTGCAAATGTTCCGACGTCTTACTAAAAGCACCTGGTTTTGTCACCAGAACAACAGCTATGAGTATCCTGACAAACGATTACCTGGCTCATACACAAAGTAGTGCAAAGTGCATTATTTATCATTGGTGTATGAGATTCAAGATTCAAGAGTCTTTTTTTGTAACCACATCATCATGGTTAACTGGAGTCTGTCTTAATCGAAATAGTCACAAAAAACCAGTGAGTAAAATCAGCCAAAAATCCAACAGATAAAACTCCATTGATAAACATTAGCACCTGTAGAGAAATTACAAAATACAGTACAAGTGGCCCACTATGTAGTTCACTGAGTGAAATAAAAACATCTGTCTGATGACAAATCGTTTGACTGAGCATACAGATGTGACGTGACGTAATGTGCCAGCGTAAAACTACTTGTTTCATGTGCACCCAAATCAGTGCAGTGCCAAAGTGGTTCGAGGAGGCCGTCAAATGCAAAAGTCAGTTTATCATCAGACAGACAATGAAACATTGGGGGAAAAAAAGGAAGAAAAAAAAAAAGCACATCTAAAAATATAAACTATCAACAGAGAAGAGAAAAGAAATGACGGAGCAACTGGAACAAACGCTTAACTGCTTTCCATTAGTGCACTTAACCCCCTCTTCATGGTGAGCAATCCCACTTTACATTTCCTGTGGCTAAATGCGTGTCTCTAATTCACAAATGAGGGGACGTTTTGAGTGGCCCTCTGTCTCCCCGATGAGCAAATGTTGCAATTAACTTTCCCTCCTCTTTTCTGGGGGCAGAAGGTGTTTTAAAGTCATTAGCCTACAGTCAACAGCATCTTCTAGCTACTTCTAAATTTAAGCAGACACCATTTTTTTGTTGTTGTTTTTTTCTTCTTTAGTACTTAATACTAAAGATAATAGCCCATTTATGCTGCATTATTCAAGGTTGATTTAATGGAAAACTCGAAAAGAATATCGTCATTAAACATTATTACTGTCAGCCGTTGAGATTCATGGGCAACTTTCGGCAAGTTTTTATTCCAAAACACTTTTATGCTTGCATCATTGCTTCCTGCTGCTGCAGATGGCTATTTTAATGCAACAACAATAACAATATAACAAGTGTGTAAGGGGTATCTCAGGTGTACTGTAGGTGAGGACCTTGGTATGGATTAATGTTCATAATAGCAATTATGAGCGATATCGTGTTCTTACTACTACTGCTGACATGGCGCTCTGCTAAATAATCAGCATGTGTCAGGAATAAACCTGAATTAGTCCTGTAATGATCTCACTGTATCCACATGTGCATTATGTGTATGTGTGTGTTTGCACTTGCATGCCCATGGATGGTTTTGTGTCATTACAACAAGAGCTGGTTGCATCCATGAGCAAAATGGCTGCATAATTGGCGACGTCCATGACACCGTGCTCTCTGTAGGTGTTTTTTCTGCATGTTGCCCAAGCTCTAATTACCGGGGTTTCAGCGGGGAGGTAAGGCAGGCGGTGAAGAGAAGGCGCCTGTGCTGCCTGATTCTGTCAACTGACGGGTTGTTCTGTCTGCGGCACAGCCAGGCAGCCAAGAATCCCTGGAGTGAGTTTGGGAGAGACCCAGGGACTGGTCATATCAACAATTCTTAATCAAAAGCCTGAAATTGTCAGCTGTCATACACTTTTTGTGATCTTTGATACCTTGCACCTCCTCTAACCCAGACCAGCAAATAATACCTGGCTCTACACACACACACACAGACACAGAGAGAGAGAGAGAGAGAGAGAGAGAGAGAGAGAGAGAGAGAGAGAGAACACAAACAGCTCACATATTCTCTCTCTGTCTTGCACATGCACTCACACATGTGCAATAAAGCAACAACCTTCAGTATCTTGAAAAACTGAAGACAGGAAATCAGGTTTAATTTCAACAAGATTATAAGTGATGCCTCCTTTCCATATATAGGTGAAGCTTTGGCAAAAAGACAAAAAAATGTCCTCATTTGTCTTTTTTGACTTTTTAATGTGGCGCGACTGGATTTCTGGATCAATTCCAACACTTTCTCAACCAAATGTTTTTTTGTAAAATGAATGAAATCAACACTTCTGTGTTCCGACGCGATGTGCTCCAGCTTAAGCATGGCACATTTTGGTTTACTGGGTCAGGTCAACGGCAAACAATGCCATTTTATTTTGCTCCAAGTCCCCTTTCAGACAATCTTAAACTTGTGCTTCAGTTCAGGAGAGGATGGAAAGGCTGTGGCGGCTTTGATCGACCAACTGTTACTAAGAAGCTTTTAGGGGGTTTAAAGGACCTAAAATGTATAAAATGGACGGATCAAGAGCAAGCACAAATTTGACGGTTCAGAGGCAGGTTAAAAAAGTAAAGGCATTCCCATAGAACATACATCCAGTTAGTGCGTAATAGGCGATGGTAAAAAATGAAATTTAAGATCAGCGCGGATTAAAAAAAACAAAAAACCCAGATATATTCTTATTTCTCTCACTGGAAAAGGTTCATTTGAGTGAAATCTTTCGAATTAAATCAAAACGAAAGTTGTCTTACGGATAGCCTGATGACATCATGAGTGATAAGAAGAAGACAACAAAAAGAATGCAGATATCTGAGATTGTGAGAGGGAACAGTTATGGGTGGAGGAGAGAAAGAGAGAGCAATACACCAATCAAACTTTAATAAACATGCTTTACAACTTAATACTGTTCAGAGTAAATACACTTTAGCTCACAAGCCTGACATTTAATTAACATATTTTTCATAATACTAAATCACAGTGCACGCATGATTAAGTCATTCTTATATGAAAAAACAACAACAACAAAAAACAAATATAAAAGACAGAATGTTATTAGTGATGTCAAAAATACTATCATCACTTAATTGCCAAATCATTCATAATAAATTGCAGAAAAACATTTCTCTTTTGTAATAAGGACACATCAGCGGAGGCCTTGCCCTCAGTAATGAAACAGGCTTGGACTGTTAATGATAACTGTTATTTATTTCAGGTTTATTTGGGCCAATGTGCCACAGTGAACCTCTCTCACTTTGGTAATTAAGCGTGTTGATACTGCAGGATGCTTACCTGCAATTATGCCATTTTAATGAGCAGCAGCGGATGGAATAAGGGCAAGGCGAGGTCAGCCAGAGGCAGCAAAGCATTGGTGTTTTAATAGACACTTAAATGCTGTTAATTTAGCTCCCAGTAATGGAGAAGCCCGCTCTTAGAAAATATCTACAGTTCCGAGCACAAACGAAAGAGGTTTAGGGGGTTTTCTGGAGGAAAATGAAAATTTTAAACCGACGTCTGTTACTGCCCACAGGAAGATCTCCACACCTCATGCTTGTTATTGAAGGTAGACGTTGGCATGTTTTCAGCTCTCCAGACTTTTGATGGGTTTAGGCAAAGGTTTGGCAGGCTCTCACCTGTTCTCTCCAGCAAAATATGTCAGTGTCAAGAGCGCTGGATTTGTTTCTTCCTTTTTCCAGTTGAACCATAGTTTGTAGAAAAAGGAGAGTTATCACATGTGAATGTTGAAGAGCAACTTATTCTCGGTCGTTCTTCATACTTAAACCTAAAAAAATGTAATGCACAGCAATCGGTTTGTCGCCCAGGTAATCGAGACCCATGAGAGGCCAAGACGTCTGGGCATTTACGGGAGAGATGGAATAATCTAAGATGGAAGACTGGAAATGGGTGACGATACTGATGTTATTCACATCTTGGATATTGGAAAAATGGTGTCAACCCACATATCGACTCCAGATTCCATTCCATAGCTTACGTTGGACCATGAAGCTGCCATCATGCAACATGAGCCACAAAACTGACAAATGAACCAAATGAAAGTAAGAAGAGCTTTTTTTGGGTTTTTTTTGTTACAGCATCATAATGTCACATTAAACACGAGTTTAATTAGCTATTGTCCTGGTGACAAAACAGTTCTTTTACGAGATGAGGGGACATTTGCAACCTGATCTCTGTTCACAGATTCTGCATATAAATACAGAATCTGTGAACAGGGGAGAAAAGGAGCTTTGGCCAATCACGTTTCTGTTGGCCTGGGTTGCGTCTGACACAATTAGAACGTGTCGATGCGAAAGAGACGGAACCCGTTGACTGAAATGCAAGGTGGCTGGAGTCTGACGGCTGAACAAAGCCGTTGTAGTGGGTTTGAACAGTTAGCTGAGTGTAAACTGGCAAATTTTAAAACAATCCTCACAGGACATGGAAAAAGGAAGTCTTGGACCGGATATCCGCTGGCGACACCAGTCCTGGAATATGGGTCCTTGTTCCCAGAGGCAGGTTCTCACTGCAGGTGTTTGTGCTGGGGTACTGATCTCTCTCTAGATTATGCAGGAAAAGAGAGCATAACTTTTTCTTGAATCATCAAACTAATATTTCAGGAGTTTTTTTTTTTTTAAACTTCAAAATGGTATAACAAGCATGTGGCTACATAAAAGACCTAGATTACATGTTTCATGGCTGCTCCTCTGGTTCAACACATAGATCTGCTGTTCCCACACTGCTTTATATGATTCATGTACCACCTGTGTGACTGCGTTAACACACATACACACACAGCAGCGCCACAGTACATCCACAGGTTATTATAACTCTTGCGTTGGTCTCTGCGAAGGTGGTGTGATAACAGTCATTACGGCAGCCGTGGGAGGAAAAAAAGAGTCTTATTAGAGGAGCATGGAGATTCATTGGAAAAACAAGCACTTTCATTAACAGGTGTGAAGCTATGCAAATACACAAACACACCCCGGTAGCTCACCACTGTCACACCTGCATGTGGAAATCGTCTGCTTATTAACACAACAACTCTGCAATTAGGCCAGAAGACAAGAATCAGCTGTAATTGAAATGCATCAGGATGTGTGATGTCCAGACTTGTGTGTGTGTGTGTGTGTGTGTGTGTGTGTAGATGTTTAGGAGGAAAAGCTGCCAAATTGATTTGGTTCCATGTATTTTTAACAACAGCGGATAAAAAATACACAATAGCATTGTGCAAATACTGGTTTGTTTGGTTCATCTGCCACTCACAAGCTATGTTCCTCCTCACTTATATTAAATGCATCAACAGCACAAACAGCTCTTTGTTTATTGGTACAGTTCATGCATTTGTTTTATTGTGGCGATGCGTTCATAAGCTGTAATGACAATGTGTTAAATAGGATAAAAGCAAAAATATGATCAGAAGACTGAGTCATAACTTGAAACTGTAATTATAGCAATAAAAATGAGGAGCGGTTGATATTTAATGCATTTTATATTCAAACTCTTACTGCTGTGTTTTAAAGTCTTTGTTTATACCGCTGTTTGTTCTCTCACACATCTTTTCATCTTTTTTTGTGATGAAACCAGCACAACTGCGCGGCGGCAGCAGTGGTGGTGGCGGCGGCAGCGGCGAGGTCTGGAATCAGATGGATGGATGTGACACATTTAATGCATAACATGCTTCCAGTGAGAGCTTTTGAATGGGTAGATTTTTGAAATGTGCCAGAGTGGCTCCCCACTGAGCGGTAAGCTAGGACTTTGATGTATCACGCTGTAATGTGGTTGTTATCCATAATCGGCTTGAATTCAGGAGGGCCACGGCTGAAAGAGAGGTACAGCACTAACATGTTCTCGCAGTACATTCAAACGTGTCTGTCTTCCTATTTTAAACCCTCCAACCTCGCTCACCGCCACCAGAATTAAACACTTTGAAAACCCTCAATGCCTAAACAGCTGAAAGTATTTTCTGATAAATAAAAATACATTTTTAATTGTGTATCATTAATATTCATAAATGTGAAACTTGCATTGATGCAAAATCAGAGAGGAAGTTTTCTTTTACGATCAAATAAGCTTTAGAGACGCACCGACCATCATCCTTGTAGCCTTATTGACGATTTTGTCCACGTTGACGACCATCGGCTCATCAGCAAATAAGAAATCATTCGTTGCTAGCGGTGGCTAGTGCTAGCATGTTGTTGTTGTGGAAAGACTTTTAAATGGTTTAAGGCATGGTTTTGTTTGTTAGTCTAGCACAAAAGGGGGAATAAAAGTCAAGAAAGACAACATATTGGCACAAATGCCCCCCCCCCAAAAATACTGTCACATATAGGCAGTTTATGCATTTAAGATTTGTTTGGCTGATTGCCCCCCCCCCCCAACCCATTTGTAATGAATAAACGAGCTTCTAATTTCAAAATCGATATCAACATCGTCCCAGAACTTGCAAGTTTGCATCTTATACGGAATATGGAGACAGTATTTTACATTATTTACATCTTAGGGAACAAGAAGTGTCCTACAATATCAATCCCGTTGTACAGTAAAAGAGGAAGCCCTCGTGAAGAAGTTTTAATTTATGACCACGAGGCGGTTAATTTTCTGGAACACGACGAAGGAAAATGATTCGAACCGTAGGAATCAGAACATATAATTATTCAGGGAAAAAAATCCTTCCAAATATTACTGTTGTTCTGAAAAAAAAAGAAAAAAAAATCAAACATCATTACACTGTTTCATATTTGTGCTCATGCACACGCTTCAGCAGATACTAATCTGCATTTTGATGATCATGTTACAGCTCCTAAAACAGCCTGAAAGCCTGCCTTGCTAAATAAATAAATAAATAAATAAAGTTAAGCACCCAGGATGTGATTGTTGCTCTGGAGATCTACAATATTACCATCTAGCCTTTGCTTATGGTTTTAATTTAGCGGTGATAATTTGCTTATGCAGGCCTCAGCTGATTACAGTTCTTTGTTGCTCCAACAGTTTTTAATATAGTGCGAATTACCCACTGTGCTTGTTTTATACCACCCAAACAGGGTCGGAAATCAGCGGCAGTCCTCGTTGAAATTAAAGATTGAGAGAGACGGATGAGCGAGAGGAGACAGCCAGCCAGACGGAGGGAAACAGATGAGATTGTGGGCGTGGTTGGTCGGCGGAGGAGAAGAGGGGTGGGGGGGGGGGGTGTTTTTTGTAAAGAAGAGTACTCAAACTGCAAAAAAAAAAGAAAAAGAGACCAAAATATAATATTGAATGCGGCCGACTCTCTGACATTAGCTTGACTATAATGGTTATGTTGGAGTGGCCATCGTGATTGAGGCTGGTGAGAGTGAATGGAAGTGTCCTAGTTATGCATCATTACAGGGGGAAGAGCTGTCCACTTCCTGCTGGGATGAGATGCCCTCTGCTTTCACACTAAAACGGAGTAGTTCACTAAATAACAGCATACCAAGTGTCTACCCCCCCCCCCCCCGACAGAGGGCTCATATGTGGAAAAGGATACGCCTCCATTTAAACTTAAAAGCAGGCATCTAATTCAAGAGAAGTTGTAATAGCGTGCGGTTAAGAGATAGCAGCAGAGGAAAATGGGTGTCAGCAAACATAGAAATTCACAATTAGGATGGTAAAACATGCAATTTGATATTTTTCACATGGAAAATGGTGTATTGAAGAAGATAAAAACACTCTTGCGTGAGCTCTGGTGAGGTTACCCTATCAATCTGTATTGTGAGGAGGGTTTTTTTTTTTTTTTTTTTTTTCACCCCATCAAGGTCTTATCCACTTCAGAGGTTCAACAGATTAGCTATCCACCGGGGTGCAATGGCTTTTCAGCGCCGTGCTTTACGTCCAATTTGAAGTGTCTAAGAGCATTCTTGTCATTAGTGTTTACTCCAGACTGTTTTTAGAGAGACTGAGTGTGACATTACAGACAAATAAAGCCACATCAGCCGTGTTGATCTTTTCGCCCGAGAAACAGACTCAACATTTTATCTTGGCAGACAGCAGTTTCAGAGGTTATAGATAGGCCAGCTCACCAACGCTATTATTTACCAATGGAGCAGAATGTCAGCGCTCTTATATACCTCTTTGCTTTTCTCTCCCTATTGTTTGCTCCCTGCTTTTGTGAGAAGGGGGCACTTTATGGAGGGGAGAAAATATTTCTATCTGGCCATCAATGGATCAATGGAGACGTGTTTACTTGTCTAGAGGCACAATGTTCACTCCATAATAATGGATATTAAACAGCTTGTTGACTTAGTGCTTTTTGCCCTGGTCACTTGTCAGTCCTTCAGTCCATGGAGGGACACACACACACACACACACACACAAAACGCGCACCACTGCTGTCAGGTTACCACAGACACCTCCAGCATCTGTCAAACTGTAGGCTGAGCTGGTCACTGGAGCCCCTCCTTCTTCTCTTGGTGAACAAAAGAGACATGTCGGGTCAATGAGATTCTCAGTAATTAAACTGAAAGGGGTCATTTTCAGTGCAAACCCTGACACCCTCCAGGTTTAAGAGGTGGGCCAGAGGCACTCTGGCCCGCACTCCACGATCACTTCGAATGAGAGGTCTTGCTCAGTTCCTGGATTGCAGAGTATATATTTATTGTCTTTCCATTACAAGATATGTAGTTTAAAATACCTGAAATTTCTTTTTAAAAAAAAGGAATATAAAGCAACATAAAACTGCAGCAAGTTGAAATAACGCTGCCAGTGATTTTATATCTTAAATATTTAAGCAGTCCGGAAAGTTTAAAAAAGTTGTCCGAATCGTGATCAATGACAGAAAACTGCTGAATATTGGCGCAGTCAGCTAAATCCACCCTCCCCTCCTCCAGTTAGGCACAATCCCTTTGTTTTTAATCATGCTTTACCCACAATCCAAACTATTCTTCACTGTGTAATAACTGTCTCTCATGTGGAGCGGATTTGAGCTCATACCTCAATAAAACAGGTCATTTTGTGGCTGTGGAACGACTTCGGGGAATGCAACGTCTGGCTTCCTCGCTGCTACTAAGTGGTGTGATGGGAGCAGCAGAATGAAAAGGCTGGGTTTGTTTTACATAAAGGCTGCAACCGTCAGGACTCAGCAGGACAGGCAGAGAGTGGCTCTCAGGGCCCGATAAATCATGACCTGCATTCATTCATTCAGCACATTCAGACCCAGACACACATTTCTCTCCCAGCCAGCTCTGCTGACTCCTCATTTCTGCTCCTGTTTAATATGTGACCTTATACGAGGATTTTTAGTCTTGCTGTTCGGATGGAAGAAAAAAAAAATGTGGAAAAAGTGAGATAGATGACAATAAAACTTTTCCCTTTTTAAATGTTTGGAAAGTTTAAAACGAATTGTCAGAAAATTAGCAAAAGAAAATGCTAATTTACGTGCGATTCCATCCACTACTATCATGCAAATGCTCAGTTTATCAAGATAAGCACTGAGTTTTTCTGTCTTTTCCTTCTCTTTACAGACCCAGTCCACAATTTATTCAGTCCTCCTCCTGTAGGGTATCAAAGTATATTTATGAATGTTTATTGCCAGAATCAAAAGTCGCATACTTGATTGTTAACAGTTAATATTCACACCTTAAGCAAGAATAAATTATTTTTGCAAAACTGTGCTATTTGAAACTTTGAACACCAGCTAGAGGCAGAAGGTTCTCCCTCACAATACCACTTTCTTCCTCTCGGGGGGAACTGAGGCTACACTGAGCTCCTCGGTCCAACTACACTGTAGATGAGACTAATTTTAGTGGCTTGCATTTATAATGCCACTCTTTCGGTCGAACCTGAGATCATAGCTAAGGGTTTGAATGTAAAATGAGTGCTTTGCTTTCCTGCGGAGCTAATTCTTCATCACAACATACCATTGTAGAGTCAGAAGTACTGCCGCACCGATTCATCTGTTTATCTCATGCTCCACCTAATACTTCAACCATGACCTTTAGTCATAAAGCTGGCTAATTTTATAGATTCTCAGATGGTTTAAAGGATGAGTATTTATGATAAGTGTGGGCATCCCAAAAAGTTACAAATAATACCTTTAATTTTGCAAGTTTACGATGAACACTGACATGAAAATACATTGTGAGAAACAAAGCTAAAAATTCCTGATATGCAAGACTTAAAGACTGAAAATATAAGCTGTAAAAACCTCTTTATTCATGAAAATACGAGAAGCACACTTAAAAGTTACAAGCATCACAAAAAAGGGGGGGGGGGATCCACACAAACTATTGGTGTGTATTTTTCCTTTCTTTCAGGTGAATGAACAGCGCCCTTTACGTTTAATGGAATTCATACTAGTGAGTGACAGGGTTTGAATAGGCTGGAGAAAATGGGGAGGTAAAGGGGGCATTAGGAGTAGCCCAACAGATGGGGGGGTGGGGGGTTCTAGCTTAAGACTGACACCATCTTTGGCCTTCATTTTCTCTCTCTCTCTCTCTCTCTCTCTCTCTCTCTCTCAAACACACACACACACACACACACACACACACTTTCTCACACACATACAAGCACGCATTCAAGAACGGGTCAGACCATTTCGATACATCTCTGGTATGTGAGCATACGCGCGCGTGTATTTGCGAAAACACCTTTCACTCTTTCGCAAACTGAAAATATCTGCACGACTAAAGAAACCAAGCTGTTTGCTAATGGTTCCTCACACATGTGTGATAATCAACATACGACAACTGAAGAACATTTTGTAGGGTAGGAACGTGTGTATTGGTGGAGCATGGGTGAGGAGAGGTCAGGGCAGAGGTTGCTGATGGTGATTGCTGGTTTAACGTTGCTGTGCTGTGTTTACTTTCCATACAACATTGGATAATTATGTCCTCCAACTGAAGTCAGAGCTGATTACCACATGGCAACCAGACTTCTCCTCTCTGACTTAGTCATTGGCATTCTCTGATGGCAGAGAACATGTGAATTCACTTGTCTTTGTCTGAGGATAATGGTGTCTCGGAAAATAACCTGAACCTTGGTAAATGAACGCCAACAAGACAAGCAGAAGGAGGCAAAGAAGAAAAATGTAGCAGTCAATAACTTCTGGCAGTTACTTCCAAGAAACGTTCCGAGCTAGAAACCGATGGGACGGTCTAAAATAAACACGTTAGATTCTGTTTGCAAGTGTTTAGGACTGGCAGACGTCTGGACTCCTCACACACTAAACAGACAGCAGGCAGTGATAAGCACAGGCCTCTATTGTTATTAATTTGTTATTTCGCTTCTGTTTGGTTCCTGGCTGGATTATCATGTTGAACACACAGTCCAAATTCCACTGTAAACATTTGCAATTAATCTCTCAACCGGCTCCCCCATCCCAACCCCCTCGAGTGACTGTTTTACATAAAGCTGATCAAATTAAGTTGTTTGCAGTGACCAAATTCTGTTGTCAGTTTATCTGGTAATGCTACAACATTAATTTACAGATAGATGAATGCGATCTGTGTTACTGTAGCGAACCATCACCAGCACGGGTGCGTGCTCTAAATTTTTTTTTTTTTTTTAATTTATTAATCCTCTTGCATGTGTAGCCGACGTTCTCAGCTGGGGTTCTGAACCAGAGTGGGTGTGCACAACAGCAAACAGCCAGTGCGATTTATATTAGAGTAATCCTTTAATTGCTGCATGGAAAAAATGTCTATTCCATATTAAGCAATTCAATACAGCCAGTTAATGGAAAGGCAGAGGGATATCATGCTTTGCATAAAACCTTTAAAGCCACTGCTTCGCAAATGTGTTCTGCCATTTTCATTTTGATCACATTGACATATTCACATCCTTGGTAATCCCCTACCTATTCTGGGGCAAGGATGATCACCCCCCCCCCCCCCCCAAACACCCCCCTCCCCCAAGAGGTGCTAGTGTATGTATAGAAATACTATACAAAAAACACCGTTATGGACAATTTTCGTAAAATAAAAATGGACACAGACTCGTATAAAGAACAAAATAAGACCTTGCTAACAGCCAGCAACCAAAAGTGTGATTGTCCAGTAAGTGGCTCTAAGTGCCTACCAACCACAAAAAGTTATGTTTTTAAAAATGATATTTGTGTTGGGAAATGTATATTTTACGATTTCTTACATTTTACATTTCGTCACATAAGAAGTGAGCGAGAACACGCGATTGCAATTCATCAGGACAACATGGTCTCATGAAACTTGACATTTTAAGAAATGTTTAGAATTTTGAGAAAATATTTTACGCGCAAATTTTTTTTCAGATTGTCTCACCAAAACAACAACGAGCGATCGTGTCTGCACAAACCGCTGAAGTGATAAACTCGAGCCAAAAGCTGGACATTCCTTTTAGTCTCGGTGGAAAATATCATTTATTATGATAGCTGTGACAACTCTGCAATACAAATAATTTTTTTTTTTTTTTTTTTTTTTTTTAATGGTGCAAATGTTCCTACATCTGGCTAAACATAGAACAATCAGATCAGCTAGACTGTATTCTGGGATAATATTGTGTCTTCAATATTATCATCATTATCATTTTCCCTAAAGACTTGTGCAGGCCCCTTGTGACGGCCTGAGGGACACTGACAACACATGAAGACATCAGGTAGCCTATCGGAGTAGTATCATCCGCAGCAGACAAAAACAAAGAATCTATGGGTGGAGCATGTAAAAAAGCGTCTGACCCACATCTGCATAGCAAACACTGTCCTGTCACAATGAAAGTTTTGACAACATTCAAAGAGGACATGATGGAAAGCGGTAAACCATGAATGCTGTTTGAAGATGGTGGAATGGTCCCCAGGGAGAAGGCTGTTTTTTTTTTTTTTCTTCTTAGTAGTGGACCTTTCTTTACTAACGTCATTCGGAAGGATTTAAATTGACCTGAATGTTTTAGAATTATTAGCTCTTCAAATGTATGACATGCTTATTGAGAGTCAATTTCATTGGTCCAAGACGTATTATTTTAAGTGAGTTGAATATGTTTTTCTTACTATTTATATATGTAGGTTTATTCATTGATAGGGATACATTCACTTTAGATTTGTCCATATTTCTAAAGTGCAAAGCTGAAACATTTAAGTGTTAAGGCAATGGCATGTTTGATCATGGTTTTACACAAAACCAGAGCAGAAGAGCCTGACGATGGATGCTGTGAGAGCACTGCCTTATTGACACCGTTTAGCTGTTAGCACATAAACTCTCCATTGTCAAGGCCACCAGGCGGCCATTGGCTGCATTGATCACCATGAGAATCAAGCTTAGCAACAGTCCAGGCAAGCTCTCTCATCAATGGAACTCCTCCAATCCCTGCAGGACTCAGGGGTCTGTGGGGTCACAGCTATGGGCAACTTAGTCCAAAGCGAAGGTCAGTGGGGCTCACCCGGGTTTATAGTTCAACAAAAGAGTGCAAAAGCAAAGAGTCAGACTTACAGGCCAGATGGATTACTAAAGAAAGCTCCCTTCTTTTGTGGTTTATGGTCTAATACAGCAGAAAGAAAAAAATAGTAAGTGTTGCCTTTAATACTAAAATGTTAGCATTTCATTTATAGTTTGGATTTGTGTCGCTGAAAGTGCCACTGCAACACTTGACACATGGATTCTGCTTGACATGCTGCTGAAATGTCATGAGTGGGCATAGATGAAAGTTGAAAGAAATCTGAAGGGGTAGGGTTTCAATCAATCAATATTATGCATACCATAACTATACATATCTTGCTGTTTTTTTTTGGGGGGGGGGTTGTAAAAGATCTGTAGCCTCATGCTAAAATATGGTATCAGACATTGTACTTGTAGAATTGGAAACAGCTGAAGCTGACCAATTTAAGAGTTTCCACTTGTATGTCCATCCATCCATCCATCCATCCATCCATCCATCTTCTATACCCCTTTTCTGTTAAGGGTTGGGGGGGGGGGGTACCCAGCTG
Organism: Aulostomus chinensis; assembly: GCF_037954235.1. Classification (NCBI taxonomy): domain Eukaryota; kingdom Metazoa; phylum Chordata; class Actinopteri; order Syngnathiformes; family Aulostomidae; genus Aulostomus; species Aulostomus chinensis. Next base: position 14,716,009 of record NC_141336.1, on the reverse strand, counting down.
ACATTGGGCAAGAGGCAGGGTTCACCCTGGATGGATTGCAAGGCCATCAGGAGCAATGTGGGTTCAGTATCTTGCTCAAGGATACTTGGACATGGTCACCAGGGGAAGTGAGGATCGAACCAGCAACCCTTCGGCTGCTTGAGGGCCACGCTGCCTCCGAGCCATGCCACCCTTCCAACTTTTATATATTTGTAGCAATTATATCCTAAAATAGTTGTGGTGGTGGTGGTGGTGGTGGTTGGGGGGGGGGGGGGGGGGGGTCATATTTTGGCCAAGCTACTGTGAAGCTCTGCATGAGCGCGCTGTGCAAATTTATACTTTATGTGCACAATTTTTGTAGCTTTGAGGTAAAAATCTCAATCTGCAGTGGATGAGTGAGAACTGGGGAGGCCAAGAAGACAATGGATACAGGCCAGGGGACAGGGATATCATATTTAGCTCGTGATTGCACTCAGGGTAGACAATAAGTAAGATTCATTAGGTCATTTTTTACTTGCGTCTGCCAAGATCTGGAATGAAATGTTAAATGTTTCATGGGCTAAGAAAAGGGCAGAATTTGTCTTTGTGTTTGCCATCAGAGAAGAAAGGCTATGTGTGGAGAGAGAATTAGATAGGCAGAGAGATGTGAAACAATGGAAATATGAAAGGATGGGATGAGACCAAATGTGAGGGGGAACACTGAGAGCAAGAGTCTACAAACAAGAGAGGGAATAAAGAGGGAGAGTAAAGAGAGTCAAGGGGAGCAAGGAAAGGAAGGAGAATGGCTGAGTGTTTTGGGCTGTCTGATGGATGAGGGTGTAGTAGGGTTGGTGGGGGCGGTGTCTCCTGAATGATGATGGCCTAATATCATCATCCCCCTGTCAGGCCTAATAGGCTTTCCTTGGTAGAAATCACTCACACAGAGCCGCCGTAATGCCCAGGCCCCTGACAGCATCATCCATCCACTCAAGCCAAGCGAACGTCTCCAAACTAATAAGGAAATATATGGTTCAAGGAGATCTGAAAAATTAAACAGGTAGCTTATGAACAATTTGTTTCACTGGGATGTTTATTATATTTATCGAATTGCAGCAGTCGAGGTGTCTCTCTCTTTCTCTCTCTCTCTGTCTTGCTGTGGCTTCATGTTTGAGACATCGGTTTGGAGCGTGATGTGCTGACAGGGCAGGTCTGTAAAGTATGAAATAAACACCCTCTTACACCTCCTCTCCCTCAGCGTCGGCCTTGTCCTCCAGTGTTGCCCGGCCTTACTTTTGTCATTCCAAAGCAAGACAGAATACCTTCTTCATCTATTACATCTTCCACCGTTGCTACATTAACAGTATGTGCAAACAAGGAAGTGAGGCGGGGTCATCATCAGCAGGAATAAAAATACTTCCACTGATCAACACTGTTCACATCTTCTGAAATATTCTAATTTTAGCTGCAGCGCTTTGGAGGAGTCACCCATTTCTGTTTTTTTTTTCCTCGTCGCAAGCCTATCTACACTACACCTGTCATAGCTTTCCCTCATGCAATGGCTGATCACAGCACACTTTAAACATGGTTACTCTCCTCTTATCTCCTCCCATACCCTACCGATCCTGCTATCTCCAATCGCCACTTTAATCATGTGACATCCCCCCCCCCCCCCCCCATAGGCACAACAGAAAACTGCCTCCATCAATAACGACAACAACTTTTTCAAAGTCTCCTTTTAAAAGCCTGGTCCCATCAAAATGGTCAGATTTCATTATCGATTGTGTGCTATGACAAAAAAAAAAGAAAAAAGAAGAAAAAAGAAAACACAACATACTTGCGCATCAGGAAATCATTGTTTTGCTTTGCTTTTAAGATGCTCTGATGTGACAGGAATATGTTTCCAAGTCCTGCTTCTTATGCATATAGACTAATTACATGAACGCGCTTCACTCTTTCTTTCTGAATATATATTCAATATTTGAAGTTGGAGAGGGAGGGAGGGGCCCTTCTGCATAGAAACATACACATTCCTGCAGTGCTGTCACCGACTAAGATATCATTTCTTCATGGTCTAATAATTATTAAGAAATATGTTGTAATATGTGTTTGTTTTTTTTTAGGCTGTTTTAATTCACCTTTGTGTCCTATATATAAAACCCATATAATGGAGAATCAGGGGAAGGCAGGACCAAGACATCATGGTGGTTTTGGGTGCCCAGATGGTGCAGAGATCTATTTCCTCGCTTTCCAAGCATGGGGGCTAAAGGCTTGGTTCTCTGTGTTGCCTGGGTGGAGCTGGGAGGCTAGATGCACCAGTAAGACTGCGAGTCAGTAATTTGATCGACTGAGACACCTCCAAAGTGGGACTTGAGGGGTTTGGTCAAAAATAATTTCTCACAGGTGAAGAGAAGAAGGCGAATGTTTTTCTTCTTCCCATGTAGCAAACCATCTTCGAGGGCACTGAGGTGGATTTTTAGATGCTTGATAACAGCCTCATCAAAAGAGGGATCGACACAACAGAACCAGACTCCTTCACAAGGGGCTTTACTGCCACCTTGCCTAGTTTATTCCAGCGTGCTGCGTTTGGAGGGCAGCAACATGGAAGAGATGATCTGTTGTGGCATATTAATTACAAGTGCAGTAGTTGTACAGTCTGACAGCAGCAGGAGGGAAAGACCTGTGGCCTCAATAAACCAAGGATGGATTCAGCTTTGAGGAGGGGTTTTATCATCCACCACCCTCTCTACTTGGTTTGGGATGGACCTTAATTTCTCAGACCCTCTGCAAGCGTACACAAATGGAGGGTGGACTGGACAGGGTGTAGGGGGAAAAGGCCAGTTTGGGATTACGCCCTCATCTGTTGACTCCACAGGTGAAAGAGGAAGCTTTCAGTAGTCCACTGTAAGCCACAGAGTAGCAGAGGGGGTGGAGCAAAGACTCGGACAGCTCAGTAGGGTCAATCAGCAATGTATAACTGAGGAAAAAACAAAGGAAGATGGCCAAAAGAAATGACCGACTTGTTTTTTTGCGAGCACATGCTGTTCAGATATTCTAAGAAGCATTCAAGACATTCGCAGGTGTTGCTTTGGTGCTTTTAATCTACAGGTACACTGTTGTTGGACATTTGTAGGGTAACTCACAGAAAATTATGTCTAGCTTTTCGATGTCAGATGCATACTTCATGAGAGTTCATTACTTTTTTCCCATATTCTCACATGTTTCAAGTAATGCCTCTAGAAAGACATAACCAAACATCATCGATATCCTTCCTCACTTCAAATGACGCACAGCTTTGATATGCTCTTTTACAGCCACGTTATCACTGTGTACAAGGCAGTCTACCCATCACACACCCCTCTCAGTTGTAGGTTGAACCTACTGCATGAAGGGGTGTGCGTTAATAAGAAAGGGCTTGGTGAGGTGCGCTATGAGGCCATTGTGGTCGCCACGCTCACTGGTTTTCTTTGTGCCATGAAAGCTGGGCGATACAGTAACAGCCAGAGGCAGAAAGGAGCTGTCTGTCGTCAGGACGGCTGCTAACACTTGTTTCACCTACCCTTCCAGGGGGCCGTGGAGAATAGAAGGGAGGCAGCTGGCAGGCTTAACAGGAAATGCAATGGTAACAGTATCAACAGCTGCCCTCATTGCCACGCAAACCGAGCGGCCGGCAACAACAGGTCACATGAAAAGCTGCTTGTTTGTATAGCTGCAGGGATTTCTGAGTTCATACTGTATCACTGTGTAACACTGCCACACACACGCCTTTTGTGTGTTTTCTTATTAGAGCTTTGTACTCTGAGCGTAGTCATTTCACAAGTGATGACAAAAGTGGACGCTTATGAATGTTGAGTAAACAAGACAAAAACAACAGCTGAAGGGGAGCAGGAGAGGGAGCCCTCCATTGTAACCTTTGAGACATGAGCTCAGACCATTGTTTACTCATGTAGTGTGAACATCACATTTTCCATTGACCCGATAAATTGGCACAGTTGTAAAAAGAATGGCTCGGGAGTTTTTCATTTGCCTTAAATCTGCTGTTTTTTTCTCAAGAGAAGATAAGGGTGCGAAAATTCCCATTACCTTTGGCTGTACGAGTGACCTGAATCTCAGGTCAAGATGACCCCCCCCCCCCCCACCCGAGGAGTCAATAAATCACCATGTCACCTCTGCTGCCCAATCCCCTCTTGCTATCACTAACTTTGAGTGTCCTTAGCATTCTTTCACTTCCCTTGCTCCTTGCGTGACCCCCCCAGTCTAAACAAACTGCCTGTCAGCACTGCAGCGACAGGTACGACAGCTCCGGCCTAATGTGAGGAGTGATCGCCCCCCAAAAAGTAACACTCTCCCCTGTCTGCCTCGACTTTTTGTCTCCAACGCCGTCTCTCTCCCTCTCTCCTCCCTCCATCTCTGAGACATGACTCACTTTTGACGTCTTTTCTGTCCTCTGAATTATAGTTAAGCTGTGAAAATATGTAATTATCGCATGTACACTCCGCTATTTGAGGATGGAATGTATTTTAAGTCTATACCCAACTTCCATGTGAGAGTTTTCAAATAAGGGCTGTGTGGGATAAATTTCAGTCCACAATATCAGAATCTTTATTTAAGACTTAGTTACATCCAATTTGCCAGAAGCTTTAATTCGCCCTTACGGGATCATTGTTGGACATACATCTATGAATCTAGTGGTATTATCTACCATTTGCTAACTTTAATACCTTGCTGGGATTGCTCTGCATTAGAGCTTATTCTGTGTCTAGTTTGAAGACATGGAGTTTCCTTTTTTTTATGTACAATTCATTACTTAAATATGAAAGACTCATTGGGGTCATCTCGGAATGAATGCAGCCATCAGTTTACATTCTTAGTCATCATTAGATGAATAAATATCAATGAGATTACCTCATAAGCCTCTGGAAGTCCCCCCCCCCCCCCTCTTCCTCTTCCTCCTGCAACTCTGCCATATCTTCTCCGACATGGAGAAAGTATTAAAGGGGCTATTTCAGTTAGCGTGTAAAATCCTTGCCTTGCAGTAAGCTACATTTTTTGAGCTTTGGTCGAATTATCCAAGATCTTCTTCATGTTGCAAGGATATTTTTTTTATGTCAGGAGCAAAACATGGATAATAGTAAAAGGAAAAGGAAGACCAACAAACGGGAGAATCTGCTTTCAATGACCTTAAATACCTTATCTGCACCTTTGAAGCCAGGACGAGGTGATTGGCAGGTCAATTTGTGATAGTATCGGTCGATGTACTTGGCACTCTTAATACTCTTTGCACCAGATAAGTCTGCTTAATATGAAAACTGTCATAATTCATCCGCCTTTTCAGCAATATACATTTTCCCGTAGAATCATCAATCCAGTCACCTGTCAGAAAAGATGTGTCAGGATTCCCATTCCACAATCCGCCCTTGTGTGATTTCACTTTATGGAGATTATCCCACACTATGAAGCAGTTAGGATTATTCCTCTGGTATGTTGAATCAAAGTTAGTTTTTTCCCTCCGTGAACGCCGCGTGTTACAGAGATAGCGAGGGTAAGCGAGTCTCCTGGTGAGCACTGTGGATGTTTTCACTGTGTCCGTTTTTTTGTCCAGTCCCCCGTCAAACCCATCACAGTCCCATCCCTTCACAGTTGGTAGTTTCCTGTGCAAATTAACAGACTCAGTGGTGAACTAGATTCCAATTTTGAAGCAAAGTAGAGTGTGCAAATTAGCCATGTTTTTTAATTAAGCCCAGTGCACAGTGCGAAGGCAGAGGACCATTGTTCCGGATGGGCCAGGTGTAAATTTATTCTCCAGGGAAGCGCTGCGATGTCCGTCCTCCAGCCGAGTCCCATCCTTGGCCTAATCAGTCCCCAGCTTGAAAAATGTCCACTTTTTGGCACCCTCTTGCTGGGAGACACTGCTGAGAGTGGTCAGAAATTATTCATTATTTGAGGCCTCATTTGTAACATTTCCATTAACAGTTGTCACCTTGCAGTCAGGCTTACTATTAGATTTTCTGATAATTATACTTGCTCGGAAGAATGTATTGGTCAGTTGTTGTTTTTTTTCTGAAAGTATCTAGTGTCCATGTTGCGATGTCTCTCCAAGTGCAACGAAACAGGAAGGGGAGACAGGATGGTGGGAGGAGTCTTTCGAGCTCACCCTGGAGGAGAATTATTTTTATGATTATGAATTAAATGCCAGAAAGATGTCAGTTAACTGAAGATTCAGCACCGGTTGGTCTTCAAACATTGGCCCTTGACTTAAGACCAAAAAGATGATTGATGTTAAAAAAGGATATGCGTTCTTGTGGGGACATCAACACTGAGTAGTTTGAAGCAGACGGACTTTGGTAAGTCGATGACAAAAAAAGAAAGAAAGAATTCCCATAAAATGTTAAATATCTTCACTGTGCTACATCAGTTTGACAGCAGATTTTCCCCTGACAGTGAATTCCAACAACTACAATAATAAAAATTTAAATTGAAAGCTTGTCTGCAGTGTGACAATGTCAAACTATTTTCAAAATGTTATGAGGCTCCAAATAATGAGAAAAGCGGACACCTTAAAGATCGAGAAACTCGCTTGTTTGTTGGGGAAAGGGAAGAAGCAGTAACTCATTACCCCACTGAGATGTCCTTACTCAAGACCTGTAACCCCAAACCACTCTAGCGGTTTGCTCATTGCCAAGCAGATAAGATGGTTAAAAAAAAAAAAAATCGCTATCTGGTGCAGTTCCTCTGTGGCAGGCATTTTAGCTGTTGCGTGTTTCGTAAGGACCTAATCAGACCTGGTAATAACATCCACACCAACGTCTCCTTTTAATTTAATAGGATTTAGAAAATGGCAGCGGGTCACACGGTAACAGAAAGGAAGTGTTAACGTGAATCCTTTCACGTAGCCAGCAAACGTACATTTACAGCAACACATTTTTCTTCTCTTGTTTATTGGCAGTTAGCAAACAGCTCTTTGGTGCATCATCGCCACCGTAGGAACTGCAGTTTCTGTTTTTTTTTAATAATTTACTCACTATTACAGCAGATGCATGATATAGTGTACGTAGCAGGGATCCAATCACAAATGGTCACCTGGTACACATGTGGAGACATATCGTAATTTCGTACTTACATCTATCTGTTTGTGATCGGATTGCTCGGGACAACTCCCTTGAGTATACCAGTCCCGGGATGCCATCACGGTCTGAGTGCAAGGAACACATAAACCCTTTGGGTATATCGTCCGCTGTAAAAATGTTCAGGGTGAATTAATTATTTCCATTATCCTAACTGTAAACAACTCACATGTCTGTGAATAATTGAAAATGTTCAAATCAGTTGCTTAAAAAATGAGAAATGAAAATCGACATCTACTTCTGGAGTGGATGGGCCCAAAAAATATGAAAAAGACAAATTCTCTTTTGGGTGACAAGGACAATTGCATCTCCTTTTGGCTTGGACGCGTTCCTCAGTGGGGGCTTGAATCAGACAGAGACTAGTCACAGATAATGAGCTGTCTTTAATCATGGGAGACAGTACTTTGAGATGCTTTGCATCACATTTGCAGGGAAGGGGGGGGTGCTGGGGGTGCTGGGGTGGGGGTGTCTAATTACTCTACTACAGAAAAATCACACAGCTTCCTGTCCATCGGAACTGATGTTGAGTCCTAACCAACCTTGACAGGAAGTGACAACAAAGACCGTCTCTGTTCTGAAATTGTAACAACACACCAAAACAAAGAAAAATAAAAGACAACAAAACTGGATACATTCATGATTGTAGGAATTAAATTAATGAATTCTTCCTCTTTTTTTTTTTTTTGTTGTATTCTTGTCTCAGCTTTTTTTCAGGAAATATACTGTAGATAACTATGCATGCAGATAAAATACAAAATTCTGGTTGCAGACAGTTGACAGCAAATAGCACATATTTTATTGAAGTTTAAAAAAAATGTAATTCTTGACAGCTTTGTGGGAACATTTCCGATGCATATCAGTGATACACCCCTTCTCTACTGACAGAAAAAAAAGATGAAACGGTGTACATCAAAATAGAAATGCATCAGAATGTAAGCTGAAGTTGGCTTTGACTCAAACTAGGCTGAAATTGACAGAAGAGGATTCTTGTCAACAAAAAAAAAAAAAAAAAAAAATGGAGTGAAGAAGAATGCATTTCTGGATTGGAGACACAAAAGTAAACAGCGTGTTCTCCTTCACTGTCTCAAACACTAACTGTAAATGACACCATGAGATTCTTTTGAGGTTCGGTCACATCAAGGAAATTCTCATCCGGCCACACACATTTGGATAAAATGGGGGATAAAATAATCTTGATGGTAGGATGCACCTTCCTTCCTGTACATTCCATTATACTAAAATAGCTGCCTGAGATAAGTCTCCCAATCCCTCCTCTATTTCATCCTTGTCCATATCCATAAGCAGCAATGCAAAAAAAAAAAAAAAAAAAAAAAAGATTTGTCCTGTAACCTTGTGTGATCATTTGCATCTAAAACGATATTGGACATTTGTTATTCCATCAATCAATACCATCTTTCCTATTCTCTGCGTGCATAATCTCAGAGCCTGCATGCAAAAAACGCTTAACAATAACATGTATGTTATACAAGAAGCCATATATCATCCCTGGACGCATTTACATCGTGTTAACAATTTCTCAGGGCAGATTAGAGGGCGCTGAGACAGCAGCCCAGATCCCATGAGAGGTGGGCTTTGGGAGCTGATAAGGCTAGCCATAGGAAGGCAGGATTAATACGTATGACCAGGACACATGGAGGCCCTCTGATTATTCCAGCTGAAAAACTGCCCTATCCAATCGCCCCACCGCGTGATTAAATACAGCCTGAGTGCGGACAGGGAGGCAAAGGGATGGGGAGATAACCGATTTTATTTATGCAAGCCGGTTAGCCTGGCAGATCACGTCTGAGGATTGTTCACGCTACAGGGGTGAAGGATCGCACCAGGGGAGCTCACCCCTGATCACACACAGGGCTGCTTGGGCTGTCACTTTTCCCACCTTTCAGTCTTCCTTCTGTAGAATAAAGATCAGGAAGGATTCCCAAAATGATGAATGTCAGAGTTATCCAAGGAGAGTTTCATTAGTAATATATTTTGCTGTTCACCAGAGAAAATACTTCGGTAGATACACACACTTCTATCAAAAATCAGCTGAAAAATTGACATGGTTATTGAAACAAAGCATTTGCTTTCATTCCTTTCAGACAAACTGATCAAAAAGCAATGATGCCATAGCAAAATACAGTTAGAGTACTGGGAAAATCTCATACTATTGCATCTCTATTTCGCTGTCAGTGACTCTCAAAGGCGTTCAACTCTTGATTGGTGAACTTAAGGCTCATGTCCAACCTCTCTGTCCATTCATTTTTCTCCACTTCAATTTGTTTTTTTTTGTTTTTTTTTTCGATTTTGTCAACTAGTCAGAACCAAACAACATTTCCGATAGAAATCCACCACAGGAACCATTGAATAAGAGTAGAAAACGATGTATTTTCCCAGATTTTGAATTCCAAAAAATGCTTCCTTGACACGAACAGTAAGTTTAAGGAGTAATTGTTCTTCTCGTTAGATTCTGTACACAAGATCTCTGTGTGTGTGAAGATTACCTAATTAACTTCCTTAAAAACATGGTCTCCTTACAGATTGAATTCCTTTTTGTAGTTAGTGAGTGCTTAATTAATTAATTGTGTTAATGGCCCATTAATGGCGCTGCACAAGGAATTCTAATGAGCCACCTTAATTAAATATTATCTCAATGTTTAATCAGCGCGTTTAATTATTCACGTGATATTTTCTGTGGAATCAATTTGGTACTCGGGGTCACAGGAACAAAATGCTGATTGTGTGTTCTCGTTCTGATTAATCACTGAATTGGTCACTCGGTTCAAAATCTGCTTTTAATCACGAGGGATATCCATTTGGCTCCGATCCATATGTTTTTGTGGGACGGAGTCATTCTGATCATTTTGATATGAATTTTAATTGACCCCGGTTCACATTTTACATCTGTTTGAAAGACGTGTTTTAATTAGAGATATTAGATGTTGCCATTACATAGCCACGGTGGCGGTGTGTCCCGGGCCATTAGGGAAGATAAATGCTATGATTCCATGTATTTTCATTTATTAATGGATAATCTACAATAGTTTGTTAATGGCATTTGTATTTCTGTAAAGACAGTGATGCCATGCTGTAAAATTCACATTGCGTGTCTTCTGCTAGACACATCTGCATGTGTGACAAGATGTAATCTTCAGGCGGAAACACATCCGTTAACAGAAATGCATTTTCTCTAAAATTGGATTCAAAGTCATATCATCACAGAGTTTTGCTCTTTTTTTTTTTTCTTTTTTTTTGGCAATCCACATATTACGGAGTCCGTGAACCTCTGCTCTTCCTCCCCTCGCCACCCTGTACTTCTCCAGAACAAACTGGAAGACCTCAGTCATCGTCCTCGTTTTAGCTCAAATTTGCTGGGATCAAAGGTGGCCAGCTGGGCGGGGGCGGGGAGCAGATGGTTGCATGCTCAAGGGGACCGAGCAAAGGCCCTTCAGGTTTTAACACCTCCTCTCCCCTGGGTGCCCGGGTGGAGGGGTGCGGAGGCGTGGGGTGGGGATCCGGCTTGGGGAACCTACCTGTGCTCAGTGGCATGACCAGCAGGCTTCCACTGCACCACCCCCTGCTTGGTTCACATATGGCGCCAACCGCGGGGGCCTTGAGCTGGGGCTCTGACCTGAAGAGAATAAACAGTGGAAGGACAGAGGAAGGTAAGCCTCACTCATTAGGATGAGTGCATGCGAGTCTATTCATAACAAACCATGAATGACCTTTGCGACTCAAACTGAACCACTAACGGTGGTAACAGATGAATAGTTCCACAAAAATCCCCGAAACATAAATGAAGAATATGAAGCTTCTTTTTGAATTTTTTTTTTTATTTTTACATTCCTGTAGAAGCACCTCTTTACCTCTGATAACCCGCTGTTGTGGGGTCTGTATGGGCCGGCAATGACGGGTCAGAGACTGCAGGTGCTTGGCCAGATTAATCCCTTGCCAAATCAGCTCCGCCTCAGCAATCTCAAAGTTCCTGGAAGGAGCCTGCTGGGAACGTGAAGTGGTACTTGTGGTCTGGGATTATGACTTTTAGACTTGTTGGCCTCGAGAACACAAATGTAACCTCTTGAATTGAATTTGCAAGAGGGAGTAAGTTCTATGGATTCATCCAGAGACCAGTGGGGTTTTTTTTGGGGGGGGGGGGGTGGAGGTGGTGGTGGTGGGGTAACTATTTTTCCATAAATCCCTCTTAAGTAGTCACATTCACCCTGTGGCTAATAGGATCATGATGGGAATAATCTTTACAAATCTGACAGAAAAAAAGAATACCCTGGCCTTCAACTTCTTCCTTTCGGTAAATGAACAATTTCAAGAGTCTTTCCTGTGGGACGGGGGGTGGTGGTGGTGGGGCTGGACTCTGATTGGCAACGAGACAAAAAAGAAAGAGAAAAACAACATAATTTTCTCAGGAGAGAGTTCAGTTACTGAATATGTTTTGGTTGGACTGTTTGCAGCTGCAAACATAAGCAATTAGCATGCAACTGCAGCGTAGACAAACACTAAATTTCGAAGACATTCTTTGTCTTTTTCTTCATCTTGGAAAAAGGAACTCCGATACATTTAGTTTTACTTTGAGAAAAGTGACCTTATAGCTGTCCAGTGAAAACAGAAAATGGGCTTTGTGTCTGTCGTGGATTGAAATGGAAACACTGTCTTCTCACCTTGTCACTCACGGTCTGTTCTGCATTGCTCTGCAAAGATGTTGGACACTTCCAACACGGCCAAGCGAACCTCTTATTGTCATATCAAACTGCTGACAGCACTGGGATGCTCACCTGCCCTGTATTTACCCGCCTGCTCAGACAAACAAACAGATCATTTCACATCACAATTTCAAACGGCAAAAAGACCAGAGAAAAATATTTGTTGTATTTTTTTTTTCCCCCGCCCCTGACCGGCCTCTTAAAGCTGACAGACTGAAGCGGTATTAGCGATACTGCACAAGTTAATGAATATTTTTTTGTGGTTTCTCCTCGTCTCAAACATAAAGAACAGCGTCCAGGAGGGCCATCACCTTGTTTTGATGAAAACATCTCACTGTATTTTTCTTCCAACTTTTCTCTTACTGCTTATTGATCTGGGAAATCTGTGAATACTTTTCCAACCCCATCAATCACAGACTTTTTCATCCTTTACGGACAAAGGCTGGAACTGTAATTTGTGTTTGCTCCCTTCCTCTACAAACTGTTTTATAATTCACAGGAATTCATTAATACGTGGGTGTGGAATTCAACTGTGAGATAGAAAACATAGCTTGTGTGTACTGAATAGTATATTTACATCGTCCAACATCTCCAGTTTTGACAATTGACCTTTTTTCCATATTTTAAATCCAAATAATGGAGGTTAACTTCTCAAGCTTGATTATTCCAGCTACAGTTGTAGCTTGATTAGGCTGTTTAATTGGGCCTCTAGTCCCTCTATAGCAGGACTGGGTAAGCATTGATTGATTTATGGAAGTACGTCCAGCTGTGGAACAGTAGGTGGGGCTATGCTCTCTCACAACCTCGTACAATTAGACTCTCTTCCTGTTGACTTTTTGCATTACTTAGCAAAAACTTTAGCCCTGTTGAGGTAGAATATAAAGACTATCAAAGAAAAACGGACTATTCTATAGCATTGTGTACTTTTCATCATCTTTCCTGAAATTTTTTTTTCTCCCCCTGAAGCAACCGCCAAAATAACTGTGCGCTTGTTCGACTTCCAGGTTAAATACCACAGCGGAACATGAACCGGACGCCAAGGCCTGAGGAAATCGATCCCCAACCGCATCATCAAGGTATCTCGTCCAACTTTGGAAACATTGAGTTCGTACCATTTTAGCTGCACCAATGTGTATTTTAGGTCCAGTTTTTAAATCAATATATATATAACACATAATGTTATTATACAATAAATCTTTTTCCTGGAACCTCGTGTAAATGCAGGCTGGCATGGGGATGTGGTTATTAGCGATGTTGGCTTACAGCAAGAAGGTTCTCGGTTGAAATCCACCAGCCAGTCAAGGCCTTTCTGCGAAGAGTTTAGGTGTTCTCCCTGTGTCAATGTACAAGTTCCTCCTGCATGCCAACAACATGCTTGTCAGGTTGATTGGAGACTCTAAGTTGTCTGTGAGTGCTCGCCTGTCTCGATGTGACCCTGTGGTTGATGACGGATGGATGTGAGCGCACTGATTGCATATGATCAAGTTTTTCTCTTAAGAGAAAACAAGAATGTTAAAGACAACTTTGTATTCTACAGTATTATTTGTCATGTACTGTATATCAAGAAAAGTCTTTCAGCGCAGCCTCGGCTGGTGCTCGATGTGCTACTTGTGTCCTCCTGACGTTGTTGGCTGTGTTGTAACTGATATCCACAACCTAACAAAGAGCCTCCTGCTCCTGGGCCTAATGCATCCTGGGACAGAGGTGCCATCCCCTGCCGATCTATCTTACAGGATCACGACGCATACACTAAGTTGATTTAGCCGGCGTGTGTGTGTGTGTGTGTGTGTTTTCTCTTTTGTTTGTGCACTTGTGCGTGTGTGTATATGTGTGTGTGTGTGTCTATATCTGTGAGTGACCCATTGTGACCAGACACCTGCCCACAGGCTCCTTGTCTGACTGATAAATCGGTGTCTTCACCGTGTCTTTGAAGAAGTCTATTGTATGCCTTTGGTCTGCAGTCTTAAGCATCCTGTCCTGCATCTCCCTGTGCTGCACTAAAGAGGAAATAAATCCACTGCTGACACCGCTACAATGAATAACTGGGGCCACTCTCCCATCAAGCATCTCTCCCAAGTCAGAACAGAAGGAGAAAAGGATAATGGATGGTGGATCAGACAAAAGAGAAATTAAAAAAACAAGTATATACAAAATCTGACAACAGACTTCCATCTTCCCATCACTGCTATGAAAGAATAAATTTAACAGAAAAAAAACTTGCCAAAAACTTTTTTATTCAGTTTTCTCTTTATTCCCTTCATTCTGTCTTATTTGTGATGTCACACCTGCTATCATTCAAGTGCTGCATGGTCTGTCAGGGCAGATTAGAAACAGGGGCTTGTGCCTCGACAGCCATCGTACAGTATCAATATTGTGACGGCTGAGGAGCCGCCGTCCTCACATCTCCTCCGAGTGCAAAGACAATTGAACAGAGGAAGCGTCACAAACCTGACACCCGAGTCACTTCAAGGAATCCCTTTCAAGAAGAAATAAAACCTCACCTGACAAAGCAAAGCTAGCCCAGGACAAGAGTAAATAGCATCAAACAGCAAGGGTATTTCCACTTTTAACAAAGGGAAATGCACCCCGCTGGATTCAATTAAGACTCTGTAAGTGAAATTACTCACGTTTTAAAATTGATAATAATAATAAAAGTTTATTTTGCGAAAGAAAAGTTTCATGTTATACTGTATTTTTCATAAAAGCAATAAAGTTGGCTATCTAGCTTAAATAGGAAAAAAAAAAAAGAGCCTCATTAGTGAGATGAAAAGGTATTTTCCATAGGGCCTAACGCCTCTGAGTTCATTTTTCAAATCTGGCAACATTAGGCACTTTCTTTTTTTTCCCCCCTCAAATCTCTGCCACTGAGATTTTTTTCATAGCTTGACCAAATGTAATAATTTCCTCTAATACAGAACTACTCATTAACCCCAATTACTCTTCCTGGAGGATATCAAAATTGTTCTTTTTTTCCTCCACAATGTTCCCATAACTCCAGCTGGTCCCCTCATCAACCAGTTTAATCTAGGAGACTTGGACCGGGATGTAAGCCAAATGAAAAATGTAGCATGAGGTTAATCACCCTGAATACATTTACCAAGTAATGTAATTTGTCCGTATTCAGTCTTATCTCTTAGTTTGTGCACGCTCCCAGTCCACTGTCATTAAAAGTCTGTCATTGCTTTCTTTGTCGCAGGTCAGTATGTCACTCAGTGGAAGCTACAATGACAGTGCCAGTAACAAAAAAGCCAATGATTTTATTGTTCTTTTTTTAAACCTTGGATTCCAACCATGGTTTCCAACTTGTCAACAGAAGAATATTTAATTGACATTTCATTTAGACTCGCTTGTTTAGCTGCGGTCGCTTTGACCTACAGGCGAAGCATGCAAGGGGAAAACAGTTTGTGCTTCTCAGTTAAGATCCCTGCAGAAAGAAACAATGGAGAGAACAAGAAGAAATGAAACAAATAGAGAGAGAAGGATGTAGAGAAAATAGAAAAAAAAAATACCAAGCAAAAAAAAAAGTCCCAGGGTGATTACAAGATCAGCATGCCATGGTACAATTACCATCACTTTGAAATGGCCATTTAAAGGGCAGTAGAGCATCCTGGAAAATTAAACCGTGGCCTAATTAGCACACTCCAACCTGACAACAGAGCAGCTTTCAGCCTGGCTGAGCAAAGCAGTCAAGCAAGAGGAAGTGACTGACTGGAGGACCAAGAAAGCCCTAGTGCTCCTGCACTGAACCCATCACACACCCAACTGTGAGACACGCTCATACGCAGACAAAAGCATGCAATCTCTGCACTAGAATACACCCATATACTGTCTGCTGGACACACCCATCTTCAAACTTAAAGGAACATACATTTGGGAAGTATGCATATTGCTCATCATTTTTTAGAGCAACACAAGCAGTCAGATACCCCTTTCTGCTCTGAGCATGCTTTCCAGTGCTCCAGACCCCTACTGGATGGTGAACTGCTAGTTAGCTTAGCTTCAATGACTGCTAGCAGTGGGGCAGTGGAGAAAAATGTATTAAAAGTCATCAAATACACTTTAATCCAAAATGATCTTCGTCTGCATTCATAGAATAAGGATTATATTTAACTTTCACTGTGAAAAGAATGTTGAAAATGATAAGATGTTATTTAAGAGTCAAATACATGGCCAGAACTGACTGTCAAAAAAATAAAAGGTTTGTTGAAGAACAGAGGAGTGAATGTCCCTATTAATCATGTCTGGTTTTGCAAGAGAAGATGAGGAGGATAACCATCCTTCTCTATTTTCAATCTTTTCTATTTCAATGAGAATATACGCAGAACCCTAACCCCACCGACCCACTGCTAGCATCATAACAGCTAAGCTAACTAGCTGTAGGCCATCGAATGGTGGTCGAGAGAGAAGGGTTTTTAATCTAATGGTCTGGCACCAACAATGAACGACTATATTTCCAGCATATTTCCCTTAAGTAAGCGAGTTTTTTTTATTTATTTACTACAAATGAACGGAGTATTTTGCATTTGTTTCTGGGTTATTTGAGAGAAAACAGTGCTACTTATCTAACAGAATGATTGCGCTTCAGTATGTCTTATATCCCTCTCAGCTTGCCCACAGCAGTTGGGACAGGTCCATGACCCCCTGACCCCTCACCGTTAAATTAACTCTGCCCCCTGTTGGGTGTTGTGTCAAATGTCAGGAGCAGCCTCTAATCCCGTCTGGCTGTCTGGTTGGCCACTCAGCACCAGACTACCTTTCCTGTCCAGACCAATCTACCTACATACCAACTCTTCTGCTGCAGACGACCAACTGTCTGCTGCACCTGAATGTCTTTTTTTTCCCCATCATCCTCAACAAAATGATGCAGCAGAAAGACTTTTCAGCTGAAACTTTTGACCGTCAAAGTGGGTGAAAAGTGGGAATGCAAAATCCCGCCGCAGGGACTGAAAAGTGCTGAGGGGAGGTAAAAGTAGACACTGTCAAGACAGCTCTGTGTGTTTCACCACTGTCTCTCCTGAGCCCTGGGGTCCTCACTTCGCTATGGTCAAAGAGAAGCAGAGCCCCATGGCTATATCTGTCAAAGAGCACAACAGGTCAACTTTAACTTCCGCTGAAAACTTTGCACAGTGCAGCTGAGTTTGATAGTTAGGTGTGAAATGTGAAATAATTTAGAATTACTGAGAATCATCAGGGAAAACCCTAGGTAGGTCGCCGTGTACTATGGTGTACCCTCTGCCGTATTGATTGCGGCTTGAGCAGCAGATGATTTCCTCTGCACATATCAATCCTAACCTGTTCCAGGGACCTACGTGACCTCTCCAACCCCAGTCACAGAGCACAGGAATTGTCTGAAAGCACAGCTAATTTGATTTGCGTCGAACGTGAGGCTCAATCACTACCGATTAGCTCCGATTTAATTAGCCCAAATCATGTTATTGTGTCTGATGACAAAGAGGTTCTTGTGTAGGAACCTCATTGTCAGATCATTGTTCTGTTGTTTAATTCAGCTCAGTTGGAGGTTGAAGGAGAAAGGCCAGCCGCTAATGTGGACTACTGAGGGAAAACAAAGGCTTCACGTTATTATTATTATTGGCAGGGGATCACTGATACCTAGAGATTTGTCCGAGCTTGATTCTACTTTGGTGAGCTCGGCAAATTAGCTTCTTAAAAGAAAAACAGATATTTTATGTAATTCGAAGTGATGGTGATTGGTAAGGGAAGGGTTTTTTATGGTCAGGGATACATGGAAATTAAGATAAGGAGAAAATCCGGGAAAAAAAATGTCATATTTTCTCACTGCTTTTTCACTAGCCATGTTTCCATAGACGTTTTTTAATGCACATTTTGAAGTATCACATCAGAAAGGATAGTAATACCTGATAAAAAAAAGACCCTCCAAAGCGGATTTGGCCTTTTCAAAAAAGAGAAAATGTGCAGAATGGGAAATATGGAATATGAAATATGCCCTCGTTTTGAATAAAATCAGATGCAGCTGTTTCCCAAAATGGAAAATTTCCCCAACTTTAAGAGCCAAATTATGTATAAGGTGACAAGAAACCAACAACCAATCTTTGGGGCTGTTCAGATGTTCAACCTGAACAGGGAAACAATATATGACCGCACACACACACACACACACACACACACACACACACACACACACACGTGACACAACGCAGGTTCAAGAACGTATTTTGAATTCAAGAAATTCCTATGTAAGACAAAAATAAATGGATCAAGTGTAAATCAAATTTTCTTTGGTGCGACATCAAAATTTGTCCCCAGACAACATTCAACATGCAGATACTGGATGGCACAACCACGCCCCCAAAGCTCTCTCCATTTTTGACTTGAAGATGCAGTGGACGGCGATCTCTTCTTGTACTCTGTTACAACCATGTGTAACATTGCTCATTATAGCACTGTTTTCTGGATAAATAACACATGTTGCCTTTTATATGCCCCTGAAACACTTGGAAACACCTCTAATTCTTTTTTGTTGTTGTTAATGCATTATTTATTTTTTTTTAAATTGCTTGACATACAAATGTTCCTCATATCTTCCTTCTCACTAATGATGCTGAGGGCGCTGAGGGATATGGGACGATAAACACGGTGTACATGGAGCCGGGTTTAACCGGTCTTGCTGGACTGTCACAGACGCAAGAAGTTTCAAGTCAAATTAATAGCAAGAAAATCTCAGGACGTAAGGAATGAAAAGTGCAAATCAATCACTTTAAAACAAAATGACACAAATACCATTAAATTCTGTAAGATCTTATTTTACCCTATTCTTCTCTTAATGCCTCTCTCTCATCTGGAGTGACATGATATTTTTTTTTTCTCCCCGTGACATGCAGTTTAATTGACAAAGCCTGGCTGCACTTTGCCAAAGTGTATTGAGCTGCTGTCTGGCTGAAGAATACAAATTCATCGTGAATCAGAGGTGCTCAACAAAACTGCTGCCAATTATCTGAAGCCCCGTAAGTGATAACTCTGTGGCTACTCGAGCATAAAACAAGGAGATGAAGATGAATCTTACTCTTCCCCATCATTTCATCCCATTTAATTGACAAGCTCTCACTCGCTGTTAAATTTAGAAGATTACAAATATGAGCGGAATCTCAAGCACCCCAATCCACACGCTCTAATCGCATGCAGAACCAGTCGCAAATTAATCTACATATTTTAATAAGGTGTCAGTAGCAGAGAAGGTGTGTGCAGACATTTAATGGATTATCATCCACCGTCCCTCCAGTTCAGAAATTGAATAAATATCTTTCATATAAATGCAAGGGAACCTATGTTGCTGATAGCGAGGAGCTTTTTTCTTTCCAACTTGCTCGCACTCTCGGTTTTCCTCCTCTCGCACGTGTGGACAAGGCTTTCAGAGGCTTTCACTTCACGTTGTGGTCTGTAGTCTTAAACTCAGGCCGATTAACAGTCCAAGCACTTATTGAATTGAGAATATATAATTTCCCAGGCCCCGCTAATACCAACAGCTCCTGGGTTTTCTTTCTGCCAGTGTAATCTTTTATGAGCACCGAAGTGAAATACGATGGCTTTATCAAGAATTAAACATGCTCCAGAGAGGAGGAAGCCTTTAGGTATAAAAATTGTCATGTGTAAAACACTACCATAACTTCCAGTTTTAAAAGTTAATCGGCAAACTAAAAGCTTATTAGTCGTGCTCGTTTTCCTTTATTTCTCCCGCCAATGTACTTTTTAGTCAAATCTACAAAGGTTTTAACCAAACCATGATTATTTATGAAACTATTTTACAATTTGATATTATGATTCTGTCATTAGAATGATTTACGAAATTACCGTTGTCAAATCTGAGGAAAAAGACCAAAAAACTCCAGAAATTTTCCAACTTATATCCAATACAGATGTTTAAAAAAATTTGTCACAAAGAGAAGTTTCAAAAGACGGTGTGGATTGTGTGTGATAAAAGAATATATTAAGAATACTGCATGTTTAGTGTAAATTTAATTGATGAAAACTAGACGAAAAACTTTCCTCAAATATCCTTTTTCAGATCTCACTGACTAAAACTAAAGAAAAATCAACAAAGCAAAAAAAAAAAGGCTACCGGGACACATGGATAACCTCAAAGTATATTTCATTTATTCAAGTGAAGTGCTGATGTTTCAACGCCACACTGCACATAAGAATAAAAACCATTTAAAGGTGATTTCTTCTGCTTTGTCGATGTTTAACGTCTGAGAAGGCCTGAGAAGCAGCGAAGATAAACTAACTTCATAAGGTAGAGGATCACATATTCCTTCTCCTACGTACAAATCAAACTGACTGGAAATCAAAGGGACATCCAGATTAACTAATAGGAAAATTGAATCACCTAAAATCAAATAACTGACACCAATATGCATTTTAGTCCAAGTTCTAAGACTTACACCCTTTTCACACTGAAAAACGCATGTCAACGCTGTTTTTTTTGACCCGCGTTTGCACGGCATTAGGGCCCATTCAAGCTTCCAGAAGACCCGGGTCTGAACTCCTGTTGTGAGGCTGCGTGTCTGTGTTTTTCTCTCTCGTACGTCATCGCGCTGGCAACGTCATCATTTCACATAAACGTGCGCCGAGAGGTAAACAGACGACAATGTGGACGTCGTCGTCGTCGTCGTCGAACGTTAGCGTTGTTGTTGCGTGCATTGCAATGTTGTCTCTTTTGCAAAGTATACAAACTCGGTGCAGATTGGAAAATGTCCGAGCGCTAACGCAGCGGAGGAGGATGGAGTTTTTGGCGAGTCTGGAAGGGAGCCGAAGAAGCTACAGGTGAAGCCTGACAGGCGGCACAGTGACACAATCAGGATGCAACAGGAAGGTCACGTGAAACCTGAGACGACGCGGGTTGCCTTTTTCACACTGCAGGGGAGCCGAGCCGCTAAACATCCGGGTCGCTTGGCGAGTCGGTCGACGTGGGTCGAAATACCGAGTCGAACCTTTCAGAGTGCCGTGTGAAAGGGGCTTCGTGCTTCATCGAAACCTAAAAAAAGCTTGGACATGCATTTAAAGCCATAAAAAGGTACAAAATACTCACTGAGTTTTCTTTGACAGTAAGACTCAAACAATCTAACTTTTACTTAACGAAAACATAACAAATTGAAAACAGACAGTACTGAGACTGCATTTTCCAAATGTAACACTATTATGGAGCTGTAAGGCTCAGCTAGGCCCCCCTTTTTGTTTGTAGGGTCAGTTCATTTTTGATTTTGTTGTTTTCAAGGATTTTTTTTTTTTTTTTTAATAATCATAATATGTAGTAAAGGCAGCACGGTGGTGCAGTGGTCAGCACTGTCGCCTCACAGAAATGGGGTTGGGGGTTCATGCTGTTCATGTTGTGCTCGGGCACAGGATCTTTCTGTGTGGAGTCTCCATGTTCTCCCTGTTCCTGTGTGGGTTCTCTCTGGTACTCCAGCTTCCTCCCACAGTCCAAAGACATCAAGAGAGGACGAGGCTGATTGATACTCTAAATTGACCGTAGGTGTGATTGAGAGTGTGAATGGTTGTCTGTCTCCATGTGTTGGCCCTGAGATGGACTGGTGACCCGTCCAGGGTGAACCCAGCCTCTCACCCGAAGGTAGCTGGGATAGGCTCCAGCCCCCCTGTGAGCCTTTACAGGATAAGCAGAAGAAAATGGATGGATGAATGGATAATATGTAGTACATGAGTAGATTTATCCTTCAGCATGTGCAGCTGACACTGTATCTTTTACCCTGTCTTTGTATTTTCGTCACCCCTTTGCCTTCGGTTTGTTCTCATCTCTAAATAAACACCCTAACAAGAAGTCAGGAGCTGTTCAAACCAAACCTGCAACCTTTAGCTGAACCTGCTATTCATCTTCTTAAACACACCTATTTTCCTTGAGAAACACTTGAAATTACAAGCTTCCTTATTCACCTTAAATAAACCAGTGATGGTACTCCTTAAGTGGCAGTACAAAGAGTTATAAATTGTTTTTTTTCTCCCCCTCCACCTTTTCACAATGCCAGGAGGAATATAGCCCCATTACACTCTTGAGGGTCACTTTCAGTGTCTGAAGGTAGTGCTTACACAGACTTTACAACGTGTATCATTATAGCCGGCCATATAAGGAAGCAGCTGGGATAGAACAGAGAGAAAGACGGAGGAGGTCACCAAGGCTGTCAGTTTCACAAGCAAAGATCAGCACTCAATTATCACCATTTACCTAAAGTAAATCTCTTTCTGTAATTCATGACACCTGATGATGATGATGTTGATGATGATGATGATGATGATGATGATGATGATGATGATGATGCGAAATCAGCTGTGCCACATCATACATTCATGTGGAGAACTTTTGATCACAGTGTATCCTCAATCAGCGATATCCCAGTACAAACCTGTGATAAAGCGCCGCTGTGACAGTGATTCGTCATTTAGAAGCGATTCGTCTGGTGCTGTCCCATCTCCTGGCAGAGTAAGACGTCACATGTCAGCAGTGATTGACAGTTCCAAGTCGTGTCAGTTAGCTGCGAGGGTGCTGCAGGGAAAGATAAGGACATCTATCTGTTTAGTCCCTAATGGCAGGTTGGGGTCACATGAAGGTCCCCCCCAGCCATCGGGATATCTGTATCTCGTTGGTCTGGGTTCACTTCTCCTATAACGCCTGTCCTCAGTTGACCTTTTAACCCGGACTAACTCAAACTACACGCTTTTATCAGGTCATTTAGTCAAAGACCCAGAAATGTAGCAGAAATAAAACTTTTTTTGTTGTTTTTGGATGAGATTTAGAGGAGTTAAGTGTACATTAGCACTGCAACCCACCACCTTTGACCCCCCCCCCCCCCACCCCAGGCAACACAACCCGCATTTCTACATCTCACCTGCTCAACGTTAGCTCTCTACCAAAATCAAAGGACCAAATACTTACAGTGAAACAAATCATTTTCAATCGTTCCAAAATTTTACAGCTGTTAACGGGCGGAGCAAGCAACATCAGGTTAGCCCTCCACTAATTTAAATCTAAATAAATAATCCCGCGGCTCTTCTAGACCTCCCAGAATAAATAGATCCTATAATATGTGAACAATGTATCCACTGTTTTTAGCAAATACATATTACTTTAGAAAAATAGGATCCAGAGAGCTACTTGGATATAAACAACATAATCAACTAAATTTGACCATCTTTTATGTTCAAGATGAAGCTCTTGACACGCTGGATTGGACCAGACAACATTAAGTGTGTTAGTAGATTGAAGGGTCCTTTACTTTTATCTCTTCAAATCTCCTTATTTGGGTTTATACAAAAGCAAATGAAGAATCAAGCCTCGCAGGGGGTGCCAGAGGAGGGAGGGGCAAACCCAGTGCCACTTAACCCTAAAGTACCTTGTATTTAAACCCCTCAACATATGTAGTCTGGATTTAAGATCTATGTCACAGTTTGTTTAAATGTGGTTAACTTAATAGCTCCATTGTAATGTTATTAGCTCGGTATTACCGTGTTGGCTGTTACAGTAAAGAGGTTTTGGTGCTCTGGTTGTGCCGGGTGCGTTCTGCACATCCACTTGGAACCTGAATCTGACGTCAAACGACTTTACCAAAGCATTACCAGATGGATGGGTTTAGAGGATCCCACCATTTTAATTACAGTATACGTTTCACTTTGCATCTGTCACTGCAGTTTGAAGAAAAACACTTTAACTAATGGAACGTGTGGACATGCGTTGGCAGGTTTGACTGGTGTTTCTTTCTAACTCAAATACCCTTCGAGCTCAACCAGAGCTGATTTACTTTCCTAATGCAGGTGGACTGAGTCACGGCACTGACTATTATTAGATACACTGTTATGTGAAACTGGTAGGAACTAAGATCCCTAGACAACATTCTCTTATTGAGCTCAAGCCAAAAAAAAAAAAAAAGATAAAAAAAAAATCTAGAAATAGGCTGATAAATCTTAAATACAGCTGCTCCAAATCTATAAATGACCTTGTACATGAAGGGAGAGAAGGAGAAATGCAAATAGCAACGGAAAATGACAGAGAGGAACAACAGGACATTTAAAGGAGAGACGAGACAGAAAGAGTTGGGGGGGGGGGCGTAAAGGCTAAGAGAGAAAGCCTTGCTTATTATCTCAATCATCGAGCGGAATAATGGGACAACAAAAAGCCGGAGTGTGGCCAAACCTACCAGCCTGCTTGCCTGCCTGCCAGTTGGACCTGATGTGGTTAAAAAAGAGTTTGGCTAATCGACAAAGCCCCCCCCCCCCCTCCCCCCCCCCCACCTCAGTGACCCATGAACAGCCATCTTCCTCAGCCCGCGAGACTCCTACAGAGCAAACACTGCAGGGACATTAAACACTCATACACATTTTTAACCATTATCCTAAATGCCCAGGACTGTTCTTTTCTCCTTCCATAAGGTTTTGGACCATTGAATAAACTCAAATGATAATCCATCATTTTATTTCTACTTAGGTTGGTGAATAATGGCACAATATCAGCCGTGGAAGGAGCATCGGGAGATAAGCTCATGAAAAATTGACCTCATTTATTTTCAGTTCATGTGGGTTTTTTGTTTTTTTTTTGTTTTTTTTTTTTGAAATCCAAACGAGCAGCTTGTGATTGTTTGCTCTTTTCATGTTTCCTCATTTAATCTCTATACTTAACGTTCATACATGTGGTGATAACATGGGCAGCATGCCAGAGCCATTGTTGCTGTAAATACTCGAGGGCCACCGTTTCCCTAAAGGAATATTGTTTTTTTTTTTTTTATTTTCCATTTTATTTGTCGCTATACTTAAACCACCTGTAACATGTGAACTAAGTTTGATCCCTCAAATGTTTCCTGTCTCAGATGAGAACATGAGCCACTGCAGGGAAAAGAGGGTAAGATCCCCACGCGTGGATTTCCTTTAATTAACAATAAAATTTACAGTTAATTATAGACTAAGTGTTTTAACACACACAAGTCAGTTACAACAAATAGAACTGAATTCATTCAAATATTACCAAACTCAACGATTCATGTATAAATACTACATCTTGAAGCTCTTCTCATTTATGCCACTACTGCTCCCACCCCTTTACATTTCAAAGGAAAATATTCTTTTTACCCCAATACATTTATTTATAAGTACTATAGTTATGACTTACAAATGACAGACGAACCCTGACAACTAGTCCCCTCGTACACAAATATGTTTTTGTGAATTTAAGACAGCCAAACACTTCAGAAAGCTTGAGTGTTGACGTCTGGATACATTTGGAAACAATGACTCACTCACGCAGCCGCCTTCCTGATTTGGTTATATCAGTCACTTCTTTGTCGGGCTCTTGTCAGATGGACCGCACCAAGTCTGTAATCTAACTCTGTACAGTGAGATATGATGTCATATTTAACTCAGGTTAATTAGGTCAAAAAACCAGGTTAGTCTCAGGACGGAATAAGGTTATATGCAGAGATGAATATGCTTATGACTTGTGTTATTCTTCACCATTGTAAAATTGCCGGTTGAAGCACTGCATATTTTCCTGTGTGGGCTACTGTTTTTAGAGCTGTGAAGAAGAATGTGTTTACTTCCTGTTTGTCTAACCGAGCTAACTGGGATTGGCAGGATTTCCGGTTTAATAAATTATGTGGCATCGAATCAGTGCATACTCGCAGATATCGCAATCAGATTTTTACCCAGTATCAGAATCGCAACAACTCTAATTGTATTATATGTAATGCGTTTGGTGAGAAACATAGAAATGACGTTGCTTTATAAATAAAAGCTAAAAATACTTTTCCCCGCAGCTACGTAAACAATGGCCACCCGAGGTCAGACACTCCTCTAACGGCTCATTTGAGCTTAGATGTAGATATGGACAGAGACATCTGTCCGCACTCTTGCTTTCATTTTTTTCCATATTTGTGCACACTTTCTGAGAACTTACGGACTTTAAATCAGACCAGGAAATGGAGCATCCCCAGCTATAGCGGCAGTGTCAGACGGCGATATGTGAAGAAAGCTTTAAAAAAATCGGCGTAACTTTGTCTAAGTGGAGGTCTGTGCCAGACTCTGAACTATCCTTTAATGGATGCATTGCAACATTCATGCTAATGTTACTGATGCATGCCAGTGTGAGGGCAGCGGCAGCTTCATTGTTTGAAATAGACGTATTTATTTTCATAAATAAAGGGAACATAAATGAGACGTAATTCCCCCATTGGCTTGATAAAGGGAACGGGTTGGCATGCTGACTTCCTGTGTGTCTGTCGTGAGTGTGTGCAAATGACAGCATGTGTGTGTGTGTGAGTGTGTGTGTGTTGCTTGCGATAGGGAGGTGATTGTTAATTTACATCAGTTCATTGCCATTCCCTGGTTTTAATTCCGTCATTAGAGCATTAACAGCGCTGCTGGCAGAGGCCCCATTACTCTGTTACTGGGGGATGTTGGAATGAAACAGTGTTATTATATAAATACCATTGCACTTTTGACTCCAGGAAGCTACTTCCTGAGGTGTAACCCTTAGTCATTCAGGGACCTGATTTACAGTAACTGGCCAAGGTTGGACGTGCTTCTCTAACGCTTTATTTCACCCCTCTGCTCTCCCTCCCTCCCCTCACTCTCCTTCTCACAGACACCCAGGTTTCTCATCTAATTTTAGGCCTGGAAATCTCACTCTTTGACATGTCCTGGGGTTGATTTTCACCTCGACCACCAGCACAGCTGTCCATCCATGTGACGTCCAGAGGCGTGATGTTCTGCTTTATTAAAAAGTGTGAATATTGAAAAAAGAAAAAAAGAAGAAAAAAAAAGTGAGACACGCATACACTAAAAGAGGTCCAGTGGCGAGACTGTTAACATACATCTGTCCAATTTGTGCATGCAGCGATAGATAGCACTCGCTGGGCTCGAGGTGTGTTTGTTTGAATTATAAATGGCCAGCACGCATATTCTGTAGCGTACAAATCCATAGAAGAAAGGATGCTGGTGCGGATCCATTCATCTGACAAACTTCTCAGGCAACTTGAGGTAAAAGACAATAACAATTTACATGACACAGAGGGAGAGAGAGAAGTCCCCGCCAATCAAACTAGCTTTTGTGTACACCACAGCAGATAAAAAAAGAACCTGACTTTGGAATCAAAAGATTCAAACAAAAGCTCCCTTGTTGAGTGTCTGTAATAGCACCAACTCTCCGGCTACTGATTATATAGAAAACAACTGCAATTACATTTCTGGGCTCACGAGAGAGAGAGAGAGAAGTGAAGAGGCAAAACCAGGCCCAGGAGAAATGATTAATATTCGTGTTTTTATTCAGATGGAGCCAAAGCACTGACAGCCACACCGTCTCTCTGGTTTCATCATCAGCCAGATGCAAAGGATGGCCACCAGAAGAAGAAGAAAAAAGAAAAAAAAAACACAACAAAAAAAAAAACCCTGTGTTTTCCAGCACACAAATTCAAAAAAGACATAGACATCCCACTCCTTTTCTTCTAGTCTCACATTTGATGAGAGAGCAACAGTGGCATTTTAATTTAAATGTGAAAATCCCAGTTCTCCTGAAGGAGAATGATGCTATTTCCCCCCTAGTGAGTCTTTGGAGAAATCCTCAGCTCCCCTGCGCCTCTGTAACTCCTAATTTATTTCAAGAGTGTGTGTGATTAGAAAAACCCTCCTAAATTACTGTATCACACAAAACGGTATAATTAAATTAATATTGGATGTAATAATTACTTTGTGGATTCTCATTTTTCATACACACAGCTGCTTTGTTGCCTGAACCATTAGCATTTGTCTGCTGCAATTAACAAAAGCTCTAATGAGATTTCTGCATATGTGCGTGCGTGTGTGTGTGTGTGTGTGTGTGTGTGTGTGTGTGTGTGTGTGTGAGAGAGACTTTATGGGGGCCTTGTTTGAGACCGTGCATGCATGAGCAAGAGTGCTTATGCCTGCAGATTTGACTGTACAGTGTAGCCAGTATGCACCTCACACTCACAAATATATAACTACTCTGCATTTCATGACACGTTAAAAGGGTTTTGTCATCGCAGGTATTTTACGAGGATCTCAGGACGGAGTAATTTAGCTTGAATGAGAGCATGAACTTTAAGGAAAAGGTGGAAAAGTTCCTACTTTTTAATGACTAAAGGTTGTAGAATCTCTGTGGCGCACAGGAAAGGTACATTACTCTCAATCTCAACAGTAATGTATTCCCCTACATGTGAAAAATAGCTACATTTGTCTAATGCATGTCACGGAACTGACTTAATTCTGAATGATGAGCCCTTCCTCCGATTTCATTCACATTCTCACGTTCGCCAAGGACATGAGTCATCTTCTTTCAACTTTAATAGTTTGAATTTTATCTTCATGGTTACTCGCACAGTTTAACGCTCGACGTCTAATCTCGGTTTATACGGCTCAAATATGCTCTCTTCGTTTACAATACATAAATGACATTAGTGAGGCGGCTAACAAATGTTGATAACCGTCAGCTACTTCTGGCAGGACATGCTCAAGCCCTTCCAGTGTTCCGTGAGGTAACACAAGCATCCTGACTGGCAGGTGATCCTCTCTTTTCTTCTTCTTTCTCTCTTTTCTCCGACACACTTCTCCGCCAGTACTGTCACTGTGGATGAAAATGTCCCCCAGTTATCTGCCTGTGTAATTGCTGTCTTGTTTGGTTAGGAGATTAGAGGGCTGAAACTCTTTGTGTGGTCTTGCAGATTGAACAAACAGGCAGCAGTGGAAACCCTCATCCAAAATTAAAAAAAAAAAAAAACCCAAAAAAACCCACAAGACAGCCTCTTGTCTGTGTGACGATAGAGAACCAGATGGACTGGAGCATGCAAGTGATAATTGTGGTGGTTGGTGTGTTGATGTTTGGATTTGGTGATGTAACCTCACTTTGAATGTTTCTATCGCATTTCCAGATATGAGTTGAATTTTTTTTTTACTGCAGAGATCATGAATGTATTACATCTAATAAATGATTGCGCGGTTGAAACTCACATCTGTCATTAAGTGCTCTTTCTCTTCAGTGGACAGTATACAAGTCCTGCACCTCAAGTCTGCTCGGGTCTTTTGTGTGCTGTTGCTAGTCAGAAGTGACAGCCTATATTTCAGCAGCCTGCACTTTTCCTCCCGGTCTCTGAGGGTGGTATCCCCATCACAGCTTCAACTATGTACAATAGTACACTCAGGTCTTCACTATTAAGGCACATTTCCATCCTAAACCCTCCAAGTCTCCTTTAGCTTGCACGCTTTTATTTCCCCTCTTCTTGCTCCTTTTTTTTAACCTCCTCTCTGCTGTCCTCCCTCTCATGAAAAGCGAAGAGAAACTCGTCTTGTCACGACGGTTCCAATCAGCGGGGCAAAGCTCAGGGATCATGTTTGATACTGTCAGATGGCCTGGAAAATTAAAAACCCAATTAAAGTGGCAGTCCAGAGGTCAGCTCTTCTGCATATCAAAAGCTCTCCTCTGGCTATTCTGCGCAAATTATATCTGTTAACAGCTCACTTTGCTGAGGCTGCAACAGCACAGCACTTAGGAAGTAATAAGTGCTTTCCAGTCTCTGTGTTCCATTTCAAATGTAAACCTCTGTGCCTGCTCGGCAGCTCGAAGAAATGAAGACGAACAAATCATTGTTTTTGAGCAAGACACAAAAGGTTTGTCATATTATTAATGTAGAAGGAGTACGAGAAATACAACCAGGAGTTTATTTTTAGTTATGTTGTCAAGTCTTTTTCTCTTTTGTCCACACATGACAAGCTACATTTCTGTTGGTATTAATCTTTCGTTTTTTGAAAAATAGCCACCGACTAAGAACCCCATTTCTTTCCCACTCCTAACTCTGACGCTTTTGTGTTCCCTGTTTTAACCACGATTCATTAATTCCAGTACAGTGGTAGGAAAGGGCAAAGAGAAATGGCCGACCAAACTTAATGGCATGTGTCTCGGGCCAGGCCATTAATATTCAGCTTAATGTTTCTGATAACAGGGCTGTGGGGGGGGGGGGGGGGTGCATGAGGAGGTGCTGGCCCCAGACAGCCTTATTAAGCAGCTGGAGTGGAATGATGCTCGCTCACGTCGGGGATCAAATGCAAGAGTAAACACATATGAACGCATGCATGCACACGCACACACACACACACACACACACACACACACACACAAACATGCGCGTAAATACACACCCAATTACAGTCAAGACAATTGTGGTTGGGACTTCAGGCAGCATGAGGATCGTCCCACTAAATCACTCCCACCATCCACCCTCTCTTTAGCTGTGTGTCAGCAGCATCCTCAAAGCTTTGCTAAGTTGGATTTATATAACACTGTTATGTGACAACGTTCTAGATCATTGTCACAGGTTGGTCAGCTTATTAAATGTTTATGTTCCTATAAATGAACAACGTCGTGATAGCCTTGACTTTTTTTTTTCCTCTTTTTTTTCCCATTTTTTTTTCTTTTTTTAATACAGCAAGCCACAAGTCTCTTAGGGTCTTTTAGCTCCATCTCATTTACATTTAATGACATGATAATACACATTAGCAGACTATTTCAAATAATTACAGCCTTTCAATCGCTTTTTACCCTCACCTCTCTTCCTCAAATGCTCTTCAACATCCTACATGCTTGCTTTTCTTTCTTCCCCCCCTAAACTTTCATATTTCTAATGGCAATAATAGAAAATGTGTTTCCTCAGAAATGATGTATAATAATATGTCACAGGGACAAGGGGAGGAAAAAGATTGCACAATTTTCAAATCGGTGCAGGGCAGAGGGGTGAATAGGACATTAAGTTCTTTTCTCTAGTAATGCTGGTGGGTATTTTTTTCCTGTCATGCTGACGGGGGTCTTTCGTTGATGCTAACAGCGTCCAGACAGGATAGTGACAGCTCTTCTGTCCGGTCAGCCATAACCGATGTTGAATAGGAGCTACTGTAATTATCCTTTAAGTTCCAAGTATCCTTTCAGAAAAAAGCCAGGGTCCATTCTGTCTTATGATTTTATATGTGTTCTTATATAAGTGTGTTAAGTGCATTTTATAAACTTGCACATTATGAGAGGATGACAGTTACTTGTCTGGTTGCAGATGAAACATTTCCAGCCCTTGTTTTTTTGTTTGTTTGTTTGTTTTTTTTTGTATTTTGACCCTGTAAGATACAATCAAATAGGAACATCCGAAGAATCTCAAACCTTGAGTCGCGTCATAATGTTTATTTTTCGTTTTGTTTCAGGAAAAGAGACGTAGATGTGAAACCGTTCACACATTGGAGGTGTCTGACATGTTGTGGATCAGTATTATGAACTGAAGAAGCTGCTCATGTTAACAAATAACATCACGTTATAATGTATACTGTTGTGTTTTTAGCAGGGATACAGAACAATAGGACTTGAAATCAAGGTTTCCGTAGTTTGTCTATTTTTTTAAATATTGTATGAATGTTTAAACCATGTGGAAGAAAGAGCAGAGCTCCCTTGTGGTGCCCGTATAAATCTACTCCTCACACTTCCGCTTTTCTGGTCAAACAAATTCAATTATTACACCAGTATGTAAGTAATTTTATGTAAATGACTGTGTTAATGTTCTGCATCGGGCTGCTGCTGCTGACGGGCTGGTGTCCTGGTCCTCTGGTGGCTTTCTTGAAGTGAATGTGTACATTTGCCAAGAATGGTAGACAGCCTGTCCTAATTTTGTCCTTTATGTACATGAATAAGAATTTAGTTAGCTTGAGGCTATAAAGAAGAGGGTGCTTATGATGCAAAAGGGTACTCATGTCAGGACAAATGTGTCAACATTTAGGACCGTTTTTTTGGCCGGGAGAGACCTTCTTTAGGCATATAGCAGCACCTCCTTCATGAGATTGGGAATTTTATTGGGAATTTACATTATGTAAAGTATCGATGCATAACCGTAGAATAGTAGAGCATAGCATAGCATAGCGTTAGCTCAGACAAGCCATGAAGTCAAGCTTGCAACCCTGCTATATCAGCTGCTCTGATGGCTCAGCTGCTTCCCTTCGACACATATTATTGGCCAACGTCATTTAAGGCGCCTTTTTTAAGTTAAGCCTAGTTTACCTACTCATTTTGCAGCCCTACCCAAACCCAGCCCCTCCTTTTATATCTGAATTATGTTGCTCCTTTTGCATGAACAAATACGTTTGAAGACTACGTTTAAGAAAGAAATATATCGTGGAGAGAGAATCCTTGAGGTCAGAGTTTTAGCTGATACCCTCTTGGCCTTTTGCACCAGGAGAAAACTGCATTTGGATCCTGGAGAGGGGGATCAGACTGTGATACAAGCAGCCCACTTTGATAGTGACAGGCTAATAACAAAAACATGCCAAAAGTGTTCTTGTCTGTTATGATTTTTTTTTTGGGACCTAATTCAAAAATCGGACGTCACGCTGCACTGAAGGAGACTTGAAACTAACGATTGTGACTGTGAACTTGTTAGTTCATCGGAGGGAAAGCAGGTTTAAGACACTGTCCATTCAATATAAAGAGTTAAAAAAAAAAAACCCCACATTTATGGACACCTATAGTATGGATTAAAGCTACTTTTCCTTCACCAAATGTCTCCGCTAGCATCCTCGCTTGTCTTCCTCTGACTGCTACAATTTATACAACCACTACAGAGTGCAGGATTTACACTGGATTTTTGTTTCAGTCGTCCATGGAATTAAGAAGTGTATCCCTGCATTTCATTAAATCCTGACTAATGAGATGACTGTCTCTCCCCAAAGAGCGGATGATAAAGTACCTTATGCCACGGTGCATAAATTAGTATGGTGAGGTTAAATGCTGGAACTGGCTCATGTTTCACAAGAGGACCCTATCCAGCAGTTAAATCAACTCTCATAAATACTGCCAACTGCAGGATGAATTTACCTGCCTACTTACAGCTCGCATCCAAACTAATGGATCATTTGTTGGATCATTATGAAATCAAAAAAGATATTAACATTATCCTTAAGCATCTCTACTCACCAGACAGAGTTGTTAAAAGGTTATCAGCCGACAGCGTAACCGTTTATGTCTGAGCAGGCTGGTTGTCTCCTTCCCTTAAGTGTTGGATTTTTAATTACCGCATTATTTCTACAAGCTTTATTCTGTTTGCATGTTGCTGTTTCAATGTCTTGAAAAAAAACGTTGGAAGTGAATCCTTATGCGATGCGCAGTTTATCAACGTGCAAAACTACAGTAAGTGCCTCGGTGGTAAAACTTTAAAGTATCTTTTTTTTTTTTTTTTAATGTTGATGTAGTTTTAGCAGTTTCTAAGGAAGTAAATGAATGCTTTAAAATATCTGACACACATCTAGAGGGGATCTTTATTTATGAAACGTAACATCAGAAGAAACTTCTGATTCACATTTAACAGTCGAGCAGGATTATTCGAATAATTTGTGGCTTTAAACTGCTCTAAACAGGGCTGTTTCCACGGAGACGACTCAGTGACAGAATTAAAATGTATTACAGGCAAGCCTTTTTGGAATTTATCTTTTTTATATTTTTGAACCCTTCCTGCCATTTCTTTGGATGTGGGTTCAAGAATATGGAATGAGTGGTGATAATCATTGGTGAGATGTATTTTCCAGCCAAAATGATATTACTATAATGAGGTGTCCCACATGGCTCCTGCACTTTGAAGGAGGCATTTCCGATGTATTAGTATAATTACCTGTGATGAGAAAACTAACCAAATTTCCTTCCACGAGTTCCTCTGAGCTGCAGTTGAACCACACACACACATGCAGTAGATACACATGTGCACACATGCGCGCACGCTCATACACAGGCACGCAGAGTGAGAGACAGACAGAGAGAATTCTAGAGAGTGAGCATGTGTGTGAGAGACGCACAACTCATCAAAAACTCAATTCACGTCTGATTTGATGATCACTTCTAATTGGAAGATCATTTTCATAAAGCCCCTCAGGTAGTTGACAGCTTCTGTCCTCCACTTCCGTGTATGTCTACAACTCTTTCACCATATTTTTCATTGTTTTAAAAGATAGGTTTAGACAGTCTTGGGATGCTGGGAATTCACAGATATTCCGAGTATTTTAAGCTTTTGGGTCCACATGGATGTAATGGACTTATTTTCAAGCACGTCTTGTCTCTCTAATTAGTGGTCCCCCTCGAGCCGCAACAAGGGCATTGACGAGAGAGGCTTTTTCCCAATGATAATGTGAATGGATACCTGCAGGGGGAGATTTCTGCACTGTTCCTCATCCTGTCAGCCACTCTGGGTAACACTGGGGCTTAATGAACCTGAAAACAAGACACTGTGTGTGGTGAGGGGATTTTGTGTGTGTGTGTGTGTGTGTGTGTGTGTGTGTGTGTGTGTGTGTGTGTGTGTGTGTGTGAGTAACTCCAGATGGCTTCTATAGCACCTCAGAGCTGGATGTGTATATTTTTGAAAAGCACAGTCTCTGCTGAGAAATAGCCACTCTGTAATCATCTTTCCAATCGATCGTCAAGTGAATTTCAAGTAAATGTTGGAAACCTCACAAAGAGGGAAATGCAAACGAGGCACACTTTATTAAAAATTAAGCACAATCATTGCACTTTTTTTTTTACCAGAAGATGGCAGAATGGGCAATGTTGACTGTGACAAACAGAGTAGATGAATTAAAATATCGTCTTGGTCATCTATAGCATCACCAGGGAAAATGGAGAGAAGTGGCGAGGAATGACTTTCAGTTGAGCAAATCGTAATTGTTCAGTTGGTATCGGCCCTGCAGCATGCTGTGCAGAGAGGAGCTCATTCACAAAAACGGGTTCCCCATCTCCATCCATCCATCCATCCATCCATCCATCCATCCATCCATCCATCCATCCATTTTCTTCTGCTTATCCTGTTAAGGGTCACGAGGGGGCTGGAGCCTATCCCAGTAGCCTTCGGGCGAGAGGCGGGGTTCACCCTGGACAAGTCGAGAAGGGTTCCCCATCTCCAATTATACATCTTTATTCTCTTTGAAAAAAAAAAGAAGAATAAAAACTTTTGAGCTGTGTGTTGTTATTCATTGACCTTTTTTTCTTAATTTGGTCAGCTACTTTTGTCTTTTTAAGATAAGATAAGATAAGCTATTCCTTTATTAGTCCCACGATGGGGGAAATTCACAATGTTGCAGCATCGATTACAAATATAGATATAAACAAAATGTAATATAAATATAAACATTATACAAGAATAAGACACGAAAAAACACACACAACAACGGTGACAACAGTAGTTGCACAGTTGAATCGTAATTATTGTTATTGTATGGTGGTTATGTGATGGAGTCCTTGTGTGTATGTGGTCTACTGAGAGCAGTGCTGGGTGTTAACCCTCAATTGTACCGTATCGACCAGAGGAAGCACCAGGACCCAAACCCTCATCCAGCCTCCCATTCGCAGACTTGGCCGATTATGACTGAAAGCCCAGTGATCCTCATGCTGGGAGACTTCTGAACAATTCACTGCACTCAACCTTTTCTTTCATCCTTCACATAAACATGAAATTTCATCAGTGGAAACAAAACTTGTGTTATGTTGATCTTGTAAGTCTGAGTATTTTTGGATTTGAAGCGTAGTCACCATCCACAGTCACACAAACACGGTTAACCTTGTGGGAAAGAGCAAGAATTCCGATCAAACCACACGCTGCTCCTGTGGGGGGAACACAAGAGCTGCTGAACATGTAATGCAATATGTATGTGCTGTCAGCGTGACGCACTGATGGATACGATGACAAGTTGGAAATGCTTATCCAGGATGCATGCCATGTCGCTAATGTCACATGTAATCGATCGAATGCCGCGCCATTTGAGTGAGAGGTCATTGCTTTCGATATGCACCCAGGGTGGATGTGGCAGAATGCCTGGTCAGCATGCGTTCATATTTTGGACACACCATTTTTCTTTCCCTCTCCTCTTGAGTGGGTAATAAGCTGAGTTGTTGTTGGTGGGCACACGTCACTCTGTGTGACATTAGACTCACTCGGTCCTGCCAGAACATTCCCCATGCTTAATCTCGGACAGTTGGCCCTTCCGATGAGGGCTGCATCTACCTTCTCACACTCGCTGACATTGAATGATGTGTTTGTTTATTACGGCTGATAGGTGTCATGTTTGACATGCGTAAGTCCTACCAAAGTGAGCCGTGCAATTTTGTTCTATTGTAATCGTGTTGTGAACCAAAAACAGCCAAAGTGTTTGTTTGAGAATAAGGCAATGGGGAAAGTCTCAGATTAAAAAAAAAAAAAAATCTTAGTAAATAAAGGATGAGTAGGGGAAATGTAGACAGGTTATGTGTGAGGGAGGTAGACAGAAATAGGGAGACAGAGAGAGGGATCGACGGCGAGACAGCAATGGAGGAAGGGGAGCCACAGATGTGGTGGGGCCTCGGGCGATACAAGTCATTATGGTGTAAACTGCTCCAGTGGTGATGTTGTGGAGAGAGCAGAGAGGTCACCAGCTCGGGGTGTGTCAAGCAATACATGCACGCATACACATAAGTAGACGCGCACACGCGGAGGAAATTGAGAGAACATCTGGATATGTGCCACCTGCCTGGAGGAAGTCATCTAGTTTACACGCAGTACAGGAGGGGGTTTGTCCCTTCCTGGATGTGCAACCTTCATGCTAGTCTGCACCACTGGGAGAGGATGGAGGACGAAGTGGAGAGTGGAGAGTGAAGAGCGTGCAAACCAGATGACACACTTTACAGGGATTAAGTGTTAAAGTAAACACGGATATCGTGAGCTAGGACAGGAAATAGGGAGAAATACACACCGCCGTCTCCTGTGTTGAACCCTATCATGTCACCACAGTTGCTTGTTTTACTCAGCCACAAGGCCCTGGTCCAAGATGACTCGTGGAGCCTATATATCGGTGGCAAAAACGCACTCAAAGATTTAAAAGAAAATTTGCAGAAAACATGCAGAATCTGTATTCACTTTTAGAGTATGATTTTCTTGTTAAGCAAAACAGGAAGGAAGAAAAGAACAAGCCTCAAAACTCAAGTATTGACCATCTGGCTCCAGCTCAAGATAGCATACCGCAAAACAATTGCATTCATTAGGTTAATTTATCATGGTGGTAAGCTCAATTTACTTTTGCTTGTGTGAGCGTGGCTCATTAAGATTCAGTCTGCCGTTTCCTCGGGCCGTCTTGTGATCGTTCACACAGGGTTCACCCATTTTGGACCAGATAGGAAACACTCCAGGGTTATCTGCCAGACCTAAATTGTTTAAATAAAGGCAGCAAAAGAAGAGGTGGAGAGAGGGATTACGGTGGCAAATGAGAGAATGGGTAAAGAGATGTGTGTGTGTGTGTGTGTGTGTGGGGGGGGGTGTCTTTGGAGGAGTGATCTGAAGAAGAATGTTGTTGAGGAGAAGTGGGGAGAAAGAAAGGCTCAGCTCTCAGTTTATGGATGAAGCGCGGCTGTCGGTGGAGGAGGAATGGGGAAAGACCGAGGGAAGGGAGGCACGTGACTAAATGTATTCTGATAACTGAACAGCAGATGTCTCGCATGGAGCTCCTTTGTTGCCTGAACAGCAGGACCCTGCACTTCAGTGGGCTCACTTCACACCGCATTCATTTGCCTGCCAGCTGCCAATTTAGTGTAGAAAGAGTGAAAAAGAAGGCGAGAGAGAGAGAGAGAGAGAGAGAGAGAGAAAAAGAGAGGGAGAAGGGAGAGAGGCTCATATAGTCCATCCATCCCCTCCCTCGACATGTCTTGCAGAGAGGCTGCCATTCCCTTCTCTCTTCCCCTGGTGGCCTGTACAATTAGTGATCTGCATAACCACCCACACCTCCACACACTGCTCTCCCAGAGCAGGGGGGGAGCTGCCTTTGTCTTTTGGCTGCTGTACAATGAGTCGCTTTGGACTTGGCTGGAAGCCAGGAGCTGTGGCACAAAACTGCATGTTTCTTGATGGATGAAGAATTCTACCAGTCTCGCTTCCCCATGCCGCTGATTTGGCAGGTCAGAGATGAACTGCGGCAGCGGCCTTCAACAGCCCTTTTGTTAGAAACACCTCCTAAACTGTGGAAAAAGGGAGAAGTTTTTGAATTGTGAACTCTTATTATCCTCCCAGGTACCTTTGCTCAATAGAGGCACACTCTCATTAAGCCCACAAAGCCCACAGTTCATTAACACCTGGGTGATAACAAATTCACACCCCTCTGCTAAGTGATGCAGACCGAGGCGCGATGGTATCGAGGCTAGCTGAGTGAGGCGAGACTAAGGTGACTACTGCCGCAAATTCACAGCTCACATGATGCTTGTAACCACACCGAGAACCAAATCACAATTCACTTTGGGCTACACGTTCTCTGGCTTCTGAGCAAGATGTGTGTTCCTGCAGCTGCTCTTATTCACGGTTCATACTTGTACTCGTGAAAAGTGACAATCTATAATGTGATTACAAGGCTGGATCATATGAATGGGGCGGTGCTGCGAGTCGGCATTCAAGTGAAACGCTGACTGACATCACATTGCAGTAGCCAATCACATAAGCCGCCATCAGACCGTATGAAGCCCTTGGGAAAGCAAGTTTTTTTTTTTTTTTTTTTTTTAATGTGTTGCATCCTGAGCAATTGAAACATGGAAGAGCAACTTTTCAATATGTGGAGTTACAAAGATGTAAGTAGGAGTCCAACTGATGATGTCGTAGTGCTACCCAAGTTGAGACTTCTGGTTAGCAGGGTTACGGTTCATAAATAGTGTACGTCAACCAGCAGGCCACGTATTGACATGCCCACAACTGATACTTGGCCTGATTTGGTCTGAATGAATCCTAACTAACCATTAACTTGCTATTCTTACTGTTTTTTTTTTTTTTAGGGACCTTTTCGATGCTTTTTCAGTGTTTGCACTTTCAGAGCTGAAGAGAGACTGATTGATCTAAGAGTGTGTAAGGTAAGAGGTCAAACACACGGATCATGATTTAATCACCAGTATGTTTGTAATCAGGTAAAGTAATGCTAGCATTAGCCTCTGAAGATAAGACATCTCCAGTTGTGTTGTTTTTTTTTCATGTAAGCTATGGCACACAATAAACAAACAGTTCCATTTGTGTCCTGTCCTCTTCCAAACTGGGGGAAAGAAAATAAAATCCACAGTAAGTAGTTCCTTGACGATGTACACGGGTGTTACAGGAGCTTTTTAAGGGCTGTTAACCCCATAATTCGGGCTTGCACGTTGCATCATATGAAAGATAATGCACACACGGTGACGTCCACCAGCTCATCTTAATTGTGTTCCCTTGTTACAGCACAAAAGGCAGCAAGAGCAGATCCCTCTCGTCACCCTCCCCAATGTCAACTCACAGGACGAGGAATGGAGGGAGCATTATCCCCACTTCCTGGGTTGGAGGAGGGGGGATGATAAAAACTTTTTGATTAAGGGAAGGGAATGTTCTATTTCATTCTGATTCGGGAAGCAGCAGAAAGAGCGGAGGATTAATCTTAAGGCCGTCGTTTTACTGCCTATCCCCACTCCTGTCTGAGAGCTGAAGAAGCGCGAGTGAATAATGGGGTGTCCATCAGCCGTAGGCTCAAGCCCAGATTGGGATTTTCTCTGGGGATGATACAAAGCAGGACGACAATTGATGATTCATAATGTACAGTTTTAGCCTGCATGGCGATAGCGCCAGCCATTGTGGTAGCGTTGGCATTAGTATTACTGTATCTCCCAATGAGGTGTTCCTGTTTGACAGCAATCTTTGGAAACGTTCTTCTGCTGAGGATGAGAAAATCACGAGTTTATAAATATGGATTTAGAGAACTATATGTTCTGTAATTTGTGACAAATCGCACTTTTAAGTCGTATGAAGAACCATCCTCATTCAGTCATACATGCACAGTGTGATGTTTAAGAATGCTTTGAAAGGAAAGGAGGTTCCAGCTATGGCAGAAACCAGCCGGGAATAATGGCGCCTTGTTACGTTCACTTACTTGACTCCCTCATTTTGTACACATGCAGCTTTACACTGAATCCTGCTAACAAAGTTGTCTGTCTCTCCAGTCATGTGAGGAGCACCTGTCGTGTCAGGGAGTGGAGGCTGAGTCGGTGCTGGGGATCCATGGAAGGGACGCTATCCATCAGTGGTTCCATTTGATATTTAATTTAGACTTTTATGAGCCTTAAAGGATGGGCCATGTCATTTTTCTCTCCCAGACTCTCTCTCTATAGGGATGGAGGATAAATTCCTCCCATCCGTGCAGAAGCCTAACCAAGGCTCTTTCAGATTTATAACTGTATGTGATAGCGGTGATGCTGAGACTGGACAGTTACTGGCCCACATCTGCACATGGGTCTCCGTCCAGGACCCACCAGACAAAACCTTGTAACGTCATCATAACATATTTTCCTCCATGCTCTAAAATTTGAATGTGGACTTAATAACATGACAGCAGTTAGAAAGAACCATTATGATGTCATGTTTAGAAGAACAATAGTCTCGTTTAGGAATAGTCGAGCACATTCAATTAATCTAGCATTAATCAACGGAGTGAGTGATATTACACATATATGTTTTTTATTTCCGTGAGTTATGGATGAAGTAAAATAGGTGATATTCTGAGAGGGTAATTTTAAGGACCAGCAACGAGTTTTATAAACTAATCCTCTCCTAATGGTCTGTTTTAATGTAATTTATAGTCTCATTCATTACCCCTTTTGTATTAGTAATTATTTCTAAAATACCAAAGAGCCGTCTTTTCTTTCCTGGTTCTTCTCAGGCTCTGATTTATTGCCCCGGCTCTGGCCTGATGCTGTCTTCCCAAGGTGTGACATTTCAAAATATTTATAGCTCTGGCACATTAAAGGCCTTCCTTTGAAGGTGACCGACTGTTCTTCCACACCAGTGTAATTAATAGAATCGCAGCTTGTTCTCCTTGCGTTATTTATCCGCCGCATTCTGTCGAAACAGCGAGGTTTTTGGCTCTGCTACTTCTGCTCATCAACACACATTTCATACCCTCAGGTCTCAAGATGCATTCCATGAGAAAGCCCCCAAAAGTTTCATATTTTATTGATTAGATCTCTGTCCAAAGTGGCAATTAAAATTCAATTAAACTGACTGAAAGCATCATATTAAATTTCATCTCTTTATGAGCTCCGAGATAATGCTGGAGGACAAGACTTGAATATAATCACAACCTTAGATTATATTATCCTGCTCGTTCACAATAAAAGTGACACTTTTGGGTATACTTTCAAT
Source organism: Aulostomus chinensis (assembly GCF_037954235.1). NCBI lineage: Eukaryota > Metazoa > Chordata > Actinopteri > Syngnathiformes > Aulostomidae > Aulostomus > Aulostomus chinensis. Next base: position 14,675,008 of record NC_141336.1, on the reverse strand, counting down.
ATTTCTTAACTATAACTTTCTAATGAACACATTTTATAGCCATTAAATCTACCATTATTGGATAGTGTAATAAAGAGGGATGGCTTCTTTTTTTTTTCTACACACCGCATGAGAAAAGATTTAGTTGTGTCCCCATTTTTGTCTCGCAGGTAAACAGTCTTAAATATTAAGATACAAATTGATTTTTTATTACAACCTCCATCATGCATTCTAACATTAAACACAGTGGTGATAAAATATTTAATATCCTGGTGTTGCCTTTTACTTTAAATTCTAATGTAGGCAGCTTGAAACTTAGAAGAACATCAATTTGGAGTGATACTCTTTCTAGATGTCGCTTTATTTCTACGGTATATCACCAAAAAGAGTGAACGTATTTTGCAAAAAACTTTAAATTTTGTTTTGTTCTATTTGATGGAAAAAGTACCCTTACTACATTGTTTGTATTCTTATCATATAGTCAAAGGTCAGCGCTAAGCAACAGCGAGGCCACTGATACTCCGGCATGCTATTTAGATGCACAGAGAGAGTGAGAGAGAGAGAGAGAGAGAGAGAGAGAGAGAGAGAGAGAGAGAGAGAAGAGGGGGAGGTTATTATTACTGGCTGTTTCCCCAAGACTGTTTGCTCTGTGTGATTATTCTCTCCAGCTCCCCAAGCATCCCTCTTTGATAAAGATATTAATTTTTACCTGATACGAAAATCTTGTTCATGCTGTTCTCAAATGACTCCAGATAATAGAGGGGAAGAAGTGGGGAGGTGAAACGCAGCAGAGGGGGTGGGTGGGTGGGTGTGTGTGTGTGTGTGTGGGGGGGGGGGGGGGTCTGAAGGGATAGTGGCTGGAAAAGAATGACATGAAATATTAATACAGTCTGAGCCAATGTGACACAAGTTTGCATAATAAGAAAATAAGGCTGTGTATTAAATGTGAATCCTGGAGGATGCAGACGTACAGGACAGTTTGTTAGTCTCTGAAAGCCCATTTTTTCCCACTGCATGTACTTGCAAACACAGGTTTTTAAACTCAGGTAAAACTGCATGAAAAGAAAAAAAAAAAAGCTGATTTTGACTCCTTTCCCCTTGCGAGTAGGTGACTTTTGTCTTTTACTCCTTGTATGTCACATACGACCACTCACGCACCGCAAAACATGGTAAACAATATGGAGGACAGAGACGGTGTTTCAGTGGTTATTTTATATTTATCGCTCCAGTCTGTTTTGCATACATATGCTGACTGAACAATTGAGTCACACTTGATAAATGGATGACAACAAGTTGAAGGAGGTTCCGAAGGAAGCAGGCCACAAATGTCATGTTCATTTTGTGGTCATACCAATGCCAATCAGAGCCAATTAACACCCGTCTCTGCAGGGTCATTTGACCCAGAGACGGATGCAGATTAGACTCTCACTGCAGGAAAAGCCGAGAATTCGCAGGTTTCTCTGCAAAAGTGGTTTTAGTAATTCTGGGACTCAAGCGCTGTTGAGATGGCCAACCACAAAGTTAGCATCACCGTAAATTCCCTCAGTCATAAACCAATTGGATTTTTACCTTGTATTTTGTATTATTACAGAAAATAAACTCTGTGATGAACAAAACATTATGAGATTTCCCGGTTAGATTTGCGAGATAATCTCGTAATCACAATCGCAGCCAAACGCCTCTGTTCTGATTTTTGCAAATGTAATTACGCTCACTCGAGACGAAATGTTAAGCTTATTTATTCAGGGACCATGTACAAAAGCATACATCTCCTTAAAAAAAATAAATAAATAAAAAATCGAGTGAAGATGCTTTGCACCAGAATATTGTGAAAGAGTTTATTCGCATTTGGTCATTCCCTAAAAGGCTGCAGTCCTCCGTCTGCTTCTGCAACCGCAATTTTAAGACACACGAATGCTTCAAAATTCTTAAACGCGTACATAATTTTAGATTTTATGCCGTGGAACAAAGAGGTGAAAGTAGCCTCAGCATGTGTCACACAATGGATTTGACCAAAAGCACTCATTGACTTTTGAGACAACGGAACCGGACGTTCAGCAATGAAAACATTCATTTCCAGGCGTCAGGACTCAATCCTACGCCACTCTATTGAATGAAAGGATAGAGACTGCATATAACGCGTTCTCCCCTATGCCAGGAGTATTCCACATCCTCTCCTTTGTGCTAATGATGAGATTCATATCATTTTAACTGCTTGTGAATGAGGAGGCTTCTGCGTGCAGCGCTGGCATCCATCCACTAACTCCTCCGAGTCGAGAGAGGAAACTAAATGTGTCCTCTCAAATGCATCCTCGTGGTTAAAAGGGTAAAATGAGATGCAGGGCTGAGACAGTCACTTCCTCTCATCATGTCGCAGCCCATCGTTTCTTGCTTTATTTTGTTTGAGTATATGGCTCACTCATCTCAGGTTTTATTGTCTCTATCTCGGGGATTGCTGCTTTCCCCTATAACGCAGCCGCCATGCGCAGCACATCAGGCAAGTTCTTGATTCTGTACTCAGTAATTTAAAGCCTTTATGGAATTGCAATTTCAGGGCTCAGTGCTTGTTTTTCTAAAATGTACTCAAGGAATTAGCTACTCCAGCCACAAATCAGTTGAATTTATGCACAGTTGTAATACACTTTATGGGCTCATGGTACATTGCTTCAAAAACAGCAGATGTGAAATTATGATAAATATAATGAGGGTTTTTCCTCCTCCCCACTCTGTCCCTCACCCTCCTTTGCTCACTCTCTAGACTGTGAGAGAGAAGGATGTGAAGCGTGTTTACTTACCCCATACAATGCATTTAATGTCTTAGTAAGGGCCGACAACAAATCCTGATTAATGTCCTCATCTCTTTTATTAAAGATAAGAGTGGCACTGCAGTCAGGAGATAGAGGGAGTGCCATAAATCTCAGGCAAAATGAGCAGTCAAATAATCACTCATCAGAAATGAAATCTACATACATTAACACTCACAGATACTCCACTGTGAATGTAAACACAAGGCTACAGGCGATGAAGCCGCTTCCATTTATCCAACTACACCCAGTTAGGGGGAGGTGAAGGTGTCTGGAGAGCCGACTATGATGTTTAAGGGGGTCCCGTCCTGCTAAGCTACAGTTCACCAGACTAACCATGTGTCCAAGGCAGCAGACACAATCATTAAGGCAATGGATGAGTTGAACGGTGGAGGCAATTAAGCATCACCCTGAATAGGACATAATGTTGATCCATCCATACGATTAATCAAGGCATGCATTAGACAGTGATGGGTGACCCTGTGCCTTTGTGACAAAATGATTCTTCATCCCGTGTTTGGGGATTGGGATCCTGAGGTCCCTAATGCGCCTTAGAGGCGCCCCAGTGAAACCCTGTCATTTATTCTGTCTCTGTCCCTGACAGCTATCAACCTGTCTTCTGCCAGCGAAGGAACATTATCTGAACTCCCAAGGCGGTTAGACAGGGACTAATCTTATGAGTGGTGCTAGCAGACTGGCGGATATGTAAAGCAATGATAATGCTACCTGTCTTTTGTACTCGTGTAATCACTGTCCAACGCAGCTACATGATGTGCATGTGTACATCCTGCAGAGCCATCATTGCAGGAAGCACACACACGAGCATATATTTACATGTACACAACCACTCATGTTTGCACACATGCATGAAGACTGAGCACACTGTTATGTATAACGTGACTCTCTCTCAAACATCGTGGACACCTTCATGTGACAGATGTCATAAGTCGTGATTAAAAACTGGTGAAAAATTAAAAACAAATGAACAATGCACAATGGCAGTTCTTTGTTTTGATGTCAATCATATCTTTATCGTCAAAATGAGCTCTCCCCCCCCCCCCTTCACTTATTTCTTCCACGGGCTGGTGGAGTTTCTTAACAGCAGAAATAGCAAGAAATAGAATTTCCATGCTTGATAAAGGTCAAAGACAATCGGTGGGAGTGTCGAGCCTCTTCATATACAGAGTTATGCAAAGTAATGAAGCACCACTCAAAATATTGACAGGTATGCACGGTAAGTTCACTCGTCGTACTGTGATAATGACTTGCTCGCAAGTGCATGGACCTCATGGAAACAACACCACAGCACATGTACAGTGGTTAGCAGAGCTGTGGGATACATCCATTTTATTCAAATATATTGGTTATTGATATATTTTTAAAATGAAAATTGATATAAACTTTCATTCTGGCAATAATGGTAAAGCTAGTGTGTTTGGGGCTGTCCGTTCTGCTTCAGTTTTAGAGAATAATACCAGTTTCGGATATCACAACTATAATGGGCTGACTGGGCTGCCATAGCAACACCCATCTACCTTAGATACTAACATGACAGCAAACCCTAATAATGAGGAGCTCATTTCCAACAAAGGCGCCTTTGCTTAATATGTATATAAGGGCAGAAGAAACATTTTCCCTTAGTATCTGGCAGGAGGGAGTTCTGCCAGAAAACACTCTCAAAAATTTTGAGTTTCATACATTAAATTTCCTGCATTCTGGTGGATTTTTAGACGCCCATTTTCCCTTTTATCAGGCGCGCCGCCAGGATTCAATCCTGCCACTCCTGGTATGCGCACACAAATCTACCGTATCGTATGTGCACACTCACTCACTGCACTATTCGTGTTACCATTTGTAGGTCTATTGAAAAAAAAGACACAGTGCCAGTAGTAACAGTAGCTCCAGTAGCTAGACGTTAGAAGACAGCCGTCAGTGGGAAACTCACGCAGTTACCACCAACGGCTTGTGACAAGGTAGCCCAGGCAATGCACTGACAGGGCTACCCAAAACCGGGCTAAGCTAGTTAACGTTAGTCTAGCTTAGCTATGTTACTCCAACACAGAGGGGACCCAAGTCTGATCACTTTGAAGCAAAAATCCTTCCAATTTATTACATTGGATTTTTGTAACCACTCACAGAAGTACCGGTAACTTTACTGTAGCTAGCTAACGTTAGGTCCCTCTGTTTCAGTGAGTCAGTGAGTGTTTACAGAATTGCGATTATTAAAATTGGGTTATAACAAAAAAAAATGGAAGGTCTAATCTTTCCATGGATGGTTGCAAACGATTCTTGGTGCAATTTTATGCAAAGGAAAGTTGGATTTATGGACTTTTTGAAGGATTTCTGAGGGAATTCAAAACTTACATCATCAGATGGGTAGCTCTGTCTCCTACTCCATGTAGTAGCCAGACCTGACTGCTAGCGAAAGCGAAGTGCAGGGGGAGATTGGAAAAGGCGGGCCAAGTGACAAAAATGGTATGTTCCAAAAGAGGGGTGTATGAATTTTCTGAAAACCATTTAAGCTATATCTAACGCATAATATGACTGTTTAGAGCCTTTGTGCTATTATAAAAGCCTATTTTGGTGAAGTAGTTATCATTCATGGCATTTTTGGGGGGGGACAAATTCACTTTTTGCAAATATTGGGGGGGGACTTGTACACTGTAGCCCCCCCTAAATCTACACCCTTGGTTGGAGTTAAAAAATGAACCTTTTACGTTGTTAACTACATATTATATTGATTCTCCGAACGAAAGACTTTCCAGCAGAAAGAACGATTCAGACCTTTTTCTCGCACGAAAGTGAATCATTGACCACATCATTATGATACTAGAAAAGCATTTTATCCATTAAAATCATTAATCAGGAGTAGCGCAAAACATTTTTGTTTTATTTTTTGTTTTAATGGTACTTTTGTCTTTTTTTTTCGTTAAACAGGGAGACCCTATCAACCTTTTTTTTTTTTTAGCATTTACTATAGGACAGAGGATTTTTAACTCCCCAGTTATTTCTCATCACAATGTGAGTTTTCACTTTATTGAAAATGTAGAATATAACGTAGACGCCCGAAGTCGTTCTGCTTTGTGCTTCTCTGCCTCCCTGTGTTTTCTATCCATATGGTCACCTGCGCTGGTGGATCATTAGGACGTCATTAGCTCAGTCATTGAGCTTAGGCGTCTGAGAGCCTGTTAACCTGGAACAGAGCAGAGCTGCGAAGCTCTGTGCTGATGATACAATATGCTCCTTGTTATTCTAGGATCATTGGCGCTAAAGCCCTGGCAATCAAGTCAGTTTTGTTGAAGCTCATTGGCTCAGTGGGGTCTCATCTCATCTGCGAGCTTATGGAATGAGGATAGAAGTGGTCGGGTTAGTTGGGTCGTTAGGTAGAAATTCTTTGATAATGGTGCATGTTACATTAGAGCCTCACAAAACTAGAGATAAGTGTTTCAGAATCTGTGTAATGTAATTTATCGAATGGTTATGCTAGATAAGAAATTCTTTTAAGGTGTGAAGTATGGAGATAAATCGTTCCTTATTCAGCTATTTCATACTCACTGGTTATAATATGAATATACCCATACAAATCAAGGACACTTTAATGATGATATACACAAAAAAAATCCTTCAGTACCAACATAGTCAAAGACTGTTATGTACTCTCATATTACTTTGTCCAAACAGTAGCTAATTTCACGTGGCACTAATAAGACAATCATAAAATATCCCGTGAGTTACGAGCGGTCTCTCAAAATAAACGTCAGCCTGATGAAATATAGAAGCGTGATGAATTGGAAACAGCTGGACCAATGAGGCCAGAGGTGAATTCCCTGCATATGGAGGGATGTGTGACAGTGTTACTGTTGGATTGATCCCCTGGCAGAGCACCAGCAGGGGCAAACAAAGTCTGGCTCTTTAGATACAACCGTAGATTTTATTCTGGATTCGTAATCGTCTGTCCTGGTCTGCTTCAGTTTGAACAGGTTGGCGTGGCGAGTTGATGTAGAAATCTTTTAAGCTTATGAGTGGTATGAACTTGAATCTGAAAGTGCATGCGAAAAACGTCCAGAAATGAGTACGTCAAACATCTTTAAATTGTTTTTTTTAAGCAGACTCTGGATGCAGAGAGACACCGACGGTGAGTGCAAATCTCGAGTAGCCAGAAGAGACGGATGATTAAACACCGTAATTATCTACCATTCGTCTGTTTCTTTATTATTTCTACCACCAAATCTGTTGCGCCTAGCATTCGCCTACATAGCCCGTCTTTGCTCAATGTGTAACATTACCAGAAAGTTTCAATATCTGGAGTGAATCTGTGGAAGAGCGGATGTGAATGTAAAAGCAGAATCAGTTCAAAACAAGGTATACAAAAAAAACAACAACAACAACAATATTTTTAAGTAGTATTGAGATGAGGAAGGCCTATATTATCTGCACAAACTATAAATATTTTGTCACGGCGGTTGGGGGCAATATGTATATATGTATTGTAATTATGTAAAGGTAGAAGCTGTGAGAAAGTGGAATCTTCATGTCTAGACTTCATCCTGCTCCTTTTTGAGTATAATATTTACTGAGTTTGACTCCACACAGCAAACTATTTCAATTTTTTGGTTTTTTATTTTCAGGTCCAGAATAAAGAAGTCATGCATTCATTCTTTCATTCACCAGTCCATCCATTCTCCCCTCATCTTACCCAAACTATGCTTTTCTCTCTTATTTTTCTTGCAGATAGTGTATATGTGTGTTTGTGTGTGTGAGCGTGTGTGATAAGCATTTCTATGGGTCAATTGGTTTCAGTTGGATTGATATCGTCGTGTAATCTGTGATCCTTAAACTGTTGCAGTTGTTATGAGTCCCAGTTTTTCCAGTCATGACCAGTTGATTAGTTTATAATCCCAGTCCTTTCATACTCTTTTAGTGTTGTGAGAGCTGTTTAATGAAAACAGTTGCAGCCATCGTTAAAAGGTCCTGGTCATTTGCATACCTCTGGTTCTTACTGATGGGAGATGTTGGTGACAGTTATAAAAATCCATTTTTTTTCTGTACGACATACTGATATATGACAGAGGGATAATTAAGTTACAGCAACAGTTTACTGATACGATTAGCAGTCACTGTTGCATTCAGTGGAAAACTCCAGATTCCTCAGCTGATCCGTAGGAGCATCTTCAGTTTATCCGTCTTCCTGTGGGATGTCAACCTCCAAGAGGAAGAGGGGGCCATCTTTGAGGGGGTGGCGTCACGCAGCTGCCATAGCCCAGCAAAGCTCCTGGAGGAAAGACATGTTGTCAGTGAGCATTAATCATCAGGCCCACCATCGGAAACAGATTCCCCTCATAAGCAATTTCACTCATTAGAATTACTGCGCTGATTTGCTGATTGGAGTTACGCCGAGGCTACGACGCTGTGAGGGAAGTAGTGGGGGGGGGGAGGGGAATTCAACCAAGGGAAGGAGAGAGGGACGGATGGAGGAGAGGGAGTCTGACACATTTACAGTGGTGTGAGAGCCGAGATGTTGATTAATGTGCATTGTTCCTGTCACATAAACTGAATAAATAAATATCAAACAAAAGCAGAGGGGGGAAACTCATTTACAAATCAGGAAATGAAAGTTCCTTTTGGTTAGGGGGGGAACACAGACTGGGATGACAGTCTTCAGACATGACTGTAAACAAGAAATCTCCACAGTGGAAGTCAAGGCTTTGTGCCCACATGCGTTAAACACCTGGTGTGGCTGTTTCAAGCCTTCCTTAAACTGACTGTTCAGTTCTTGTGCCACAGACAAAACACGAAGAGGAGAAGCTTTCTGCCGCTGTGATAAGTGGCCTTCCTGGTTAGCATGGCGCGCTGCAATCAGCTCTTGAAAGCCTGCAGGCTGTTTTCAGTTTAAACTTATAAAGGACTCACCATTCAAACTGAGAATAAAATAAACATTTTTTTCCTTTACAGAATTAAAAACCTACTGCAAGTGATGCATGATGATAACACAATATTCCGCCCGCTGTTTGTATTGATCCTCATATCCCATTTGCAAACATCCTTGTTTACATAAATAAACAATATTCTGTTTGCTTCTATGGAAACAGAGTTTACACAGGCTACAAAATTACCATTTAATGGAGTAAGATGTTTACATGCCTCAGAGTACTGGCTAATAATGGCATATCTCAACTGTCATAGCCTTGTTACTCATAACTTCGATGCGTGTTTATCCAGGCTGTTGGGACTGGAAGATGGTGTTTGCAAGCTACAAGTCTTAAATGTAAGATGTTTGAATGCCAAGTGCATCATATTTTCATATAAATACTTTAGATTCACATGCCGTTAGCCCTCTGCTAAACTGAATGCAAAGTCAGTCTTATTTGTACGGCAATAAATAACGACAAAAGCTACCTCATGACTTTTTTAACAGGCAGACAGGTGGAGCAGGGCCAGGCTCTACGGGGTCGGTCGTCTGCCTTGACCAACTGGGGGGAAGAAAGCAGGAAACGGAGACATAGAAACAGATAAGAAAGGGAGAGAGAGAAAGAGATGGAGGGGAAGGGAGATTGACAGGCAGACAGATGGGGACTAAGAAAGGGAGGGAGAAAGAGAAAGACAGATGGACGGGTAGCGTAAGACACATATTAAAGACAACAACAGGAAGAATAGTAAAACAGCTAACAATGACAACATGTACCGCCTAGCTCAGCTACAAACGACCATAATATGATCATACTCATACTAATACTAATAGTAAGGGTGGCAGCCTGAATGTTGATATAACTTTATCAAGTGACTCCTCAAGACACTCCGAACAGTAGCAAACCAAATGGATCCAAATCTGATTGAGAGACAAATCACTTTGAATGTGTTTTTTAATTATTATTTTTTTAATGACACAACCCAAATTAAACACTGTTTTGCTCTGTTGTTTCGAAACAGAGACGATTACAGTAGTAGGCTACATACATGTAGTAACTGTCACTGCCAGTAGATGGAGACAAAAGTACCACACTGTAGCTTTAACGCCCACTTGTGAGTCGCTCAGCTGGAATGCATGAAAATAAAGTCGGTGGAAAAGCCAGTTAATGCAAATTCTGAGTGTTAATGTTTATCACTGACTTTTTAACAGTGCTGACTTTGCATGGTGTTTGGGTTTGATCCTATCTATTACATCCGTTCAGTCCCCTAAGTGCACGACCGGCCCGTCATTAGAGCCGCAAACATCCAAGGCCATCTGAACCTTTCCTTTCCTGTGGAGTGCAGCCAACAACCACATGACATAATAATTGGTGACAAACACAAGCCTGCACTCACATCATCGACAATACTCGAGACCGACCCATATAAATGGTCACTACAGCTTCTGAGAGTGTATGCACCCACTTCTTATCCGTCAGACTGATGTACTTTGATCAAATTCAAATGATCTTTGGCGTGTGATTATTCTCTGACTGTACAAATACACAGCCTGCTCTAATTAGGCGTTATTTCATTAGGTGAGCGATAGCTACCCTTCTGTCTTTTCCCTTCAAAAGAAAATGCACTGGTGCAGGAATTCCTCCATCTGCTTCCCTCAGCTCCTTTTTTTCCCCTCCCCGGTCGTCGTGCAGATTCTTCCGTTAGCTCGGCAGCCTGCTAGAAGTCGTTTTACAGTTCAATCAGGAATTCTAATAAACTGACCTGAGCTTTAATGACTAATTCATTGTCTCCTTTACTACCTTCATGGATATAAAGCGGATTAATGACTTGAGCAAGGTTAAAAACAGTACCACTGTGCTTTTCCTTCATCTATTATCAATCATCCTTTAGATTCTTAAGAGAGCAACGGAAATTGAAGCAAAATTAGTTATCCTTTTGATGGATGATAGCATAGGTAGGGGTATATGCATAAGTGTGGCTATGGCATTAATGGGAGTAGTGTGATAAGCTAAGCTCATATGAGAAGCTTGCATTTCAGGATGCAGAACATATATGAAGCAAACTATAATGCTGTGTGACAGGAGCATTATCAGTCTGTGGCAATGAAGTCACCACGGTTTTAGCTAACCTGCATAAGAAGAAGAAGTTATATTTTGACTACTCTCTCACTACTGGACCCGTAAATACGTGAAATTGCCCAGAGACGTTACCTCCAGCACCGCACATTTCTATACTGTATACAGCAAAGGGCTTTTAGAGGAAAGTCTAAGGAAAATAAAAATCCAAAACAGTTTAGAAAAGCGAGGTTGAGAATTTTACGTGAGTTATTAAACTTCTTTGACAGTTTCTTTACTTTTCCTCAGACTGTACTTCTTTCTTGTTGTTCAGAAATCCCGTAGAGGAGGAATAAAAAAAATAAAATAAAAAAAACCAAAGGGGAGGCAAAGGGGAACGCCGAAGGAAAGGAAAGAGCCGGGTATAAGGCTGTGTCTCTTTGTTTACCATTCTATATTCCCATCACACGTACGTACGCCTGAGCTGCAACGCCGGGCTCTTCCCATTCTTGGCCCAGTCATTTCTGACAATGTTAATGATTTAGTGGAGAGCCCTCCACGTCGCATGATTTGTGACATGTAGGGAAGGCTGGAAACGGGGGAGGACGAGGCAGGTTTCTGTAGGGAGTGTTTGGGATCCAGGGATGCCTTGAAGATGGTGATTCATTATATTTAAGACAAGTGTGACATCCCACTTCAAGGAAACAGCACACATATGTATGGAGGGGGAGATTTTTTTTTCGGGTGGCCAAAGTGGGGAGGGGTAGGTAAGTACAAAGGAATGCCTCAGTGTTTTTGGAGATGACATAGGAATAGTAGGCAGGCATATGGAGACAGCAGACTGGAAAATAATGGGTAATGGAGGAATTTAGCCTCAGGCTATATGCCTGCTTTGCCTACTTCTGTATAACTAGTATATTTATAATTCAAATACATACCTTTAATAATTAACAACCAGTGAATATTATAGGAGAATGCAGGATATCTTCTCTACAGATGGAGTCAGGTGAGAAATAGTATTAAATTTCAAATTTGACAACAGCACAGAACAAAGGGTTGAAGAATGAAATGGAAGAGTTGGCTGCCATTTTTTACTCTTCTTTTTTTGTTTGTTTTTTTTCGCTCATGCCGTCAACAAAAGCCGTCGGGATTAAGCGTGACATTTATTTTAACCCATAACTGTGAGTTTGTGTGTCTGTAAAGTGGAGGAGTGTGTCTCAGTGATGCCGGGTCAGTCTTATTTGGCTTCATTGGACGTATGAATGACATTCGATCACTGGCTGCTGAGTCTACAGACTCTTTGTGCGGTGGTGAATCATCATAAGCCAGCTGAGGTCAACTTCAGGAAAACAAACAAACATGATTTAATGTCTTATTCAGTATTACCAGTGACTTTTGCGTCTATTATCAGCATAACAGCGCCTGTACTGGTCTTGTGACAACACCTTTTGTCTGGCCAAAATATCTTAAAGTGCAGTCACACACACACAAACACACATACACACACACGGCACTCGTCACTGAAAATTCATCATCATATTCCAGGCTACTTACTTTGACGATGTGACTTTTTTTTTTTTTTTATTGTTACACTCACACTTTGGAACAGCGTTTTCAAATGCATTGAAATTCAGTGTATTTATAGAGATCTCCTAGCGCGCCTTTTAAAATAAAATATCCCAAAGGACAGAGTGTTTTGTAACCTGTACACAAGCGGCACAGAAACTCTCTCCTCGACTGTGTCAACCCATGTAATGCAAACACGAGAGTTCAACAAGAACCAACAGATTTGCATATTCTGGATCTTGAAATGTGTTCTGCTTTTGTGTGCGGGCCTCATTTCTATCTCTACTCTTTGATGTAGCTCATACATATTGACGACCCGCCGAGGAAAAACCAGCCACGAATGCGTGAGCTCAATTTGTGCATCTTTTTATACAAAAAAAAAAATAAAATAAACTGAAAAAAAATTGTGCATTCGTTTGTCCCATTTATATTTCCAGGGTTAATTAGCAAGTGAGAGATTGAACAATTAGTTCATCCATGCTAATTGATTATAATATTACAACTCGGTGATGATAAGATGAACACAGACTCCTTGTTCCATATTCCTCCGAGGGATTGATAATATATACAACGCTTCAGTGTAATGAGGGTTTTAAAAGACTAAATCAGCTAGGGGAAATTGTTAATTCAATTCCACTCAGTTTTTCAGGGTGCAAATGAATTGGATTGCAGGAATGGCGCGGTCCTTTTTGATTTGGACTTGTGTCAACACAATTGATGTCGATAACCCCTTCAATTGTGCCGGTGACACCACAGGATGTGAAAAAGATTTGATTATATCTGGGTCAGTTTTCACGTGTGCAGTTACAATCTCACTCTACTGCAGATGAGGAAATTAGTACCTGAATTTTTTTTTCTTTCCCTCATTCACACAGCATCAAAACACACCTTTTTTCTATTTATCCTTCCATTCCTTATTTCAATGCTGCAGTCATGTAGGAGTAGTTCTCTCCAGAGATGTCAAATATCTGGCGTGTGAGGCCCAGGTATGGCCCCTCTAACCACCACTCCTTGGTGGCCCCGCTCCAGCCCCATCAAAACCGTGACAGTCTGTCACTAGCAACAAGCTGCAAAGCTGTGCAGAGGAAAAAGATCTGCAGGAATGTGCGCTGATGTAGTTCACCTGGAAAGTTACACTGAGTGTTAACAGGAAGCGCTCAAAGTTCCACTTTCCTTAAACAAATATTTAAAAATATGAATTTTTTACAGCGGCACTGGCAGTGATGTAAGGTAAGCAGAAATACTATATTTGCTCTCTTCTTGTGATCAGTTTTATCTGAGTCTGCCTTTTAGCTCAGATGTTAATTATGTATTATTTGCCGGTTCTCGCTTGAGAATTATTGTTTCTCGAGACATTTTTATTAAACCCGATCCTTATTTTCAAGCTTCTCTATTTCAGAAAAATGTCTTGTTTCACCATGAAAAGTTCATCTTCAGGTGCAGCAAATAATAAAATAAAAAGAAAGTGAGATTCATGTGTTAAATGATGGAGAATTACATGTCTTTACAGTGCTTAATAATTAATACTAGCCCATTCCATCACCCTATGAATATTTACATGCAAAGTGTCCCTGGGAGCTTTCCGTACGCCACAGGGAGGGAAGCCTGTGTGTTTATAGCATTAAACACTTAAACATCGTCACACGCCCTATTTCGCCTGCAACCATGAAAAACATTCACCAAAGCATTGAAAGCATTTTTATTTGTTATTGCACAATGTAACCTATTCAACTTCCATTTAGACGTGGCAAGTCAAATTACAGGTGCTCTTTCTCCGCCGAACTGAAATCCCAGGACGCCGCTTGTCGACTTGGAGCGTGAGGGGAGAAGAAATGAGGTTTCATCCGTATTGTTTCCAGAACAATGACATTGTTCATTCAGATCACCTTCCATTTATACGGCGTCAAAGAGTCAAAGGTCTTGTTGTCAGGGTGCCACGAATCAAGGTAGCTTTGATACAGCTTAGCAAATTACACGGTGTATTGAATTATGTCGAATTCGGAGCAGTTAGAAATTGATCGGGCGGCAGGGGAAAACCAAAAATAATTCCTTCTAATTTATAAAGTTAGTCCCTTTTTTTCTCTCCATAACTCACTTAAATATAGAATAAATACTCCAGCACATTGAACACACTTCAGCACTGCAGGCACCAATTCTGATTCATGTATATATGACCTTTGACCTCACTGAAAGCCTGATCAGGGATCGGAACGATGCAGGAACGTAGCAAAACGCTCCTTGTTAAAGTTGCACTGTGGCCACTGAGAGGAAGATCTAATAACGGACAAGTAGTCAGACTAAATAAATACGCTGGTACCGGTGATCCTGGGCATGTTCGGTGATGTTGCTTCTATTGGTGATATTTATCCAGGAAGGGAAGGCTGAATGTTGTTGTTGCCTCTCTACAGGGCCCCCCCACCCCAGCTCTCAGATCTCCTCCGTCTCTTGTGCGAATAAGTAGTGGCTGCAAAGGCAACGCTGCTCTTTGATATTTCACTCTTCATTTGAATCAGTGGTTGCTTTATTTGACAATGCCAGGTAATTACCTGGGTACCTTGCTTGATCATGTGAACTCCGGCAGAACCGGAGTAGAGGGAGGGGCTGGAGGAGCAGAGGGAGGTGGAGGGGGGCAGCCTGGGCGATGGAAATTGGAACACATAAACAGGAAGGGGGGAGGCAACAAAACACAAACAAACCATCTGCATTTGTTTACCTGCATTGTTTTCTGCAAGTATTTCAAACATATGGGTTCTGGTGGTGTTGAGCAAGTCGTGTGTGTGTATATCTGTATGTGTGTGTGTGTGTGTGTGTGTGTGTGTGTGTGTGTGTGTGTGTTTTGAAACAACCAGCTGTGGGTTTTGTAGTGGGACTGACCCGTGTTATGAAGGGAGAGATCTGGCACTGAGGGCGGCAACAGAAATACATAAACCAGAGAGGAGCTACACAATTATTGTAACACAAATTAACAGTTTTTGTCTCTTGGGTTCAGTCATTGAATTAAGCTGGTCACTGTGTGTGTGTGTGTGTGTGTGTGTGTGTGTGTGTGTGTGTGTCTGTGCGTGTGAGGAATCATTCATTGAAACCTTTCAGTAATGAGCTGGCGTGTATTTCACGTGTGCTGAGGCAGAAACAAAAAGGAGAGAAACCAGAAGACCTTTTTTGTTTGTTTCAAATGTTTTAATTCTAACCTGGGGAGCAACATTTACAATAAATGACCAAAGAGCCAGTATAACGCAACTTCTTACAGAATAACATAAAGATATCCATAACTTTAAACAACAAAACACAGTGTGATTTTTGACTTTATTTACAGTCACAGATGATGATACTGGGCCTGGTTAAACTACGTGATTGGAATAGCTGGATATGGAACCTTGTCACTGATGTTTATTGGATAGGAGAGCAGTGTTTACTCTGTTGTGTGACTAGAATATCAAAATCTGTCACTCCATGTGAATGCAGCTGCGTTTCAGGCTGACTGAGGAGGAAACCAGCAGACAACTTGAGTTTGGCTCTGAAAAGTAACTGGAAAACATTCCATTTCAAAAACAAACAAACCAAACAACAAAAAATAAATAAAAGCCCACAATTACCTCTAAAATAGTCAACGAGATGAATTTATTAAAAGAGATAAATAAATGCATTTGAAATCATATAAATAAATGCCTTTCTTTTTTTTTTTAATTCACTTTGCATTTCGGATCTCTCTGTTTTTAAAATCCAGCACAAGAGTTCAAAAGCTGGATATTTGCAGACAAGTTTGCTTTATCTCAGCGCGATTGTCTTCACTTCCTAATCATGTTGGAACCATGAAACCCTCCGCACTTAATACATTCCTCCGCTTCCGCGCTGGACAAACAACGCAAGAAGGGGGAATTTATATTCATTTCCAAGAGCGGAGAAGAGAATTAAGACAATTTAATAAAGGCTTAAACCGCCGGGCTTGTCTGTGTAGCGCCTAAAGCCATATTTCCTCTGATCAGCGGAGGAGGGCGACTTTATTGGACATGTTTCCAAATCCGCATAACAGGCAGCGGTGCATGTATTTCCTATAATGTAGATAAGGGAGAGAGGGTTTGATATGTAATAAAAGGTGGGTCTGTGCTGCCTGTTTAAACCCCTTAAGCCTGATAAATGATGAGCGACAGAAGCACAGCAAGAGGGTCACCGCTATTAACTCCTCGCTTTCCCGGCCTCCACTTAAACTTCTCTCAATTACATCTGGTAATGTGGCTGGGTACGGGCCTTAACATGCTTCCACCCGCTCAATCTCAATGATTATATATATATATATATATATATATATATATATATATATATATATATATATATATATATATATATATATATATATATGAAAGAAAGAAATCATGATAGTCAAATCAGCGCTGCGTGAACGTCCTTAAACCACGTGTTGTTGAGGTGTGTGTGTGTGTAATGGTGGTTGGGGGGACGCGCGCGCGCGCGCGCGCACACACACACACACACACACACACACACACACACAGACAAGGATTACAGTCTGTGGCGTTCCTAACACATGCACACCAGGTATTCTGGGACAAACACCCGATGCAAGCTCATTAAACCAGCATTTGGTGGATCCGCACAGGCGTTAACGACGAGTTCTAATCTCGGCGGTGACCTGCTGCAACTGTGTCACGGAGCTGAGAGCCGCGCGGCAGCGGCGCGGCTGCGGCGGGGCGGCGGCGGCAAGTGGGGCGAGCTCGCGTCGCGGTTTGACGAGGAAACACTTGGCACGAATCGATCGGAAATTCGTTTGAAAATACGACACGGAAGTTTTAGAACGGAAAATGATAGAATTATCGAGCTTTAAAAGCATTAAAAAAATAACTATTTCACAACTATTAATGAGTTTAGACCCCCCCCCCTCCAAAAAAAACCCCCACCCATTGTTTTAGGCTTAGCTTCACTTGTCTGTAGTTGAACTGTAATTTGTTTCATTCTCTTAATTTTATGAACGTGTAATAACACCTGTGGGACAGTGGGTAATTCAACTTGCTTAAATTATAGGCCTATAATGGAGTGACACATTTATCAAAATCAAACTGATTCAGTTTTTATATCTACATCTGAGTTGGATTGAATTACATGCCGTGATGCATTTGAAATAAATGAAATAAAATAGACAAATCCAATAAGTCAACGAGTTGAACACAATTTCTGCGCATGAAAATAAAAAGAAAGAACGTAAAAATAGAGGCCACATTTATCCTCATTTTCCCTAGAATGAAGAAACAGCATTATGATATAAACTGTCTGAACAGTGCAACCGAACTAAGGGCTGTTATGGCAAAATAATTCAAAAATGAATAAGAAACGATGGCAAGAGAACGCCTGAATTAAAGAAAAATATGAAATCCAAAATATTATCTTATTCTCTTTTTATTTTCTCCCTTTCACACATTTCTGATGTTAGAAATGAATACTTTCATTCGTAGCTTTTTGTTTTTAATTTTCAAATTTAATTTGCTTTCATTGTCAGGTGGATTTTCGATCAATTTAATCAAACAATTTCATTATTTTGGTATTTTTTTATTTTGACTTTTATGGGCCTTCTGTCATTTACTGCAAATCTTTAGAGAACCGTGCATCCGCAAGGTGTCGCTAGAGGGCCGCATATATAAATATATATATATATATTTTTTTCCTGGTTGAGCGTTTGAAGGGAAAAGCCACAGTTGCATGCCTCCTCTCTCCTCTCTCCTCTCGTTCTCTCCCTCCCTCCTTCTACTAACCCTTCTGACACCAGACTCTGAGAAGCGGTGGAGGGGAAAATGAGGCTTTGGAGCTGAAGAATTTACAGTTAGTCGCGAAACTTTTACAAGTATTTGAGTTGCTCACTCCACTTTCTGAAACCCTATAGTCACATTTCACTCCGGGGTCAAAAAGAGTTCAGTACAGGGGACTGAGGTAAGCGTTCATGAGCTGAATTATGACAAACAAATCATAAAAATAAGTTCATCTGAGAGGAACGGGAAATAAAACGGTTTAAGAAAAAAAAACCCAGGATTTAACACGAATTTCAATTTTAAGTTGTGCATCACCGTTCAAGGTAAAGAAGTGAGGTTTTTTTTTAATTTCTTTCTGCTTTCCAAGCTTTCTAGTCTATGATCCAGTCTTATCTCAGCCTCTCTATACATTAGCTAATTTACATAATCTCAAATACTCAAGAGGGCCAAAGAAGAACAAAGTTACAAACAAGATTAGGGCGATTTTATTTGTTCCTGCGGTTGAGCGTCAATTGTTTCTTCAGGAGTGTTTAAGGTCACTAAGAGGATTTGAGGCTCGTTTCATATCAGGGATCTTTTTGAGGGCATTAAATCAACAATGCATTTCTCTCCATATTTAGCAACAGTCTGGTGTGTGCGTGTGCGTGCGTGTGTGTGAACAAGCGAACCCTGCAGGGTAAAAAAAAAAAAAAAAAAGGTGGGGGAGAGAGAGCGAGAGAGAGAGCGAGAGAGAGAGGGAGAGAGAGAGGGGAATTATAAGTCGCGTAAAGAGTAAACAGAGGAGTGGATGCTGCGTAGTCGGGCGCATGCAGCCGGTCCTAGCGCACCTTTAGGATGTGACATGCGGTGGATCTTTAGCCTGGTGATTGTCCCAGTAGTGTTTTCCTTGAAATGGATACCCCCCCCCCCTCCCTTCCAACCACCAACCCCCCCACTCCACCCCACACAACACACACACACACCCAATGAATCCAAACGCAGCTGGCCATGTCCCACACGGACACCGAGAGCTTTAACCCTAAACTGACCTCAATTTGACACCACCAGATGAAATTTTACCGCCTGTTAATGCCATCCACTGATTTTTTTTTTCATATAGTTGTGGGTACCTGACAAAAAGGGCCACAACGTAAAAGCCACTGAGAGCCACAGAAAAGTACTTAAAAAAAAGTCTAATTGTTTATAATAGGTGCCCTTGCGTAATTAACAATCTGGGTTGTAAGCAGTGGAGTTAATTGGCACGCCTTTTCTTTCTTTTTTTTATGAGGAAAATTAATTTTAATTAGTGAACAATGATTAAAACCGAATTAGAAAATGAAACAATGATTATTTATGCGCTTATAAATCTATTATCAAGCAAAAAAAAAAAAACAACAACCAAAAAAACTTATTTCACGACCTGCATTTTGTTATTTTATGTATTTATACCCAAATAAATCATTGCCAAAAGGCAGAGGTTGAGAATCTGACGCAGTTAGGAGTCGTCGCTGGAAGTTTTTTTTTTTTTTTTTTTAAAGGGAAGGATGTGTTTCTGTGGAGCGGTGCATTGGACACGCATAATTAGCCTCTGCAATTTTCACACGCTCTTCGGGTGTTTACATCACTCTCCTCGGGGGCAAATCACATATTTCAACAATAAATGAGAACGTGTATGCTTAAGAAGTTCAGATCCTGAGATATATACATATATATATATATATATATATATATATATATATATATATATTACTGCGCGCTTTAAGGGGAAAGGTTGATCATCTAAAAGTGTGCTGCATTGTTAAAAAAAAAAGAACAGCTTTAAAACTTTCCATTCACTGCGCCTGTAAGG
Source organism: Aulostomus chinensis (assembly GCF_037954235.1). Lineage (NCBI taxonomy): Eukaryota > Metazoa > Chordata > Actinopteri > Syngnathiformes > Aulostomidae > Aulostomus > Aulostomus chinensis. The sequence continues at coordinate 14,655,117 of NC_141336.1, read as the reverse complement.
ACACAAGAAGAAAGATACAGTAAGGTTTACTCACCGTGCTTGTCCAAAGGAGGATGTTGAAGGAAAAAAAAAGGAGTCAAACGTTAGTGCACAAATCAGTATGAACGATAGTATTTAGCTTATGAAAATAGCAGTCTTCAATAGCAGAGTCTGTCGGGCTGGTTGTGTTTACAGAGTGTGAGAGAGACTTGGAGACGGTGGATGCCTTGGCTCTCTCTGCGCAGCGCTCTGCAGCTCCTTCCCGGGGTATTGCACGTTGAAATGTCCACACAGCCGTTTGTCAAACCCTGCAGTCCTACACTTCCCACCCCCCCCCCTCCTCACACACACACACACATACACACACACTCATACACACACGCACACCCCCCCCCCCACCCTCCTCCTTTATGCCAACAAACATAACTGTTGTCACGGTTTCATTTATTAAATCCTTTCCTTTTTTGTTGTTGTTGTTGTTGTTGGGTCCTGCTATTCCCGAGAACGACTCTGCTCGCTATTTTGTTTTGTTGGGAGAGTTTATTGACCCTCCAACGGAAGTCACAGCCCATCTCCTTGAGCGCGCGCGTCTACCTTAATCCTGACATGTGAATAATCAATTTTCACTATAAAAACGAGAAGAAGAAGAAGAAGAAGAAGCAGAAGAAGAAGAAAAAGAAAACCCCATCACGGAACCATAAATGGAGCTTTTATGTGTGACCCTAACAATACCAGCGTGGTACCGTATTAACACTGATGGAGCTAAATATAAAAAAAAAAGACTAGATGGCCTGCTTCTGTTTTTCTGCGTAAAGAGCTCAAGCGCCCCAAAAAAAAAGAGACGAAGAAGAAGAAGGGTTCCACTACAATCGATGGCCGAAGCGGTTGCTCCTCCTCTTAAACTTTAATCTCCTCACATGATTGATGATCTAGGGGAGCTTTGATAATTGACTACTCTGAGGTATGGTACGGATTTCTATCAAAAGACGGGATAGGATGACAAAAACCTCCCAAAAATGTCACCACAAAAGCTCTTTTAGTAATTGTTGTTTTTGGTTTTGTTTTTCCCCTTTGGAAGAAAAAGTTCACTCCTGAGTTAAGAAGGTTGCTGTGTGTTTAATTTGCAAACAGCAGCGCAGTAAGAGATTAGAAGGTATTAGTGAGATATTAAGTTGGCACCCCGGTTTATAAACACACACACACACACTGACACACACATAACAAGTACCCTGTTAAAGCGGAAATACCTCATAATGTTCTCTTTGGCTGAAATTAGATTCTGCATTACGTATAAATTGATATATTTCTTAAAGGTGTAACGTAAAAGTTGTGCGTAATCCTGTTTAAAATCAGCTCTTTTGACACTCGGAATCACAATGCAAGTCTTTCTTTTTTTTTGTGTGTATGTTTCATGTAAGTGAAAGTAGTTAGTTTCCGCGCTGGAAAACCCTCCTCATCCAGCCTTTTCTGCTTTTCTCTATGACTCTCCCCGCTGAAGAAAAAAAAAAAAAAAAAAAAAAAACAACAAAAAAAAAAGAAGAGGAATTGGGGTGGGAGTTGGAGCTGTGTTTGGCTTTTACCCCCAGTGTGGGGTTGAATCCGTCCCTGCGCCTCGCATATACTCTGCATATCACAAGATTTGGTCTCTCCTCTCTCTTTTCTGGAGCTGCTGTAGGACTGGCTATGGCCACCACTACTTCCGGGATCCGTCATTTCATTCGCCCACCGCTCAGCGCTGCGAACTGACTCTGTTTCTATAAGCAAGCTAGCAGCCAACCTGCCAACACTCGCTGACACTCACTCATCTCAGTCTCGCCAGATAGACGAAATACCTACGGGGGGAAGAAAGGAAAGATCTGACTCGCAATCTCTTAATTTCTGCTGCTTTTTTTTTTTCTTCTTCTTCTTCTTCTTTTTTAACAGCGATAATAAAACAAGATAGCGATCTGGAGGCATTAAAGGAGACGCGGACTTGCGGGATGAAAACGGACTAAAAAGATTCGTCCTTCTCTTGAACATCATCACCAACCGTCATTCATTCATTACCTTGACAACCTCTGGCTTTGATTGACAGCTGGAGTGGCAAAAAGCCATGAGACACGACAGTTTAGTTACATGCAGGTTGTTGATGGGCCGATTGTAACCTTCACTTTGGCGCATTTTTTCTTTTTTTTTCCGAGGAAAGAGGGAAAACAAGAAAAATTGCAAAACTCTCCGATGCTACGCTTTCAACTTAACCACACTGGCGAATAGGGAGAATTCGCAAAGTTGGTTGAAAAGGGAATCTTGCCACTAAATCACTTTCTAACCGGGACTGGGATATTAAATATACGACAGATTCCGGAGTTTATTGGAGCGCAGCCTGATGGCGCAAAGGGTAGGTTTTAAATCTCCTATAGTTAGGCTACCTGTTCAAATCCGGGCTGGGGAGACACTCATATCGCTAACCTCTTGTCGGGTGGTGGCAAATTTACAAAGTATTCCCATCACTGCCACTATATGTGACTTTTTTTTTTTTTTGCAGCGCCCTTTACTCTCCAAGCGAACTGTCAGCGTCTGCTCTCACCGACAGACTCCGCGACACTCGGTTTCACAGAAGACTCCAAACTAATTCGCTCTTTTCACCCACCAAACTTACGGAGGGCACCTAAGTCATAATGTTTTTGGTACTGAGGACATTTAGTAGAAATACTTTTCTTTCAAAGCTGAAGCGTTTTTTGCGCGCAGCAGCTTCTCGTTTGCGTATTTTCGATTTGGAACGGCATGCTTTCTGTACTTTTCACATTTGTTTCAAAAAATAAAAAAAGTAACCGGGACCCACGCTGACTTTTGCTTTTATTTTTTTATATCCCCAGTACGATGAGCTGGCCCATTACGGTGGGATGGACGGAGTCCCGGCGTCGATGTACGGGGACCCGCATGCTCCCCGGCCGCTTCCCCAGGTCCACCACCTGAACCACGGACCGCCGTTGCACGCCAGCCAGCACTACGGAGCCCACGCTCCCCATCCGAACGTTATGCCCACCAGCATGGGCTCTGCTGTCAACGACGTTTTAAAGAGGGATAAAGATCAAATTTATGGGTAAGATTTGTATGGACCTCCAGAAATAGTCCTGCAAATACATTTTTTTCCTTTTTGTTTTTTTGGTTCCTCTACTTTGTATCTTCCCCAGAAGTTTAAACTGTGGAAGTTTCTCTCCCATTTCAACAGTGTTTTGTGCAGAATCGACCGCAATTTTGGAGTCCTATTGTCGTCCAGGGGAGTTTTGTTAATGTGTAATTTTAGACGCTTTGTCGAAGGCATGGTGAAGCCTGCACTAAGTAAGAGTAAGCCCAGAGCTTGAGAGACAAGCTATGAAATAATGTGGAAGCTCAGTCTAGTCCCAGCTTGAAAGTCCCAGACTGCAAGGAAGCGTAAGGATAGTAATAATAATAATAATAATTAACACATTTCCACCATCACAACAACAATTATTCCTCGCCAGAACGTTTGGTATTCTTCATCCTTTAAATAGCCTCGACTAATTTAAACGTCAGCATAAACTTCTTCTTTTTTTTTTCAAAGATATTTTCGGAAAGAAAAACACACCACGAGAACGTATTAGAACACACGGTGTGTTTACGGTGATAATCAACTGATGTGCTTTTCTCAAATGGACCGAAGAGGAACACAAACGTTCTTGATGATGATTGCAAAACTTGCTTTTTTTAAAGACATTCCCCACACCTGAATATGCTCTAGTCCAGAATATCTATGTAACGCAATGCAGAATAAAACGTCATAATCTCATTTATTCACCTTTTAGATGCTGATTTTCCAGCGTTTAGATTTTCATACGAATGTAAGATTAAACTGCACCAATTTAAAAAAAAAAAAAGAAAAAAAGAAAAAGAAGAAGGTAGTCAATAAAGAAACGTTCCCTTTCTTTGGACTCATCGGCTGATTTACTAATTATTGCTAGTCTCAATTTTGGCAAAGTTTAATTCTATACTTACTCCCATCTCAGTTCTAGCGCTGCTAATTAGAAGATATCACCAGTGCGTTAAAGCTTGTTGCCATATATTTCCAAGATGGGTGGTTTTTTTTGGCTTGTTTTTTTTTGTTGTATCTGTCGTGTGTCACTTTAGTTCCTGATGACTACTCTGTCTTGTCGATGTTCTAAAAGGAATGCCAGTCTAATACCGGGTTGAAACTTAAAAAAACAAAAACCAAAAAAACAAAACGCTACTTTTTTTTCCCCCCTCCCCACAGATCAGACGTAAAACTATGCCAGATACGCAGTTCTACTTGGATAAAACGCAAAACAGCGTCTAAAAATAACCACCTGCAATCCAGCTGTATTTGTACTCGAAGTTGTCGTCCTTCTTTGAAGATACTGGTGATTACTTGAACAGAAATTGTGTAAAAGTGATCCAGTAGTACAATAGTCTCATCCGGAGGTCTGATGGTTGCTTGAGGGAAAGTCAGATGTGTAGAAGCAGAGAGGAACAGGGACGCAGGTTGCAATGGACTTTTTTTTTTTTTTTTTGCAGCGGTCGTTTATGGAGCCGATATGCTGCATGTACTCAGGCTGTGTTTCCCCTCTTGCAGTCACCCTTTATTCCCACTGCTCGCACTGGTTTTTGAGAAGTGCGAGTTGGCGACGTGTACTCCGAGGGAGCCCGGCGTAGCAGGCGGCGATGTCTGCTCCTCAGACTCCTTCAATGAGGACATTGCAGTCTTTGCCAAACAGGTCAATTCCTCCACCCCCACCCCTAAAAAAAATATTGAAATAAAATAAAATACTGCTTCGTAATGACACGTAGAAATGTAAGATGTTTTAATAAGCGTGTGTGTGCTCTTTCTGTTGATTTTAACACAAAAAAAAGGTGCAAGTAGATTCCTGATTACAAATTCCACGTCAGACTAACTTTGCTATTTGATGTGTTATTTTAGGTCCGAGCAGAAAAACCTTTATTTTCATCAAATCCAGAGTTGGACAATTTGGTAAGCGCATACACACTGGCAACAACTTCGTAAGTGTGAATATACTCTGACTTGTTTTGGGGATAATCTGTCCTCGCCATCAAATAAGCGAATGTATAATTTCAACTTCCGCGCAAGATGTCAGTGGAAGTCAAACTGTGACCACATTTGCTCTTTGCTGTCATTGTCCAGTCCTCCCACCTTACTGACCCAGTTTACCAGTGTGTAATTACACAGTAGATGCACTTTCTCTTTAGGCTTAGAAAATTATTTATGCCGTCACTAAAGGAAGTAAAGTCAGTGTAATGACAATTCTAAGCAATTATAAGACATTCCTGTGCAATAAATCCTTCTTCTTTTCATTTGTTTCAGATGATACAAGCCATACAAGTATTACGGTTTCACCTCTTGGAATTAGAAAAGGTAAATATTAAACCTTTTTCACCTTTTATTTGAATAACCAGACGGTATTTGAACGTAACTGACGTTATAAATTATTCAGTGAGGAGCTGTAAATATCAATATAATTAAAAAAATAAAAATAAACCGGAAAGCATTCGGAGGGATCATGTTTTGCCATTTCCATAAAATATGCTATTTTACTTTCGCCCTCTATTTGTGGCAACAACAACAAAAAAAAGTGTCGAAACTGCTTTTGTTCATTTTCTTATCGATCCGCAGATTTAGTTCCAGCTGATTATTTTATCAGCTTTCACGGCACGCTGTTTATTTGTTAGTCGTTCAACTTGTTGCTGGAGTCTCAGGAGAATAATAAGCACTGCAACAGTTTCACTATTGTTTCCTCGCCGCCGATAATGCCCCCTAATTAGAGTTATTCTTGGACTGGTTGAAGCGTTTCCCCATCCTGCAAAAATAAAATATCTATCTATCTATCTATCTATCTATCTATCTATCTATCTATCTATGCATAGACAAATGTGTCTTTTTCTGCTTCTTTTTCTTGTGTAGGTGCACGAGCTCTGCGACAATTTTTGCCACCGATACATCAGTTGTTTGAAAGGAAAAATGCCAATAGATCTAGTTATTGACGAGCGGGATGGCAGCTCAAAATCAGACCACGAAGAACTCTCGGGATCGTCGACTAACCTCGCAGATCACGTAAGTAACGAGACTATGTTCGTCATGTCTTCTGCTCGCGTCTCGTCTCTCTGCGTGTTTGCGCGCGCGTGTTTGCGCGCGCGCGCGCGCGGGTGCCTGCTGCTGTAAATGCATTCTCCAAAGGACATACCGGAGTAATTTTTTTGAAAAATCTTTTATGGGGTTTTTGTTGTTGTTGTTGTTGTTGTTCTCTCCTAATTTGGGAGCTCCAGCCTGTTGTGACCCTCCTGTGCCATCAGCGCATGCTCCCTTCTGCAAGGAAACTCTACCGATCGATGTTTTAAGGTCAAAAGCTAAATGTGATACAATAGACTTAGTTATTGTTTTAGTCTTTTGATTAGGGTCAGTCATGTGTGCATAATGCGTCCGTGCTTGTGGCTCGACGCTTGTGTGTGTGTGTGTGTGTGTGTGTGTGTGTGTGTGTGTGTGTGTGTGTGTGTTCTTGAGTGTGCGTAAATCGCTGCATTATGGAGAGTTGCACGCTGGAAAAAAAAAAAAACCGCCAGGCAATTATCTGTTACGCAGGTTTAACGTTAAAGCAGGGTATCAGCGGTAAGCTGTAGCTTTAGGCCGATATTTAAAAAAGAAAAAGGGTTTTCTATACGGGGCTGTGGGAGCTGGATATGGCCTGCGCGTAAAGCTGTGGATTTTTTTTTTTTTTTTTAACTGCAGAGGTGGAGAAAGTGGTAGCCTATTGAAATAGATCTCAGAGCTAAAGGCTTACCATCAATGTCAAGTTCACAAGGCATATGATGGTTCGTCTGGAGGCCTTCCATTGCTGTTGATGTTAATGTGTTTAATTGTTTCGTATTGATTGCCGTGTGGTTTGCTCTGCAGTGGCTTTCTCCTCTGCTCCCCATTTTTACGGCCGGAGGCTCCATAATGCTGAATTCAATTATATGCACCTAGTACAGTAGCTTTAAATTTGAAGATCGATTCTCTGGTTTAAATTGTGCAGGTTTTTTTTTTTTTTTTTTAGTGTAATAAACACGAGCTCTCCTTGTGATATGGATTGAGCTGACAGTGTATTATTGAGTTGATGCGTGTGTGTGCGTGCGTGTGTGCACGCCTGTGATAAAACTAATGTTTTGCCGGGCTATTGCAACAAAGTGACTAGTTAATATCTGTGCAGCACAAGGCCAAGCCTATTAGGAATTAAAGCAGATTTAAGTGTTATGCAAAGTCACTGTGCTGCATCTGTTGGGTCTGGCTATAGGCCCAATAGCAGTGGCTTCCTCTTTGAAAGCCCGTCGCGTTTATGGGGACACGCAGCGCACCGCTCAGGGTGAATTAAAACATAATTAGGGCGAAGATGCCGACGCTGGTTTGGAGAGAGAGAGAGAGAGAGAGAGAGAGAGAGCGAGAGGGGGAGAGAGAGAGAGAGAGAGAGAGAAAGAGAGAGGAAGAGGGTCAAAAAAGCAATATTGAGGTCCTTCAACACAAGTGTAGAAATGAGGCATGCTGTTGTTTATATGGAAGAGATTAGATAAACTAGCCTGTTTAGTTTCATGGCAGATGGTTGATACTCAAGCCAATCTCCAATAGTGCCCCCAGTGCTCAGACACTAGCTATTTCCATGTGAGAAATAGTTTTTGAAAATATCTGCCAATAAATAAAATCAAGAAAGAGCAATAAACAAAAAAGGCGCAGGAGAAGTTGTTTATCCCCCTGAGCTCATTAGATATTTTATTTTGAAGGATGTATTACACTTAAGTGGCACTATTTACTTTTTTGTTAACTGCTGGGCTGCATATGACTGAAGCAGTGGACTTAATTCCCTTGTTTGTCTCTTGAAGCTAAGAAGTGATTTTAATAATGGCCGATAACTTCTTGAACAATACACAGGCGTCCTTTTTTTGCACTGTGTGTATGTGTGTGTGTGTGTGTGTGTGTGTGAGAGGATGCGTGCCCCTCATCATGCTTTGGTGTCAAATATATTTGCAGAAAGCAAAAAGCCACAGAAGGAAAAAAAATGTCACTCTTGCTCCATTCGTCTGCAAAACGAAGTCGTGATCTGAAAGTCTTCTTGTAACTTCTTCATTTGAAGAGTCCAGCTTTGCTTCGCTTGAGTTTTGAATACTGGAAACAATGAACCAAACGCTTTCGGGCTGCAAAACTGTGTCGCTACGGATATAAAACAATCTCTGTCCTACTTGTCTTGATTTATTTATTTAATTTCTTCATTTGAATTTGCCTCTATTTTATTATTCATTTCTGCTTCTCGTTGAAGAGAGGAAGGCAATTTGATAGTTAGATATGCTAATTTATTTAGCTGGAATCTCTCACGTCCATTTTTCTTTGCTTTGATATGCATTTTTAATATATAGCCCTGGGCTACATCTCATTTGGTGAAAGTTGGTTTTTCTGGAGATGATGAGGCTCTTCACCGTGAAGGAGGCGGCCCGCGGAGCTTGTTTTTATGTGTCTCCTCTCCCCTCTTCATACCTGACAGTGTGGCATAATAAGCACAGTTTTATTTACACTTGAATGCTGCATTGTCTTAGAGATGATTGGATTATGGTTTAGTGAGAACGGGTTGAGGCCTTGCTGACGCTGTTGATTTCCCTTTATTTGCTTGCGGTGACTTCCTCCACCATGTAGCCCAACCAAGGCTGTCTAACTCCTCACCCCTCCTCAGATTAACCCCATTCCGTTTGAAAAAGAAAGAAAAAACAATGCATATTACACATGGAGGGTGATAGGGGGGAAACAGAGCAGTGTAGATTCGCAACAAGGTTGTGTATGTGTGTGTCTGTGTGTGTGCGTGTGCTTGTCGATGGTTTGCTGTCTTGTCTTTTAATTAATGAATCAAATTTCTGTCTCTTCTCTTCTACATCCAATTAGGGAGGCAAATAGAATTAACAGGGTCTGAATATTATCTGTTCTAATGAATTAGCTTTTGTGTCTCCTCATGCTATTGTGCCGTTTTCTTCAGCCAAGCTCACATATTAGCAGAAGGCTTTTCATTTCCTCCATGCATATGCATTATGCTTCGGAAACTCTTTAGAATTTTTTTTTTTTGTGTGCATCGTTTCACATTTGTTCTACAGACATACTGTAGGATTTGCAGCTCCCAGGGCTTTGTTTTGGAGAGCTTTCCTCAGGGAGTGATAGTAGTTCCCATAGAGGTTAGCTTATCTTGACGCTGCATGGCTGGAAAGAGAAAAGGAGGGGTAAAAAAGAAAAAAGAAAAGAAAAGCTCCTTTCTGTTTACATTTGGTTTTCTGGTGCAGGCTCTGGGCAGATTCGACCGTTGGTCATCAGAGATGGTGAGGTCACAGGTTCAGTCACGTCATACAATAGTTCATCTTGTGCCCATGCTGTGATTTACTGTGTGTATCAGTGGAGACAGGTGCTCAGTAATGTCCTGTTCCTGCATGTCACTATGCACGAGCATACGCAGCCCTCCGCCTCCGCTCACCGCCTCCGCTCACCGCCTGTGGACAGCAAACCCTTGGGTTGTCCACAGCTGGCCTGCTCAACCACGGAATTTTACCATTTCGGAGGTGTTCTAATTCAACTACCGTTTTTCTCCCCCCCCCCCCCCTGTTGTTTTTTTTCCCCCCTCCTCTGGGACGTTGGATCTCTCTCCCTCCTCATGAAAGCACGCTGTTGACTTGGACCGCTCTGTCTGTTCCACACAATTGTTTTACGATGGTGGGATGTCTGGCCTTACATTTCCTATTTGATTAGTGTTCAGAGGCAAAGCCCTGTTGGGAGGCATATCTAATCAACGCTCCTGTGGCTGGAAGAGAGGCTTAGCTCACTTGTTGCATATTCCACACTCTCCTTTCCTACAGCTGCATGTTACAGTGCTGCTGCACAGGAATGCAGTGAAAAACAGAGGTCTCATTGACTTACATTTAAATTCAATAAATGGCTAGTGAGCGTTTTATTCGTGCATAAGCATTCTTTTTAAGCGGTAGAATGATCTATAATGACTTTCCTATTGGCCAGTTTCTTAGAAACAACGAAATGCTGTAAAATAAAACAATGCTTTCTCCATGAAAGGATTCAAATCTTTCGCTATTGAAAAGAGGTGTCGCTTTATTTCAGACGTCATTTTTAGGGGCTGTAATTTGTGGTGCTGTTCAAGTGCACCAAGTTAAAGGTGTTCCGAATATTTTGTATCCCGTCTGTGTGAATTAGAGTTGACAAAACACCAACCTCTCACAACGCAGCGCCATAAATTGCAGCCTCCAAAATGACCATTAAAATAAATCAACACCTCTCTCAAACAGATCCAATAAAAACGGAACATTATAATCTTCTGGTAGGGAGGATTTATTGCTAAGCTGTTGTATTATACTGCTTTAGTTGTACCTAATATATTGGCAAGTGAATGTATAAATACTACATCTCATATTGTCATTTTGACAGGTGTCAAACCCATGAATCACATTTTTGAAAATGAATTTAATCTCCTCTTCCTTGAGATGTATGTAAGATGTTATTCATTGCAGTAAAAAAAAAAAAAAAAAAGTTGTTTTTTGCCTGAGAGAAAGTTTAGGAAGCATAAATACAATCAGTCAAGTCAGTCTTGTCTGTTAAAACATGCTGCGATGAATTATTAGCAGCGACATTAAAGACTTTATATTCGGGATAATTGAGGGTGTTGTAAATACTCAGCTGTTCAATAGAGCACCTACACTTTCCTAAAGCGGCTGTGTGTATAATTACAACCTAAAGCCAACAAAAATGTGTGAGGATTTTTGGTCTCTCTCTCTCTCTCTCTCTCTGTTTATGCCATGTGGCAAGATGTATCTTGAAATGTCAGCTTGCTTTATGATTTACGGTCTTGTGTGTTTGTGGTGCGTCAGCGATTCTCTACATGTTCAGCACAGAATCCCTGTAGCTTCTTTGTCCAACACACACACACACACCCATGCGCACACACACCCATGCGCACACACACACACACACACACACACACACACACACACACACACACACACACACGAGCCTTCTCAGCCTATACCAACAGATTCCTTTGCTTCCCTCTAGGTTTCAGGGGAATTTGAGGGAAATTCAATGATGCTGCTAAATCAATTTTATTTGAAATTCCTAGGGATGTAGGCAGAGTGCAGTGTGGGAGGAGAGACTGTGCCAGGCAGGTGTTTGTAAATGAGAAACAGGGGACAGAGGCGGAGGAGACGGCAGCATTCTCCTGCTCTCTTGTGGCCCTGGCTGTACTACAAACCTTCCACCCCATATTGTCTCTTGCTTTTATATTAATTACAACTTGTATTATCAGTCGCCAGTTGCTAACCCCAGCAAATAGAAAAGGCAGCCCCTAGAGACTGCTGTGCTTCTTTTGTATCTTATTCTCAATCTATTGTGTTTGTGTGTGCGTGTGTGTGTGTGTGTGATCATGCACTGCACATGTATGAGTGCGTGTTTGCTTGCTAGCATTCTCCTCTACCTCCTCCTGGTAACACTGCTCTTTAACACAATTAGTGAAGAGCATGGAGTGAACCATGTTTGACTCCTAATTATGTCTATCTTTAGGGAATAGTCACATGGTCCTCCAGGCCTTATTTTAGCTTTTTTTTTCCTCTTTTGCTTCTTCCTCAGTATTTTGTCGAGGACTTCTTGTGTAGATTGAAGAAGACTGTTTGGGGTGACATGATCTCCCCCCCCCCCCCCCCCCAACTTGTTTGAACTTTATCAGAGCCACAGGGGTTGCGACAAAATGGTTGTGTGTGTTTGTGTTGCACAGTATGGTGTGTGATGATTCACCCTCCGTCGCTCAGAGAGGCTCAATAAATTATTTATGGGGAGGAAAGGCTGTTGCTTTTGTCGCCTTGTTGAGCGGAAAGTTAATGCTGTTGTTGTGATATTTGTTGTCGTGTTTTGCAGACGGGGTTATGAATTACAGGTGACTTACAAGTGTGAAAATGAAGCGTTTATACTTGATCATGCAGCGTGGTCTGGTAGCATATTATTATTATAAATGGTTGCGTTTTTTTTTTTAAGGAATCAAATCAACAAAGCCTTATCGATATCTGCTGCAAAAAGGCCCATTAAACCCATCAGTTAGCAAATCACAGCAAAATATTATTCCCTTTAACACCATTAATGGAGGTGTCTTTGAATTTAATTCAGTGCCAGTACCATTAAAAATGACACATTACTCTGCAATGATAGCTAAATTAAGTCCTATCGATTCAGCTGTTGCATTAAAACCATGCTGTGGCCATGGCTGCCAAGAGAGAGAGAGAGAGAGAGAGAGAGAGAGAGAGAGAGAGAGAGAACAAGAGAGCTAGAGTGTGTGAGTGCAGCAAGCATAGTTTTCCAGGTCTGTCTCAGTCTCGTCTGCAGAGGCTGTTTCACTGTCAGCAAGTAGAACCCAGTCATTTTCTTCTCTTGGAACCGAAGCCCGGTTGGAGGGACTCGGGCTCTGCTCGGCTTAAATACACGCGCTCAGAGTTCTGGGATCTTTACCTCTTCCCTTCTTGCATGTTCGTACGACAAAGACAGAAATGATTTTGAGGGGATTGATGGGTTCAGTGATTTGACTCATCCTGCCCTGTGTTGATAATAACAACACATTACTAGAACAACAGAGCCTGCTCTTGTACGTGTTGATCAGCGGACCAGAAAGTGAGCACACCACAATCACCCTTCGCTCTTATGGAGGGACCCTTTCCCTCAGCTCATTCTGGAGAGCTAAAATCCACGCAGGGTCTATTGTTCCCTCTGTCTTCTTACCCCTCGTCTCCGTAATTCTCCGAGCTCTTTAGCTGATTGCCATCCGGCGAACAGCTGACGCTGAGAGGGCCTTGAGTGGAGCAGAGGGTCTGAAGGGTCTTGTGTGTTTCTGTCTGCTGTTTTCGGCTCTGAGCTGTTTGAGAAAACGGCCCTCCTTCCCCCAAAAAACTTAGCAGATAAAAGGGCCTCGCTCACAGGCATATGGGCAGCCTCGCCTCCGCAGCACAACAAGCAGCAGCACATCAGGACTGCGCACCCAAGGGAGCTCGGCAGCCGCTTGTCTTATAGCCTCTATTTCCCTGCAAACCTCCACTAGTCTCCAGACTCTGGCTGTCCTCCTCCAGTATAGCTCACTCTGACTGGGGCACCCATGCAGGCAAGCAGGCTCCTCTCTGGCGGGAGCTGAGGGAAAAGCTCATCACGAACACTACTGAAGTTAGACAAAATGGTAAAAACGGTCTCCTTCTTGGAATATTCTGCAGCATGTATATTTTCCTTCTGTTTTCCTATGTATGTACGTGTGTGTGTTTGTGTGTGCATGTGTGTGTGTGTTTGAGTGTCTGAGGAAAAAGAAGAAAACACATAGCGGGAACTGAGAAGTGGGTTGAGGTTTGTGGGAAGCCTTGGTGCAGGCCTGTGTTTGTTTGGCTTGGGCTCTGCTCAAGGGGCTGCTTCTCTCAGGCCCCAAACAACGCTGGGCTTACGTTGGCCAGCATTTTGTCATCGTGCTCAGGTGACATGTTAAATTGGAAAAGACTAGCTTGTGTGAGCTATGAGGAGGCGTCGGCCCTGTGTGAGAGGCTGTATTCGATAGAGACTTTATGTTTGCAGGCGCAAGTGTGGTATATGACGTGATCTCTTCTGTCCCTCTATTGCCTGAATGGCAGAGGAAATTCCACCTCTAGCCTGCCTTCATGTGGCACTGATAAAGCCTTTCCTGTACGGTAGAAAATCCTGTTTCCCTGTGTGCACCAGCAGGGCAGTGGGAATGACCAGGAAGGAGAGTAGGAGGAGAGAAAATGAGCTGCAGAGGAAGAGAAGAAGAAGAGAAAGAAAAGTAAAGTCACCTTAAAAGCCCATTTGTTTATGGGCATTTCTTTGAGGGCTAGTCAGCAAAGATTTAACACTTTTTTATAGCACATGTTTGTATATATAAAATTAGAGAGTGTGCATGTGAGTGTTTATACTTCTAGCTCTATTATGTCTTTAGCATGTGTGCGTCAGTGTATTTCTGCAAGCCTCTGTGGGCGTGTGTGTATGTCAGTGTGGGCGTGTGCACATTTTTGGCAGATTAGCAGGAGAATCACTGTCATATCTTATTTTCATTTCTGACAGTGGTAATGATTAATGACGGCTGTGGTGTGTTTGGACTTTTTACCTCTATATTTCTCACTTGCAGCGGAAGTCTCAATTGGTTATGGTATAAACGAACTCTACTGGGCTCTGCCATGTGTGTTTAGACAATTATTCACAAGTGCTCCTCTTGCAACATTCAAAATCAAATGCCACATTAACAGCGCTGCGTTTTGCTCTCATGCATTAATGAAACCCTTTGATTACAGTGTTTTGACTTATTGCCAGCTGCTTTAGTGCATTTGTTTCTTTCTATTCATCTTTGATTATAGTGGCATCGCTGATTGTCTGCTAGCTGGGGAAATAGGCAATGGGGCTCTTGGCCTTGCCAAGAGAATGTAAGCAGGCCAAGGACCCTCACAGTGCCTGTAGACTCTTACAGATGTCACTCTCACGTTTCCAGCATACTCATCTGGTCTTCCTCTCTTTCTGTCTCTCCAACCCCCCCCCCCCCCATCCTCCTCTCCCTGCTTTCTCCTGCTCCTGGTTTGTGGTTTGGACGGGGAATGTGGATGGATGCACGGATGGATGGATGGAACCCACGCTCGCTTTCTCTCTCTTTTTCAAACCTCAGAACCCAGCATCCTGGAGAGACCATGATGACGCCACTTCCACACACTCAGCCGGCACACCGGGGCCCTCCAGCGGGGGACACGCTTCACAGAGCGGTGACAACAGCAGCGAACAAGGTGAGCCAGCACAGAAACTGACCTGCACATGCAGGCTCTCTCACACACTCACACATACAGTTGCACATGTACACTACGGGACATATTAATCATCACGGATGTGCAGAGTTGCCAACACTTCACTGTCTAATATGAGATCTACAGTCTCTCTATGTCCCAGTCCTTCCTTTCCACATCGGATTATCCCATTTTTTGACTTGTGTCCATGTAAACACACAGTCAGACCTAAAAACAAACACCCTTATCCACTCTCAGGTGCAAACACAAGCTACACCTCCTGCAATACATCAACCTCGTAAAGGGCTTTTCAGAATGTTGCTATTTCGAGAACAAAAGCTGGTGATTAATAGTGTAGTTCTGCCAGTTCTTGCTTGCCTTGAAACCATATTAACTTTGCTCGCACTACAGCCTCTAATTATGTCTCAGTCTTATCTAGTTCGCAACCTGCCAAAAATATAATAATGCATTCCAAAACAAATGTATCGGAATGTATTATATTACAGACCGTAGATGTCACAGTCGCCTGCCTTCTGTTTTTGCCACGGTCCACATCAATTTTGACGTGTAAGTGATCAGAAACAGATGTTATTAGATGAATTTTTTAGGTGAAGTCAAGCGTCAACATTATTGTGAGGGCAAAATTGTTTATTAAATGCAACTGCTGCCTAAACTAAGAGAACAGATGAAAAGCTCCTGGCCTTTCCATTCCTGTCTCTCTCTCTCAACCCCCCTCCTTGTTTTGAATGCACCAAGATCTCCTTTCACTTGCGGCTGTGTGTGTGTGTTTGTGTGAGTGTGTGCGTGTGTGTGTACGTGTGTGTGTGTACGTGTGTGTGTGTTTGTTGGTCTGTTTCTGTATCAGTGTGTGCCCTCTGGCAGTGTCCAAGGTTTTGCATGAAATTTCATCACACTGTCTACAGACACAAGCACACTCAAACACTTCGATACACACTCACACCAGCTGGCTTACTGAATGGAGCCGCCTGTTGTGTCAGCTCACAGCTATCGTTTTGCCAATAAGTGATCAAACGTATCGATGGGATGTATGCTCTGTGGTGGGGCTTTTTAAAATAATCTCCTCCTCCTCAGACAGAACAGCAAACAGCAGCTTCTTAACCATTACTGACCACAAGCAGAGGGCCGGAGCGGTCTGTGGTTGCCTGCGTCAAGCTTGATCGCAGACTAGTTGAAGAGGGGATAGCTAGAGTTTGCCCATGTGCCTCTCTGACAGCATGACGGAACAGCAATGTAAAACTTAATAGAACCTAATAGGGAGAATTCCTGCCACATTGGAATCCATGGAACACCTAAGACTCACTTAAGGGCACCTCAGTAGGACAGATGCTCACTGACACCCATCTCACATAGTTGGAATATAGTGAGCATCTCATTCTTAAAAGAGAATCTGAGAGAATGCAGCAAA
This sequence comes from Aulostomus chinensis, assembly GCF_037954235.1. Lineage (NCBI taxonomy): Eukaryota > Metazoa > Chordata > Actinopteri > Syngnathiformes > Aulostomidae > Aulostomus > Aulostomus chinensis. The sequence continues at coordinate 14,638,877 of NC_141336.1, read as the reverse complement.
AGTGTTAGATTTTCTGCTTTTGAATTAATAATATAGGTTGAAATACTGTGTGATGGCAGATCAGAAAGTCAGAAAACAGAGATAAGTAGAGTTTTTTGCACTCGTCTTTGCAACTGCAAGTAGCAAGGGAGATGAGGAGTAGAAGAACAAGAGAGGAGGGTGTGTGTGTGTGTGTGTGTGTATGTTGGGGGAGGTGGGTGGAGAAATGCACTGCCTATTGATTATCTTACACACATAAGTACAAGTGACCTGTAATCCACAGAGCACTTATCGACTTCTATCCCCACCGTATCCAGTAACAGCCGATCAATACGGGCCAAAGACAGTTACGGTACGGGACTATACACCGGGCCAAGATAGTCTAGATCAGAGTCTGACTTATATCCTGAATCGTGCTAAATTCTAGATCCACCAGTCAGCTTCAAGCCTTTCAGGACAAATAAACAAAATGAGCAGAGGACGGCAGAGACAGTGCAGTACAGGTGAAAGCATCGAAATGGTGAAAAAGTAGGAGGAAAAAAAAGAAAGCAAACGAGAGGAGAGAGCGGGCAGCTGATTTAATGGTCTAATGAGGCCGTCCTCCAGCCAGTTGTTTTGTGTGAGGCATGCTCTGACCTTTCGCTCTGCTCGGGAGCCCCGCCGCCTCATTTTTCACATTCTTGCAATTACGTTAACGCTTGAAGCGCTTGCTGACTCCCGACTCTGGCCCTTCCATTCAGACTGAGCTTTCCCTCCCCAACCTTTACCACCTTTCCCTCCTCTCCTTCACTCCACTCCACTCCATGCATGAACTCGCCACCTATCTCAATACATTTCCACATAAAATTTGTAGTCCACACTCTCAAGTCCGCAGAGAAAATGTGAAATGTGCGCTTCACTTCAGTAATGGGGTCTTTAACAGCTTGGCCCCTGTTAAAAGGGGTGACGATGTGGATCAGTTGCGGAAGACAGAATAGATGAGAGAGAGGCAGAGAGAGAGAAAGAGGAGGAGGAAAGAGAGAGACCTTCTTTCAGCCAGCAAGAAAAAAACATCAACTTTCGTCTGCCAACTTCAAAGGTGTGTTATTTGTCCGCAAGTAGCTTGAGAATCATTTAGCCCTGAGGTGATGTGCGATAGAATAAACTTCATTATCACCACCCCCCCCCCCCTTTGTATACAAGACTTGAGAATTAATAGAATCGCTGCCAAAAAAAGCAAAAAAAAACCAAAAACCCAAAAGACGATTCAACAAGTGCACAAACACGTAATGCCCTTCTTGAGAAATAATTTGTTGTCCGACAGTTAAGCAAGGTGAAGCATGCTCAGAACTGTCAGTAAGGACTGCCAAAAATCTCTGACAAATATGATAACGGTTTCAGTATAACTCTCAGAGCTGGCACCCCCCCCCCCCCCCCACACACACACACACACACACACACAAACGCACGCACGCACGCATCCCCCACTCTATTTCTGTTCTTAATGGATGTTTTCTTGGAATTTTCTTCTATGATAGAAAAATTTTTTTTTTTATAATCCTCAGGGCGAATTTTGCACTTTCACTTACTGGCTCCGAGAAAGTCACTCCCTATGTACTGGATAGATAAACAAATATGAGTGGTTAAGGGGAGATGGTTCAAAAGGTAACACACAAAAACTTCACTGGCTCTGCCTCGCACATCATTTTGATTAACAGTCTTTTTGGAACTCTCCCAAGCTTATCTTGCAACATCAGAGACATCAGTTGCAGGGAGTTAAACTTGATGAATGTGCGTGCCTTAAGATAGCCCTCGTTTCCAAGCAGGTGTCTGTAATATGTTAAACATCCAAAGTGTGTTGGAGCAGTGTGTGATGAAATAGCCTGCACATTCACCTACAACAAACACAGTAGAGTCAAATGCACTCAGTCATGAACGGTAAATCCCAAACACTCATTCCGCATGGTAGGTAAGATTTTTTTCCCCCCTCTTGCTGTATGTGTGTGTCTCTGTGTGTGTGTGTGTGTGTGTGTGTGCGCATGCCTCAGCTCCAGCCCACACTTGTAATTATTAGCTATGCATGAAGACCAAATCCACGTTGACATCTTGAGTGGTGAGCAAAGGGGCTTTCTGTACAATTCCCCAATTCTACTGTAGATGGAAAAGGCTCAACAGAAGAGAGGAGAAAGCATTTTGTACATTTTCTCAGCAATTGAACAATCCCCACGCTCTGTGGATAGACAGACTCCCCAGAGAGGCTGAGAGAGGCGGAGATGGAGAGGAAAGGAGCAAGAGAGAGAGGGAGAGATTGAGTGTACAGCTCCAAGGGAGCATGCTGCGCTTGATGGTGTTGTGGTACATTGTGTGTGTGTGTGTGTGTGTGTGTGTGTGTGTGTGTGTGTGTGTGTGTGTGTGTGTGTGTGTGTGTGTGTGTGTGTGTGTGTGTGTGTGTGAGAGAGATTGAATACGCGAGGAGTGTGGTGAGCTCTCTCTGTGCCGGCCAAGGGGGGCCCCACTCAACGTGGTCTTTGAGCTCACTAAAGAGGTCATTCTTGGTGGGGACACGACTCCCTGTGTCTGCACAGAGAGTCCCAGCATGAACAAGGCCTGTTAAATCTGGCATTTTCCAGACCTTTGCTTTGTTTTTGTAGCAACACTTGGCGCTCAAGAAGCCCCAGAAAAAGAGAGAGAAGAGTAGGAAAGCAAACAGAGAGAGAGAACGAGAGAGAGAGACTCTGCTTAACGCAAGATGGAAGTCTTGTTGCATTTTAGTAGCCTGTGCTTCAGCTCTGGAGTGATCAGCAAGATGTGTGTATAAAATAACCAGTGTGTGTATGTGGGTATGTGCATGTGTGTGTTAGCCAGTTCCCTCTAAGTGCCTGTTAGAGTTTAATTTAGTGTAGTAATTAAAGCTGAACACTGGCCCATAAACAACAGATAAACAATAAAGCAGACCCAAGCCCTGCTGTTTCATGGCTCTCACTCCCAGCTGTTGGAGCACTGATAATTTTTACACAGTGCACCCACCTCACCACAACACAATGCTGAGGCAACTGTGCGTGTATGTGTGTGTGTGTGTGCATGTGGGTGTGTATTTTAGTGCAAAAAAAAAGGGCCAAAGAAAGAGGAGTCATCCTCTTCCTTAGTGGTCACTTACAAAACCAGCTCCACTAAAATGAAGGACAAGCTAAAAGTATACTTGTTTAATGAGGATAGCAATTCAAGTGTTTCTCAATAAGCTTCCGTGTGCAATATTAGCCGTGTCACTACATGTCAGCTCCGTGTTAGTCAGCTATCTGTTGTGAAAACAGTGCGTCTGTCTGATGGTTTGTTGGGAAGGGGCAGGGTTATTGTTGAAAGCTGAGAGGAGTTTCTGTGGAGGTGGGGGGGGGGGGAGAGAAAACACGGTACAGAGGGGATACTTTCATGATCCCATTAGCATAAGAGAGGCTAAATTATTCATGTGGAGTGCTTAATCTATGGGGAAAAGTATAGTTAATGCACATAGTTTTAAAATGGATCTGCTTCTGCTCTAACACCAGATTCTTGCTGGATTCAGCATTCGCGGGCATTTACGGGAATGGCTGTCACTCTCGCTGGCGTACACACATAGACATAGTGTGTGTGGGCTTATCTGCACACTGCCGACGCTACTGCCAGTCAAGCTATTTCAACGGGCTCGGCTCTCAACCTTTCTCTCTCTCTCTCCCTCTCCCCTCTTCTCCAAAAGTCCCTTCCTCATCCTCTCTCTCTTTCCATTTATTCTTCCATCTCTACCTCTCCCACCGCTTCCTTCTCTCACCGTCTCCCTCACACTCCTTCTCCTCACTCACCCCTCTCGGTCTTGCTCTCAGTACCGCAGACTACCTGGCCCTCATCCAAAATGTGATTAAAGAGAATGATCAGCTCCCTCAGCTCCCTCCTTCCTTCCGCTCTCTCACTCTCTTTCTTTTTTCTCTACCTCTCTATCTGTCTTCTGACCCTGTGTTATGTTCTTGGAGTCTATAGATCATGAGAGAGAGAGAGAGAGAGCGAGAGAGAAAAAATGTTGAAAAAAAGCAAAAGAGAAAAGGAACTGTTAAAGGAAGAAAACTGCAAGTAGAGTAACCAACTCCATTTCCAGTAACATAGTCCTCTACCCACAACATCACCACCACTCTGTGCCCTTCTATCCACACTGCAGCTCAAGTTTTCTTCTCTTTTCCCACTCCTCCTCTTACTGTCTCCCTCTAATCTCCTCTTTCCCTCTCTCCTTTGCTTCAGTTCTAGCTGGGGCCTGGTCCCTCTGGTCCATAATCACGAACAGGCCCCCGGCACGACCCAGCCTAACCTAGCCTGGCCTAGCTTGGCCAGGAACTGGGTCCTACACAGCAGGAAAGGCACATTAACTGGGTCAGCCTAATGTGCAAACTAATGTTTGGAGAACATAGGGAAAAAATTACCCAGATTATTCTGACAGCAGCTGAGGAGAATGTCTGTTTTGCGCCATTAAGGGAAAGCTTGAGGGAGAAGTTTTCTCTTTTTTTCACTTTCTGTCTTTGTTTGAGAAGTAGATGCAGGCCAGCTTATCTTGGAGTCAGTTGAGCATAATTAAAAAGCAGAGAGGAAACAGTGTTGTAGGGAAGTAATCATGATTGAACTACGGTGAAAAACCTCAAGGTATGAGAGAAAAACAAAGACAGAGCGGAGTGCTGTTGTATCAGTTCATTATATAGTGGGTTTACACACTCATGTCCCATTGCTGATTACTCAAGTGCATGTGGTGATGATGAGGAGTACGCAGGGGTCTGATGTAATATGGCTAAAAGGGATTGGAGCGCATGCCCCTGAGGGCATCTCCGTGTCCATTATTGCTGCCGCCACCGCTGTATTTTCATGAGAAGGACGGCAGAGCCCCGCTTCTTCAGAGGGAGATTGTTTTCCCAGGAAATTTTCTGTTTTGTTTCAGCAGGCTAGCCTGAAGGGGGTCAGCCAAGAAGTCACCCTTAAGAGGTGATAATCCAATTGCTCTAGTCCTCACCAGATTTGTTTTCCCCTTGTCTGCCAGTGTGTTTGTGTGTGTGTGTGTTTACAGAGAGTGTAAGCATGCGTGTGTGAATGTAATAGACAGAGAATGGGAGGCAGAGGGAGCAAGATGCCACTGGTTTCTTCTGTGTCCAACCCAGGGCCCCTTTCTAGATCAGAGAGAGGTTATGGAGGCCAAGTCTGTCAAAGGCACACCTGCAGGGAAACTCCAAAAACCCTGACTGCCAGCTTACACAGGCCCGTTTAAGGTGTGCTTATGTGGAGTTTAACCCTGACTTCAAATGTCCTTTCCCTCTCTCGCCCTTTGTGTTTGACCAATGGGCCCTGTGCTCTTTTACTTTCTTTCCTTTCTTCTGCCTCCCTTGGCTCTTTAATCTCCTCCACCACCCCCACCCTCCCTATTCTCCTCCCACTAATGTCCAAACCCCACATCACAGCATAGGCCCTTCCCAAAAGACAGCACGTGGGTGAAGTGGAGTGGCTTAGCAAGGGCAGCTATAGCTTGTACACTTGCTGTGTGGTTTTGCTCTTGTGTAGACAAGGGTTTTACACACTGAAGCATATTTGGAGCGGAGCAGAGCAGCTATACCCTACAGGTAGTGCTTTAACCATGCTGCCACCGTCCAAGAGAGTGGGAGGATGATAAAGGATGTGTGTTACAATCCGAGTTCTTCCTCTCTGCTGCTGATTTTCACGCACACATCTTTCACGTTTATGCAAAGCTTTTGAGGGCATTATGCAAGATAAGCTCATTTTCTAGTCTGATTCCCGCTCTAGTACATGCTTTAATGACTCTTAAAGGCGATGGCTGCTTTTTTAGGCATAATAGCAATCCCACTGTCTCTCAGTTTCCATGTAGCCAGAGTGCTTTTTCCACACCTGATCACTTTTGTTCGCCCATTTTATGGATATTGGGGAACAGGCAGAGGTGAGCAATTTGACAGTAGGTTAGTGCCATGAGCCCTAACGTTTATTGGAAGCAAGCATCTAATAATTTTTGATCACCCCAGAGGAGGTATTAGCCGTGTTAGTCAGCAAGGATAATTTCTTATTTACATGCCCCAAGCAGTGAACACTCCGAAGGAACACTGGGGCTAAATGCGCAACAAAATGAATCAAACATGCCGAACGAGATGCTCCATCCTGGCTGGCTGCAGGGCTGAAGCTGAGAAAACCTTCATTATGCATTTACCATAATTCATTTAAAGGGTTATCAATTTGCAGAATACTGAGGAGATGTTTGGAGGGGGAAGCTACAACAACATATCAAACGAAGGAGGAGAACAAGGAACAAGGAAAGGCGAGATGAAAAGGAGTAAGATATTCAAGGATTGCTTAGTGCTTGGATTTTCAAAATGTTGTTCCAATTACACACTTTTCCATGTTCTGAGGCAGAACTTGCATGTTAAATGCTGCAATCTCTTCTCTTTTACCAGTGTCACGCTCCGCCCCCTAAAAAGAGCAGATTTCCCTTTAATGAAAGCCGTTTGGCTCAGGGATTCTCTTCTCTACAATTTTTTTTTTTTTTTTTTTTTTGGTGAGATTGAGGCAAGAGAGAGATGTTTGAGTTCAAATATTGTCCTTCTGTTCATTTAAGGTCTCTCTTTGTTTGGTTTCTGCCCTGCTTACTTAAGGGTTTCTTATATCTGTTTCCCAGTGTGGGTTTCAGGACAGTTACTACATGTTTTCATTTTTCTCCCTTGGCAACCCACACTGAGAGAAGAAAAAGACCTTTAAAAGCATCTTTCCCATCTTTGCCATTAGGCAAGGATGACTAAGGCCCCATTTGAACAATTGGAGGAAACACAGGGAGATGGGGAGTGTTTAGAAGAATGAAAGCAGCCAGAAAACAGTACTATCTTGTGATAAGCAGTGCTTTCTTTCATTATCTAAGCACCCAAAAAAAAAAAAAAGAACTCCACCTTGGAAACAACTGCACTCACTCTATAGCTTCATTCAAAAATAAAACAATGAAAAAGAGAGATGAAAAAGAAGGAGGCAAAAAAGAAAACATTTAACATTTTCCAGAGTTAGGGGGAACAGCGGCATTGTTTAGTATGAATGCTTACTCCCAGGGATGCAGTGTTTAGACAACTGAGTGTCTGCAGGAGACATCTGTGAAGCCTGACCTTGTGACCCCGGAAAGAATGCTCTTAAGGTGGGGGGAAAACCGCCTCTACCACTGCAACATGGCCTACAGGACAGCCCAGCAGCAGCACAACAAACACAACCACCACAGAAAATAAGAGCACAACAAACAGTTGATGAAAAGAGCACAGAAAAAGAAAAAAAAAAAGACGAGATAAAACATCTGGAGTGAAGCGAGAGAAAGAAAGGGAAGATCTACTGTACATATAAAGAGAATTTAAAAGAGAGAGAGAGAGAGGGGTGATAAATATAAAAGCAATACAGATAGAAAACAGGAGACAAGAGGCACAGAAACAATGATTGGTCTGAGTTGTGCCTCACAGGCCTGGCTCTCTTCCTCCTTTGGCCCCCCATGAGATCATTTTCACTCTTTATGAGTCAAAAGGAACACGGTTAAAAAAAAACGAAGGTTTACACAAGCCAGAGCCGGAGCCCTCCGAGTGCGCAAGGAGAGGATCCCTGCTGCAAGGGCCTGCTGCTATTCAAAGCACCTGCCATTGTGTAGGTGCCCAACCAGGGCTATTGTTGTGAAGGCTCCCTTCGGCTCCAGAGGCATGCGGCAGACCCCCTTGTTGTTTTGAGTTCAGATACGTGGTTGGATATATGCGTGGCCCCGGCTACCATCACCATTGGCTGTGGCCCTTTGCCCTTTTAGAAAAGTATCTCAGTTTCTCATATGCTTTTCTCACTCACCACTCAAGTCGACTTTCAAGCCAACATTCCTATAGTTTTCTCTCTCTTTCTTTTGAACTCTCCTTTCTCCTTTGGTGTATATGCTTATTGTTCTTTAGAGCACCCTCATTATACCCATGGTTATATTTTAAGGGCCTCTCTTTGATTTTGGTCTGTTGGGAGTTGGTGTTGGGATGGTGGGAGCTGTAGGGCTGGCCTAGCTATCAGGGCTCCCCAGCCAGCGTCTCAGAGAGTGGGCTTGAGGGTATTGTTGGGCTGGGCCCTGCTTCAGAAGCACTGGTGCTACTGCTAGCGCAGGGGGTGGATGTGAGGGGAAAATTGAAAAGTCAATAATGAAGGCGGCCCCCAAAAAGAAGGAAAAGAAAAAAGAGGTTGAAACAAAAGGAGATGGAGAGCTTCAAAAAGCTGTGAACACTATAGAGCACTGCTAATTAATAGCATCAGAGAAAGAGCCTTTTTTCCCCCTTCCCTTCTGGAACTTAAATGCTGCATATTAACTTGCAAGAAAAAAGTGATGAAGAGCTCACATCACAAGTCAAGTCCATCACACCACCAGACCAACCGGAAGCAACAAATGGATGTTGTAGAGGGACAAATAGCCTCAAATAAGGAATATAAAACAAATAAATGAGGAATTTTAATATTTGTAGAGGTGTAACATAAGTTTATATTCATTTAAAAACATATCTTTTTTTGCCATGATTACTTATGGGATCCGTGGTACTCCAGCATTTTCAAAGCCTGAAAGTAGAGACCTTTGAGGCCCCTGAGGTTACTTTGGTGTGTGCGTGGTCACCAATGTTCATCAGTCATAAAGTTCTTATTTCTCATGTATATATTTGATGACCCCCCCCCCCATAAAAAAAATACAATCGCCATTTTTCTTCAGTCTACAGTCAGTAGTAAATTTAACACGGATAGCTAATTACAAGCATGGCTAACCTTTTTGTCTTGACTAGCAACTGTTAACCACTGGAGTTGTCCTAAGCGTAACACTGCACCCATGCACGGTACAAGAAACAGCACCTGTGGACGTAACAAAAACAGCATGCGCGTTGCATTAAGTGATGAGGGAAGATTGGGTAAAACAGCTCGTGCCTTCAGCTAACCTGAGAAGTCTGTGAAGACATTTGCATCTTCCTGCAACCAGATTACATCAAGACTCTAGCCTGTAGGATCTTGTCATGGTCTTCTTCTAAGCACACGGTACACACTGTATGCTTTTTATGATTTCATCCTCGTGTTTGTACTTTCCCTTTCTCTAGTTCTTGCGGTGCAGCTCAAAATGTGTTGATACATTGCTGCCTTAACCGCCTTGTATTCATGCTGGTTTTAGTAACAGTATCCACTCTGTTGTTGGTCCAAGAAAATCTGGTTGTGCTTTTTTTTTCTACGCTGACTTCAGAATACACATTCTGCTTCGTGTTTACATCGGCACGTACATGCCCATTGTACGTGAACGATTAGGTGTGATGCATTTTCACTGATAACACTGGATTGGTGCTCAAATACTTAAATGGACAGAGATTTCATGTTTTAAAATGAATGCAGATTACAGTGGATGTAGTCTGACACACACACACACACACACACACACATATATATATATATACACATACATACATACATGTATATAGGTAGGTGTGACTGTGAGTGTGAATGGGTGTCTACATGTGTTGGCCCTGTGATGGACTGGCGACCCGTCCAGGGTGAACCTCGCCTCTCGCTCGAGGGCTACTGGGATAGGCTCCAGCCCCCCGCAACCCTTAACAGGATAAGTGGAAGAAAATGGATGGATGGATTCATATGTCTGTCTACCTCTCTCTCTCTCTCTCTCTCTCTCTCTCTCTCTCTCTATATATATATATATATATATATATATATATATACGATATATGTGTGTGTGTGTGTGTGTGTGTGTGTGTGTGTACTTTTTTCGGTCAACTGTGTGCTGTGTCCACATGCATTTATTTCTGTGCTTATATCTGTAAACTCATTCCACTGGACTGACGTGTATTCTTACTCCCTACATTCATGCACCTAATCAAAAGGTAAGATCCAGGAAAGTGATGAACATCAGTGGGTCAGCCAGGCAGAGTGGAAGTGATTTGAACCAAGGCTTTGCAATTTGTATTTTTCCTGGCAGTAATAAGCTCACTATTCCTGCCATAGCAATTTCCACCGCCAACAGCTGTGAAGCCACGAAAATCTAGTGGCATGGAATTGGGCTTTAATGAAATGACCTGCTGGATTTACCTTAAGGAGCACGATGGACAGTCAATACTGGCCTTGTCAAAACACTCCCAACTGGACTAAGTATATTAAACAGCACTTTCGCTGTCTAATTATATTTTTCCATTCAATATTGATTTATTAGTCCCTATTATTGCAGCAAAAAGGCCTTTAGGTAGCCCCTCTCCCTTCATGGTCACCAGTTATGTCTCACCATGTATGACAAGAATGTCATGAGGGAGCATTTTGAAAAACACAGTGCTCTATAGAAAGTGTTAAATGTGTGCCAAGGCCTGGTGGAGGACACCGGGTCCTGGTTATTGACTTGTAAAGGTGCTAGTAGGTGAGGGGTCTTGACAAGACATGAGCGGCTCACTCTCTTGTAAAGCTGTATCTGATTTCTCTGCTAGTTGGCTCCCCGGAGAGACCCGCTCTACACTCTGTTGATCAGACTCTCTCAACTCACAGCTGTATGGAAAAACATAGCGATAAAAAGAATGAAAGAGTAGTTTTGTGAAAGAAGATGCTTTCGCTCTCTATACCATGATTCCCTGTTATGGTGAGAATGAGCAAGAGAGGCGGGAGGGAGAGAGAGAGTGAGCAGCAGAAGATGCTGTTAGGGTGATGGAGTTGTATGTACGAGTCGATCCTCTTCACTTTAATGTATCGGTGGGCTGTGTAACATTGCAAATACGGCCGCTGATGTAGGTGTGACGGAATGAAAACTAAAGGGAAGTGTACGAGTACGAGAGCAGACAAAGCAAGTATCAACTGAGCAAGATCCTCACTCCTTCCAGATCTGACTAATTTATGAGGGTAAACTGCACTGACAGTGAGAGATGCAGGCGGAGGGAGGAAGTTTTCATTGACTCTCCACAGCAGGCCAAGCCAAAGCCCTGGAGGGATCTCTCTCAGTTTGAACTTTATCAGGGGATACACTTAATCAATACACTATCGGAAAAAGAATTAATTACTAAAGCAGAATAAAACAGCTGCATTTTAAACCAAGGATTCATCAATTCTGTAATCTCTTGGTTACAGCTCAGGTGTCAGGAGGATCATTTCAACCCCATGTAATGAGGAACTGTGGGAGTTTACAGCAAACCCTCTGCTGTCCTACTCTTCCACCTCCCCTTTCAAACCAGCTCTTCTCCTACACCTCCTGAAGAGATCCCCTTCATTTTTTACTTTTTCATCCCATGGCTGTTTGTCATTTACCTGCAATATTCCGTATTTACACTTTTTTCCCTCTTCCCTTCAAAGACAGACGGTATTCCGCTCGCTAATCCGCACCATCCCACCACATTCCCTTCCCACCAAATTCCTGTCTTTGCAGGGATGGGACGAAGGGGTATTAAATTTGAAATCTCTGGTGCGAAGGCTGACTGGAACGGGACATTCTCGCTGCTGCAGCTATCAAGCCGGACATTCCTCCGCTCAGGCTGGGACGCCACTGGTGTTGCAAAAGAGGGGGCGAGGGGGGGCATAAAAGAACAGCAACCCACCATGCTCAAGTAGTAAAACCACTATGTTTTAGTATCTTAAATTAGTTGGTTGCATGGAAATAAATGGTCTATCAAGAACACGTTTAGATACTGGCTGTGCTGTTCCTATGACCACTGCCATCCACCCTTCATAGCCCTTGACCCCGGCCCAAAGCCTGTAAATGGACTGTCCTTGACTTGCCATAATGGGGGATTTCAAGGCAGGTTGAGAGGGGGTTATGGGTGATGAATTGGGTTTTTAGTGAGCTCATTAGGAAGCCAAACAGAGTTTAGACTGGCGGAGCAGGGCAACAGCGCAGTAATCAGTTCTGCTCGCTTTGTTCCCTGCCTCCAGGACATTTGTGTGAAAAAAAAAAAAAAAAAAACAGAACGAAGAGAAAGAAAAAAAAAACTTCATGGCATTTAGTTGATGAGAGGGCTGCTGAGCAGAGGCTACAATCTGATGGTTGACTTGTTGATTTATAAACCTTTTAATCCATTTACGCTTGCAACCTCCCAGCTCTTATGTAGAAACTCCAATCTCTGTTAAACTATACTTTAATGCCACTGTCCATCAGGTGTGTCAAAGGCGTTTGTAAAAGACCTTAAGTTGTCCTCCTCTATCAGTGTAAAAGTTTATTTGTTTGGTTTTAAATAGTAATTGAGGGTAGAGAATCGCTGCTGATGCTAGATAGCCTCAAACGATGGAAGCTGTTTTGAATCACAAAACCACACGCTGTAAAACCTGCCAACCTGCATGCAGCTGCTTTCTCTGGTTTGTTTAAGTAGGAGACTTTGATATACAATAGTTCCTTGCGGGGATTATAAAGCCATTTCTTTGCTGGCAGATGGATCTATAGGATGCTCTCCATCTTTTTGTTTTCATTTGCTCTGTTTCATCCCTGATTCCTTGTGTCTGTTAGTTTAGCAACACAAAATACAGCAACTTATTCTTTTTCTCTTTTTTTTTAAGAGAGTAAAATGTGTGGAAGCAGCTTGTTTTACTAATCATCATACTCGTTTCAATTCAGCTTAGCCTCACTTGCTTTTTGGGGAATACCTATTCTTGAATATTTAATGCAGCATCAAACCTTAGGATTTAAGTATGCTTCTCTATGGGCAACCAGCCATGTTTTTCTATTGTAAAAATGATGAATTATAGAGAGAGTACTGCCAGTGTGCCCAATTTTAACCACTAAGAATTGTTGTGAATGGAAAGAACGCAAAGAGAGAAGTATATTGCTGGTTGGTGAATGCGTTAATTAAGAGGCCAGGAATGAACTCAGATTACCTGCGAGACTAGTTTGCCCCATTTAATTTTCAAATCCAAAAAGGGAAGGCAAGTGGCGTTTTCTTCTGCAGTCCTGGAGTGCAGGGGGAGCAGGGTGGAGTTGTCAAGGAGGCAGAGAGTGTGAAATGTCTGGTGGGTACCCAAAGCCCTTCATTAGCCACTGATCCCTGTCTTCTGAGTGAGGGGCAGTCATGGGCATCACAACTCCCTTTTAGTTACCCCTCCGAAAAAAAAGAGGGGGGTGGAGGTGATGGAGGGTAGCTCCCCCATCCCCTGCAATTTAGCCCTTTGCCATTCATGCAAATTGGGTCCTGACATCTGCAACAGCCTGCCTCTTTTTCTTTCACATATCTTTATTCCATCTCCTTTCTTTTGGATCATTTTCATCCAGAAATAAAGACCTGTTTGGATGACAGTCTTGTATTTTACTCCACGTCTGTGTCAGAGAGACACGAATGAAACGGAAAGAAAGTAGCAGAAAATCCATAACCAAAACAAGCATGAGTAGCCATTCTGCTGTCCTAAAGAAAAAAAAACTCAATTTATGATGCAATAAGATAATAGTGTTGTTCTGATGAAATCACAGTAACCAGGCAGCCCCCCCCCCCCACTTCCCCCTCCCCTCTCCCTTCTGGACCAACTACTCTTCTTTGCCTCCAGGGGAGAAGCTGAAAGAGGAGGGTGGCTTTGCTCCAGCCCATACTTTGGGTTGAAAGGTAAAATAGCCTAACTGGCTCTTAAAAACAAGTTTTACCTCCAACCCTCCACCCTCACCCCTCCCACCTCTTTCTGTCTGCTCCCTCCACTTCAAACTGGCCCTCTTTGGTAGGGATGTGCACAGTGGGGTCAGCGTTGGGCCTGTGAGAGGCAAGAGGCCTTGTATTGGTGGAGAGGCGATACTTATCTCCAGCATTCCAGGGATGACAGAGAGATATCTGCCTGATGGCAGGGTTAGGGGGCTTAGAAAAGGGGCGGAGAAGGGAGGGAGGAGAGGAGGTGCAGGAGTTGTTGAGCAACTACCCCCCACCTCCCTCTTTCCTTCCCTCCCTGCCTTTCTTACTGCCTGACTGCTTCGGTTCCCCACACGTAAAACCCATCTAATTAGAAGCTCTTATTCCACTTCATTTAAGGGAACACTTAATGATGTGTTTTTGGGGAAGACAACCACACATTACTTCTCATGCAAAAGGAGCCATTCAGTCATAGCAACCAGGATGCAGATACAGCTGTGTTTGAATGGAAGGTTTGCACCCATATCGCTGGGGTGTCGTGACTATTGGAGGAGAGGGGAAGCGTCCTCTCTCTCTCCCTCTTTCTCTCTCACCTTTCGCCAGTGTCCCGGTAGTAAGTTGGGGGCGGTACAGGGAGGGAGGGTAGGGACATCTGAGTTTGGCAGGGAGCCTTGCTAAAGGAGAGAGTTTGTTGTAATTGCTCTGACAGGTTTTAGGGCTGTTAATGACTCTGGCCTGAGCGCTACCAATTTGTCAGCATGCTTGCTGTTTACTAAGCTGTTGTTTTATGGTCCAGTGCAAGGAGCTGCTGCTTGTTTAAGCACAGATCAGGAAATAATCAGTGTAAAACACTGGCTGCAGTGGTGCAGCAACACTAAAACAGTCCCGTTTAAGAGCCCTCATCTACTGTATGGATCTGAATGAGCGCACTAAACCATATGGTGTGTGGTCACACCCAAAGACACAATGATGAGTTACTTGCTGTTTGAAATTGGATGCATGAGTGTGTGTTTTATCATTAAAGGGATTATGTTGTACTCGTTAGCGCTTGTCTGGGTTGTATGTTACTTCACCGAGAAGCATATTGCTAGCATGTGGTTATAGCCAGAAGACCAGTAATCCTCAGTCAGCACAGAGCTACAGAAGGCCGGCCATTCCCCTAGTGTGAATAGAGCATCAATGTGTTTGTGTTTGTGTGTGTGTGTGTGTGTGTGTGTGAGTGTGTGTGTGAGAGAGAGAGAGAGATAGAGAGACAGAGATTCTGTGTGCATCAAGAGCATGTGGTCCCAGCGCTGGCAAAGACCCCTTCGTAAATCCAGAGTAAATAAAAGGGGTAACCAGACGGACAAAAGAGGAGCCCCCACTGCTCCTCTCATTCGCGGCCATTTGGGGCTACTGAATGTGCTAAATGCTGCTTATGTTGGCTGAAATGTTGAGGAGAAAAAGAGGGAAAAGGGAGGCTCTAAATCCCCCTCTTCTTTTCTCTTCATTCTCTATGGCCAAGCCTGCGGGGCTAGAGGTGGTGTAATAGGATGTTGTTGGAGGGAGGCTTGGAGGGCCCAGTCACTATGGTGTGCTAATAATGCCAAAAGAGCTCCTGATATAACAAAGCGCTTAGCTTCTTTCGTCCATCTACTCCTTTTTCCTCTTCTCCTCACGAGTAACTCTCTTCTCCTCTTTTGGGTGAGCCTGGGTGAACATGCCTGACTAGTTTGCACTGACAGGGGGCGTGGGGTGGGGGTCCCTGTTGTAATAAGTCACTTTAACCACAGCTTCCATAAGCCACTGCCTCAACACTCTTGGTTCATTACCTTGAAACAAATGCTGGGGCCTCCTGGTGCACAATCATTCCACAGGCTTTAGAGTAAAACACAACATCGAACACTTGTAGAGGCTCTTCAGTAGGTGTATGAATAGTAAAGGGACCACTATGTCTGTGGTTGTACTTGATAAGTAACCATGACTGAGGTTGAATGTGTTTTCCACCCACTGACAAGTCACTCTCCATTAATGCATGGGTATATCAGAATGGTGGAGCATCACAAGGACAGCATTCTTGGTGTGATCCGTGGATAGATCCATAATGCTTCTGGGGCCGACTACACCACAAAGTGGCTCCCTGTGCGGCGGGGTGCCTGCTAGACATGAAGCATGATCTCCAGTCATTAGAACTTCCTAGAATTGCCTTTACTGTCAGCAAAGAGTAGGACACGTTGTGCTAAAACCGATTCTTTGTGAAAGAAATCCTGAAGCGACCCTGAATGTACCAACATTAGATAAGCAGAGTTGCAGTATGTTTACAGTCCTTTCCCACCTCGTTAATGAGCTCAGCCCTGAGACCAATTTACTCACAGGGAGATATATCTGAATGCATTTTTAATAAGCACCCACTGGTGATGAGAGAGGGAATGTATATGAGTGTAATACGCTCTTGGACTTGCATGTTTGTTTGTTTGTGTTTTCATGCCGTCTCTCGTCCTCATTGTGTTCGGTCATTGTCTTCCATCTTGCTTGATTACACTTTCTCTGTGTCTGTGCATATGAAAATACACAAATAACTTTCCTTGCAAGCGGTGAAGATATTGATAGTGTGTTTGGGGGAATGAGAGAGAAGGACGGAGTGAGGAAAGACTGAACGAGAGTGGGGAGAAAGAGAGGGAGAGAGAGAGGGGCTTTCTTTTTTCCGTCTCCAAGGGTGCTGCTTTTCCAAAAGTGCCTGGGGCTACACTCCAGCACCTCGGCTCCCCTAGGCCTTTTGGCTGCCTCCTAATAGCCAACCCCCATCTGTGTCACATGGCCAGATGATGGGATGCTTCCCCCTGCTCTGCCCTGCACTTTTTTTTCCTTTCCCCATGTTTTTTTTTTTTTTTTTTTTACAGAGTGCACATCCACACAGGTTAGAATGGCAGAGTTGCCAGGGAACAGTCAGAAGCCATTAGCGTTTGGGACAATTTGCCCTGCAGCGTTCCTTCTCTCACTCATAAGAAAAGAGTGGGGGTGGATGCAAAGCACCAGCTCTCCCTTAGATGTAATGAGGCTGTGTAAGTTGGGTCTTCTTTCTTCTTTTTCTACTCCTTCTCTTTTCTTCTTCCTTCTTCTTCATGCTCTCCCCCTTTGCTTTATGTGCTCTTCACCTCCTGATAATCGCCTTGAGTTTTTATTGAGAAACGTTCACGTGAGCGCAAACACACTCGCCCATATATTCATATGCAGCACAGTTAAATGTATGCATTTGATAGTGTACACAGAATTAATGCATGGATGCCACACGCCAGGTCTATACACACAGTGCAGCATCCATGTTCAGGAAAAACACAGAGGGACACAGGAGCTGAGAGCCTTGGAGTCTGGTTTCACCCTTGCGGGCTATGGCAGGAGGCAGCAAGCATGCTGGGTAATGAAGTGACAGGTCACTCTGTAAATACGCACGGGTCGCTCTAGCCCTGGCCAGGGGGGAGGCTATCGCATTGCAGTGAAAATGGAAACGTCAATAAAATTAATCTGCCAGCCTTTTGGCCACTGTGTGGTTCCATTGGATGAGCCTGGCTGCTCACAGCAGGAGAGGGATTTGGAGAGTTGCTCGAAAATCAACACAAAACCAGTGGCGCACAAACAAACAAACAAACTGTGTATCAGCATTATTCAGCAAAGCTCTAAAGCAGAGAGAAAAAAAGGGAAGGTGGTTAAAATTCACTGCTCACTCGTGTTGTTATTGAAGTTGAGAAGCAAACTGGGGGAGTTGGACTTGACTTCCGTCTGGGTCGCATTTCTCAGGAAGCCCCTCACAGTGAGAGTCGGGCTATGGCCAGACCAAAGTTTATTGTTTTAGGCTTTCCTGAACAAGGATTCGTACTTAGCCTGGGATTTACGGCATTTGCCACTAATGAATGTCCATTCTACAATTACAACACCCGTAGTCCGCGTTCCCATTCCCACGTGTCCTTCAGTGTTGCTTCTTTAACTTCACACTGGGAGTGCAAAGTCTGCACTTCTCTGTTTTCCCCTTTCGTGTGGCTCTGCACTAATGATGTGGAAGGAAAACACCGTGCAC
Source organism: Aulostomus chinensis (assembly GCF_037954235.1). Classification (NCBI taxonomy): domain Eukaryota; kingdom Metazoa; phylum Chordata; class Actinopteri; order Syngnathiformes; family Aulostomidae; genus Aulostomus; species Aulostomus chinensis. The sequence goes on along the minus strand of NC_141336.1, from coordinate 14,621,264 downwards.
AGACAGAAAAGATAGACAGGGAGTAGAAAAAAAAGAGAGGGAAAAACAAGGGAGAGAAAAAAGAAAATGGGAAAATAGTTAGAAGTTGGGGCCCCTGCTGTCCTTGTATTCTTAATTTATTTTGCATGTGATTATGCCACCAGTCGGATCCTTTTTCTTTCCCCCCTTTTTTAATGTTATTAGTTCAAATATTTATGCGAGATTAGGGCTTGTATAGGTGGTTGTGATTGATGCCTCCCCAAAAACAGGAGGACATCTGAGTCTGAATTTTGAGAACGTCAGGGTCCTTCTCTGCCTTAGTGGAGGAGTTTTTCAGATACATAATTTAGATGCCCTCAAGGAAGGCTTTCAAGGCATTTGTGCCCGGGGGCAAGAAAAAATAACTATGACTGTTAAAAGTAAATCATTTTTGCTAATGCACAATTAATGCCGGGAAGGAGGAACAAGAAAAGGGCACAAAGATGGAAACTTCGATTTTAAAGGAGAATTTGTGCCTGGGTGTGTGCATGTTTTCCTCTTGAAATCAAACACTAACGGACATTAATGCAGGCGAAGCTGCCGCTGGCCTGTCATGCTAATCTTGTGGCAAAATGGGGAGGGGTTGCAGCGAGGGACGGGAATATAAGAGAGGGACTAAGAGAGTTGGGGGTTGTGGTGGTGGTAGGGGATGCAGACGAGTCCATTATGTGCATCGAAGTGCAACAACGGATCACCCCAAATCATATCCATACTTCAATATGCATGCTTTTCCACTGGATGTCCCGAAATATCGACTCTTGTGAGTTGTGTTTGTACGAGAGTGGGCGTTTGTGTATGCAACATCTGTGTAGAACTGTATATGTCTGCATCCTTGTCCCCTTTGGCTCTCCTCAAAAGATAAAAAAAATGCTCTACATTATGTCAAGCATGCAAATTTAATTGAATTAATGACATGAGCCTTCTACTGTTCTTCTGGACTCCTTGTCTGTTTTGCCATTGCGAGAATTTTTTTTTCTCCTTTCCCTCTCTTCCTACTGTAAAACTCAAATGAGAAACCCAGTGTTTCAGTGTCCAACCATAACACTGGAGTCATTAACCCCGATTCCCCTCTTCTGTGCTCTGGGGTATAGAAGAACTCCGCGAGGTCTCTGTTTAAACCCCTCACTCTGTAAGCCCTCAGTCTAAGGCCATCTAAATCCAAACACCACCCCCCCCCCCCCTTCCACCCACCTCCATATCTGAACATCATATCACTGGCTTTGCTTCTGGGCCTCAGTGCGTTGCCTCTGAATGTGATCTTAAGGTATAAACTGTGGTATTTGTCAGTTTATCCATCTTTCATAAGACTTAAACTCAGCTTTGATACCCTTTACAGTACTTCTGTTTCTGCTTTAAGAATTTTTAGAGGATCTTTGCTCGAACGTGGTCCGGGGATGTTATTTAACCCAGGGTTTGTTTTCCGTCCAGGAGATGGCTTAGACAACAGCGTTGCATCGCCTGGCACAGGAGATGATGATGATCCAGACAAGGATAAGAAGAGGCAGAAAAAACGTGGCATTTTCCCAAAAGTGGCCACGAACATCATGAGGGCGTGGCTGTTCCAGCATCTCACGGTAAGCAAAGCCATGACTTTAGTTTTAGAGAGTCACATGAATGAAATGAATATAAGAAGACAACGCAGGTGGAAAGACACACACAAACACACTCACACACACACACACGCACACACCTGTCACATTGTCATCAGTGAGGGGAGTGAGTGACAGAAGGGCTTTGATGCTCACCTGTCAGCCACCTGTCAGAGGGACACAGTGACCAGGTCAATCTAATCAGTCTGGACTGTTTACGCTGCCTAGCTCACTCGGAGTAAGGAGGTGATGGACAAACAGTGACATTCACTCCAACACCAGATGCACTGATTGTTTGTTTCTCTCAGGCAGACTTAAGAAAGGTGAGGGAATGATTGCAAGAGATGGTAAATGTAAATAAAGGGAAATTGTTGAAGGCGCACGCTTGTCAGGTCATTGTTTTTTTCACTGTTGTTGTTGTTGGTAATATGTGTGAGTCGGAACAGCAGAATCAATGCTCAAATTTCTTCAGATTACTTCTGGACCCTTTCTTGGAACAACTTAACACAGTCATCGATAAGAAAAAAAACAACTACTTATTCCTTTTGAAAGTCTTTAATGATGAAACGTATTGTGTTTCCATCAACACATTCTTAAGTTTTTCAACAGAAAAGTTGATGGAAAAGTCCTCTCAAAGATGAACACCAAGGCTTTCACCCCAAAAAAAGTTTTGATGTTGACCAGAGGTACATTTTGCCTTTTTTAGAAAAAAAAAGGAATATGAAAACCTGTTGATATTATTAATTTTAACTCATGACTGATCAGCTGTTTCAAACTTTACCTCCAGAAAGCATAAATCATGTCCGACTTGCCCAGCTCAAAGTTATTATTCTAAATCTCTGGCCGACTGTAGAGGACCAAGATGGCTAGATTTGTGTTTGCAACCTCTTCATCCTCTGCTCTCTGTCTCAGTGATGCGTAATGTCGGCTACACCGTCGTCTTCTGACAAAATTGCCAATCGTGTCAAGTGAATTTGCTCCGAGCCACAAAGCATCTCCTAAATGAGATGTAAGCTAATACAAAGACTACTTATTCCCACTCCTGAGTAATTAGTAACAGAAACACCACTTTTCCTGTGGCCTTCCTTCTCTCAGATGCTCAGCTGTTTTCCTGTATGTGTCAATCTGTTTTTCTGTCTATTTGTAGTATAAGGGGATTGACCACATGTCCCTGTACCCTCGCTAATGTCAGTACATTATCAGAACATCAGGCCATATTGATTTTGCTGCCTAGGTCAGATTTCAGGAGGAGCTGGCCACACCAGGACATTTAAGCTGTCCTCTGAGCATGTGGCTGTGGCTGGAGAGAGGAGAAGGGAAAGGAGCGGTAAAAGACAGAGAAAAAGTAGAAGAGACTTGTGAATCTTATGGATGATCTGCACGTTTAAGACGTGAAACACCACCTTTGTGTGCGCGCGCACACACACACACACACACACACACACACACACACAAAGTGCCACCATGCCCACACCCTACAGAAAGTCCTCAGACCCTGATTACCTAACCAAAAGCCCAAGTAATGAGTGACCAGCAAATACGGACTAATTGAAAGGGCTGTAAATCCATTACATATTGGTCAGGGATAATCAGGAGTGCTTTAATCACTTTTATCTATTCAGGAGCAGTGAAGCTGCAACAGCAAAGCCCTGTGCCTCGCAGGCCTTAGCAGCTCCACCACCGCCAGTCTGCATGCTTATTATTCTCATCATTATCAAAATGACTTCACAGCTGTTCACAGCTCCATCGCTCCCTGACTGGAGACCTCTCACAAAACTGTGCAGATCAGGCTTCACTCAGTGGTTTGAGATGTATTCTTTCTGCTCCAGGTACTTTTATTTTTTCCCCTCTCCTCCATCTCCTCTCACTGGATTTGACTACCTTGTTAGTGTATAAATGGAACAAACAAACAAACAAAAATGTCTCATTTGATGTGCAATTTACATAGTCTTTATATACACGCAGAGAAAATAGATAAACACACCTCATGGGAGTTTAGACTGGAAATTTCCTCGTGATTTGGCATCTTTTCTGGTTAAACCTTTTCAAATGCGCAAAAGATGCAGGGAAGAAAATGGAATGACACAGATGGAAACCTCCAGCAATTTTCTTTTGAATTGTTTTAAAATTCAATTGAAAGAGTGGAAAAGAAAGAAAAGGAGGTTGGTGGGGACAAGCCCCGATGTGGACGAATGGATAGAGTTTTCAGAGTTGCTTCATTCAGACAGAGCCATGAGCTTTCAAGACCCTCCTTTATCACATCCCCCTGCTTGTAGATGTTCTCTCCAATCTTTATTTGTTTCTTTTGTGTAAAGCACTGGCTTGTCCTGTACAAATAATAATCCCTTCCCTTTTAACCTGGCTTCATTTCTTTACTGAAGAAGAGGACTAATTGAATTATCCCCCTTCTCTACTCACCATCCAATTCTCCCACCCATAAACTCTCCCTTCTCAGCCTCTCTCTCACTCTCTCTCTCTCTCACACACACACACACACACACACACACACACACACACACACACACACACACACACACACACACACACGCACACACACACTACTCCCATTACTCATTCTCTCTTTCTGTTAATTTGTTAAGCAAATGTATTTGCCATTGCTGGATGCATTTGTGCAGGGGTGAATTCTTGGGGACTTTGGCCCCTGAATGGCCTATAGTGGCATTCTGTCATTCACGCATTCATTAACTGAGGGGTGAGGAGTGAAAGGAGCGGTCTTGTATTTTCTCAAACTGCGGGGCCAGCATGGCGCTCCTCTTCCATGAGCCACAGGGGTCTCTCTACATATGTTCTCAACATCCAGCCATTGTCACATCCTCTGAAAAGCTCAAAAGGACAAGACCCCCCCTTCACACATAGAAAAACAACACAGGCCAATAGTAACAACTGTTGGCTTTTGGATTCAGTATAACAAAATTGCCCTCCCACCCTCCCTTGCTCGTTTCTCTCTGACCTCACACTCTCATGGGAGAAAAAAAAAGGATGGTTTTCTTCATCACATATAGATAGTGGCCTCATTTCAACTCATATTTACCACCGAGTCCTGCCAAAGCCTTAAATTGCAACCAATATTCCAGCTTAGGGGGATGGGGGGGATAGAACTTTTGGTGCCATAAAGATCTCATAAAATATGCAAAACTTCCTCAGTGTTGAGAAGCTATGATAACTCTGACCTCATATGTTGAGCCCGTACGCACCATCCCCTTGAGAGCACGTGAGCTGGCAACCTTAAATGCCCCACATGTAATTGGCAAGCGGCTGGTGTTCGCAGGCAAAAGAGGGACAGACCATCTCTCCACTCCCTGGTTCAATCCTCCCTCCCTCCCTCCCACTCTCTTTCTCTCTCTAATACACCCCCTCCTCTCCCCATGAGTTTCTGGATGTCTTCCAGCCACATTAGGGGAAGGGAAATCCCAGACTGTTGGTATAAGCTTTTCAATACTACAGGGAGATTATGTTATCAGAAAGGTAAACTTCAGTGTTAGGGGTAAAATGTTCGACTGCACTTCAAAAGATCAGGACGACAAGATTCAGGAGCAGATGACGGGAATACAATAACGAAGAAGTGATAAGAGAAGAGAAGGCAGAGAAATAAAGACCTTTATTCGTATTGTTGCTTAAAGGTGATGCCCTTTTGTTTGGCAAAAACAAACTCTAAAATCTACAATTCGCCCCTTGGCGCCCCTGGCCTTCCTTCCCTCTCACCCTCTGTTAGACCTTGCTAGCCCTTACTCGCCCCTGTAAAGACAAGGGTCGGCCTTGCAATGAAAACAGGAAGCACTAAGATACAAAGATACCACTCCGGGCTCTTGCCTTGTCTTTGGACTAGCGTAAACCCCTAAAACACCTATGAAAATAAATAGGGGACCTTGGGAGCAAACCGGGACTGTTGATAACATGCACACGTGGAGGGAGGGAATGAGCAGGGAGAGGGAGAGTTGGTCAGTTAGATGAGTCCTTTCAAGCATCAAGCGTCTCAGGTTTTGTGCTGGGCCACCCTTTGGCCTCGGTGTTTGGGGAAATGCTGTTAAGCTGCTAAGCCAGGTGTATTGGTCCCCTGGGCTCCCTGAAAGGGAAACGATACATCCCCTTGATAGTCCTCCGAAAGTCCTCGGATTCTGAGGCCAACCGATGGCGATATTGGAAGTTTTTTGTTTTTAGCTAAGCACAAACTGGTGAATTCATTAATTATCATTTGAACATATTAATAAAATAAGAAATCTGGCGTTCAGCAGAGTTAAAAATATGATTAACAAGAGGGCACATCACGTTTTACGCAGGAGAACAATGTGCTGCAAACATCATTAGATACACTAGCAACAGTACCCCCACACACTCCCAATCCCAGCCCAACATAGAATTAGTCTCCATGGCAACAGGGTGTCATCGCCAGGTCGAGCCCTCCTATGGGAGCTGCTCTCTCGACCACCCTTTATCGATGCACATAAAAGAGCCAGCAAGGGTCATTCACAAGACAGGGGTGCAGCCAAGGCCAGACCCTGGCAACGGATGTTTGTCCCATATGATAAACAAGTGTACAAGTCCATCCTTTGAAAAGAGAGGGCATGTTGTTTGACTAGACTAAACAGTCAGCCCTGTTGTGTCCTCAGTTTTGTTGAAGCCCCTCTAGTCCTCCTAATCCTTGGTGTGTGTTGGTCCAGTACAAGCAGCCTTTAACTGATGGAGTCACACATCTGCAAACAGTTTGAAACATCCCAACCATTTCTCCTCTTTGATATTACCCATCTCACACTCGCTAGACTCCTCCAATAGTTGTGTTTGGAATCATCGGCTAAAAATGAACTTTTTAAATCCAGAATAATTCATCTTAGTTTGGGAGTTTTGATGAAGAGAGAGCGGTGACAAAAGAGAGGGGAGTGGGGTGGGTTGGTGGGTGTAAGGGCTGAGGAAGGAGTAAAGAGGGGGCTCCTAAGGGTCATAGAGGTGGAAGCCTGGAGGAGGCCCACATACTAATCTGTCATGTGCTTGTTTGCCTCTGAGCTCAAAAGTCAGCTCTCCAGTCACCCATAGCAACCCAAGCGACACTTTGGTTCACCGCCACAGTCCCGAAGTGGGAGAAAGAGTCATCACACGGCTTTTGTGTCCATTGCGTTGTGTGTTTGTTTACAAAACAGACATAAGGGACAATTTGACAAGAGAGTGCAGTGATGTTAGCGCTGGAGTCATTGGAAGTCTGTGATTACAACTGAGGAAGAGGTCTTTTTTGCAAAGGAGGCGGCGAGCTATTGTCTCGTAACTCTGTTCTTATGTCGACTGCTCAGCGACCCTGGAAAACAGAGACATAAGCCACCTCAGTCTGCCATCTGTTCTTCCCGCCAGCGTGGATAGACCTTACAGGGAGAGACACTGACATGCAGCCAGTGTCGTGAAATGATACACAAGCTTCAAGAATCTCACCTTCCTTTTCAGATCTCATTAACAGATTAGCATTACATGTTTAACAAGATGTTTTTTTATAGGAGAGAGCAGAATGAAAGTTTAGACGGGGGGATCCAGTGACTTTGCATTTTCACAGGCTGTATAATTATATGACAGGCCACATCAACTTTGCCATCTCACTACAGAGCGTTAGTTTGTGTGTGTTAGCGTGCCATAACTCTGTGGCTGCAAAAGCCGTGTTCACAGGCTCCTTTGGTGTAGTTGGTTTCTGTTCCAGCGGTTTAGTGCTGCATTAGAATGTAATAATCCTGAGTTTGTTTCATGCTCTGACATCAGACCTTTACACTTTGCCCCCAATCCAGACTTGTGGTAGTTCCCCATCAAAGCCAACGAAGACCTTGAGGAGTCCACATGTAAAGCATGGCTACCTAAATCTTGCATATACTATGACATGCATGATTGCAAGTGTTTTTGTGATTTTTTTTCCCCCTTTCATTCCTGCTGCATTTTTTTCCTTTGTAATTACGTTTATAGATATATCTACATAGTCCCACTATTTCTCCTCCCTCGCCATTAATTTTTATTCCTGCTCTCTGCGTCTTAATGCATGTAATTTAATGAGGAAATTAGTATTTTCTCAGGATTGTTTATGAAATATTCCCACTGCATAGAGGTGGTTAAGCCCTTAGAACTTATGTGAAGTTAAAAGAGAATAAAGCAAACATAAACAGCCCGCATCATATCCTCCAGTAAGACAACAATAAAGGAAAAACAAATGAGGACAGCCTTCCCCCGACGTGCAGTTCTTTCAATGATGTTATACCCCGGGGACGCTTGAGGGGAAAGGGAGCACAGCATGAGTTTGACCAGCCCCTGCAGAGGTGACTACACATGCTCTGACCACAGCAGAACACAAACAGAGCGAGGTCTGTGGAAGGCAGTCAGGTTCATAAATGTGCAGCTATGAACAGTGAGAGACTCCTCCCAGGACGCTCATGCACACAGCTGAGTAGACTACTTTAAGGCCTTACGCTCCACTGAGAATAGGGCGGCACAGCCCGGGAACATTTCCCTTCCCTGCCTTCAGCACAACAGTGCTATCCACTGCTGCTGTAGTCATAACACTGATCCACTGGCGAAGACCTGGCTCATCTGACTCTGTGTGAAATTGGAGTCAATGATGTCATCTCGACTATCGGACCATGTGAGGTAGAGTCTGTGATAGCATACATGGCCCCTGGTGGAAAACCAGGGTTATTAAGATGGTGGTTACTGATTCTGTGATTCCCTTTTGCACACTTTTGGAGCAATCTTACTCACAACAAAATATATAAGAGGATTTTGGTTTCACATCTTAGAGCTAGTTTCCTTAAATTACCCCTTACCCGTCCATGGGTTCCGCCCTGCAGGCTAGCTGATTGCTGGGTTGTGGCAAGAGCTGCTAGAACACTGGCTGCTGCATGCTGGGGACCACGGAGGCCAATGAGATTCTGCTGCAGGCCTCGATGCTGCCCCAGTATTGCTTTGATATGCATCTCACACCAAGGGAAGGAAATGCAAAAAGGGGGGAAAGGAGCAGCACAACGTGGAAGCAGGCTGAAGTAGGGAGGGAAGCAAGGAAAGAGGAAAGAGGTGAAAGATGGAGGCACTGAGTAGAAATCAAAAACAGGCCTTGTGTTGCAGTGTTTGGTTTGTCATGGGACCCTAACTGCACCAGATCCCACTCCTGCCGTTTCGTGTGATTTTTCTCCCCTCCCTTCCGACTCCTCTCAAATGCACGCTTTTGTCTTGCCATGCAGCGGTCTATCCAGGGGCATGCAGCAAGATTCCTGCACAGTGGGGTCCTTATAACTGGGAGCCATGTCTCTTGTTCTCACCTCTTCCCCCTACTTCCTCACCTTTTTCATTTTTTTTTTCCCTTCCCTGATGTCCTCTCTGGTTCCCTCTCAGAACATATGGACCAGTTTTTAAGATCCAAGTCCACATCAAAGACTGAAGCTGAACAGGTCAATTTGTTGCTCCTTTACCCAAGCCCCCCCCCCCCCCCCGACCCTCCCTGCAACACGGAATGTTCTATTTTTCAAGCACCTTGAATATATACAGTATATATCAACCGTTGTTTGGTCTTTTCTCCACATGAAACGTACTTCACTTCCAAGTTGTGAATTTCTCTGCGGCCACATCCCGCTAAGATCATGTAAAGCTGTACAGATGATGATGGACAGCGACCCTGTATCAGAAAATAGCTGTACCACATGCTGATAAGAGGAGAGCAGAATGATAGAGAGGAAAGACAGAGAAAAAAAATCAAATAAAAAGAAAAATAAATATATAATTCCAAATCTAAGCAGAGCAGGCCTTGGCTCCAGATGTGAATCTCTCTGAATATTGATCGTGGGGAAAGCTAGTCCCACATATCCCAGGGGCTGTAGCGACTGACACACAAAGCACCTTTCTAAAGCCCATAAACCAGCTCGTACAATTATTTAGATAAAGAGGGCGACAACAGCAGTGCATGCCTCCCAACCCAGAACCTCCTCTTTGGCTCACATCCTCCTACTTTCGACTCCTGCTCCTCCTTTTCCTCTTTCTCATCAAGTATGAAGATGAAGAAATGAAAAGGGGGTGCAAATGTGTAATTAGCCACACGTTTCTGAATCCCCCTTAATGTTCATTACTGAAACCAGGGGCAATTACAAGTTCAAAGGGGTTTAGGGCACCCACAGCCTGCATAATCAGTCACAAATTAAGCACTGCTCATTTGTCACAGCGCAGCATGCACACTTATATGTGCATGCTGAAACACACATGCATGAATGCTGTCAGGGTTGAGTCATAGACAGGCTGACAGGCGTCAATTTCCATACAGGCACAAATCTCAGCCAGCCCAAGGCACTGGGTTAGGTCGGCCAATCCTCTTACGCTCTGATGCTTTGTTTTCACTCGACAACAGCAAACACTACAGAAACCTTCGCCTTAGCTTGCTCGACATTATACTGTATCCTACTTGTATTCATCCTCTTATAGGTGTCCTGTTTGCACTCACAATCCCCACTGCCACCTGTCCCATCTTGTCTCAATTTTGCAGTGTCTCTCTCTCTCTAGCTCTCTGTTTTTTTTAATCTTCCCCTGCATCTCTTCCCACCTGCTTGTGTGTCTGCAACATGTGACAGTGTGTGTTTCAAGTTCGTAGCCGGTGGTGTATCTCTGTTACCTCTGAGGCCGGGTCACAATGGCTAATCCTGTCTTCAGGTGGCTGTTTAGCACACTGAGAGAAGAGCTAGCAGAAGCGGAGGTGAGCTCTTGTTACAGGACTCCCTGACCAAGGGGTCACCTCAGACACTGTCAGAGTCGAGACACACACACACAGATCACACACGCATGCACACACATTCATCAAATCTGGTATACACACCTTTTAAACTCCTAACAAACGGCGTCACTCAAACACATTGAGCTTGCTTATCTACCCCAGGTGGCTCAGCCTTCATCTCGCTCCTCTCTTGTTCTTTTTTTTATCTTACTGTACTACTCCTCTTTCTCTGTCTTCTCTCATTCCCAGATCAGTCAGACTCTTGTTCACATTAGGATTCCCTGATATGATCTCCACAAAGACCTGCTCTAGTGGCCATGCGTTACCTGTTCTGCCCTGCACCCTCATTGTTTAAGCTGCTCTCACAAGGGGACACAGTCATGTCTCCGGTGAATTGAATGGAGCCCTATCATGTGCTGCTCTGCTTCAGCGTAGAGGGAGAGAGGGAACTCATTTTTCACTGGTGGAACGACATCCATCTCAGCAGCCAAATGCTGGCTGTTTCATTAAGTAGCCCATCCAGGCAGACAGATGTGTTCACCAGACAGCCATGTTTGCCTATGCAAGAACGTGTATTAACCCACAATCCTTTGGGGGAGATTAATAGGCTACCAGCCTCTTTCCATTGATTATCTTCATGCTATTTTCCCCTCCTTTCCTTGGCTAGATATTAAAAACTAATGAAGCCTATTGAAAATGGGAACAGCAAGGCTCTTCACGGATCATTTTAGGTTATTTGGACTCAAACAGAGAGGGATCTCTTTACGGCACAGTTTGAGTCGAATTAAGAAAATAAATGTGGAGAGAAGTGTTGAAGAAGCAGAAGGAAAAAAGAAGGGAGAGAGTGTGACTGTAAAAACGGTGTGTGTGTTTAAGAAAAGACAACTCTGCTCTGGCGCATGGAGCATAGACACGGCAGATGTTAGCAATTCTAGAGCATAGCAAAGCATTCCTAGTGTTGGAACCACGTCCTAATTGCTATAATGGAGGTGGTAAGCGCTGACAGTAATGGAGTCGTGGGGATCCATCCCCAGCAACCTGAATTAGGGGCCACATGGCAGATCTACTTCAAGATGGCCTACGTTTTTTTGGTTGTTTTCACAGTTTTCAAAGATTTTGTAGTCGTCCTTTTCCTGAGAGAATTTAAATGTATCATGATTAACTTTTTTTTGTCTCGCCGTGGTGTTGGAGGAAGTGGTGAGCGAGGTGATGTCTGGTTGAGGGTTCATGAGATAGATGAGTCAGAAAGATCTGGGCGGTGAGTGAGCAAAGAGTTAAAAGGAGCCATGTGATGGCCTCACCTCTGTACCAGGCCTGGTGAAAGGCGGCGGGGTGCTGTCGGGGAAAATGACTTCCTGAGACATTACCATCAATCACCAGACAGGTCAGGCCCCCCAATCCCTCCATCAGGATGGAGAAGAAAGGGGGATGGGGTTGGAAGATTAGACTAGGGGGGACAAAAACAGAAAGGAGTTGAAGCTTGTTGGGGAAAAAAAGACTATCAACAATCTCCTTCTCTCACTATCTGACTGTTTTATGTCTTTTCTCTTTCTCTCAGCGTCTTTCTATTTTCCAGTCCACCATAAAACGGCTATCCAGGCATTCAGGAATGGCCCCTGCTGGTCCGAGTCCTCTCCTCAGCTCAATTGCATCATTAATTATTCCACAGGCAGTGGGCTAGAAGCAAATCTAAAGAGAGGAAGAGGAATAGAGAGGGAGCAGGAGTTAGATGGGGGACAGCTGTCCAACACTCCCAGTTGCTCTTGTACTAACTCTGTTTTTCTCTCCGTCTTTTTCTCTTTCTGTAAATGAAGGATGGGAGTGGGGAGGTGCTTGGGTTACCTCAGTGAGTGGTTGTGTTACATTCCTGAGTAGGGAAGGGGTGGGGTGGTGGGGTGGGGTGGTGGGGGGGGTGGTTCAACGAGTTGTTGAAAGGATCACAGACGCTTGTCAACAGCCTCCGAGCTGGGAAGCCATCATGCCTTGCTTTAGGCCTGGAGGTCAATGACCTTCTGTTGCACCCAGATAGAAAAGTAGATGGAAACAGCGAAAGAGGGAGAGAGAGAGAGAGAGGAAGAGAAAAAAATCGACCATACGGTACATGTCATTGCGTGTCTTTGGCAGAGGTCAGTCAGAAGGCTCAAAAATCTCTAAATCCTCCTCTTTCTCTCATCTTCAGCCGTAAAACACTGTACGTGAGCAGTGGCTGAGTGACACTGGATTAGCTTCCTCCAAAAGCACAAGTCGAGTAGAGGGGAAAAAAAGAGAGGCAGACGGAGAAAATGGCAAGCGCAGGCAGGCATGGCAGCCATGGCAAAATGGCCCATTAGATTTAAGGAGTAAAAGTTCATCAGCTTTATTAATGGGAAGGTATATAAATGAAGTATGAATTACCTGACTTTTATGGAGTGGCGAGGGTGAAACTAGAGTGTCTTATGATATAATGTTTTAGTGAGCCGTTCCGAATCCTTTGATGAGCAGGCTGCGGAGAGAAGGTGGAGAGAAAGAGAGGAAAGAGGGAGGGAGAGAGAGAGAGAGAGACAGAGAGAGGGACTGAAGTGTGCTGGGGTCCCCTGAGTCCAGCGGCTGGAAGGTTGCCTGATTGTCGCTAACATGCGTAGCTGATCGGGTTAGCTTGGAGACAGGGACATTTGTAGCTTCCAGGCTTATTCTTTGTGTGTCATTAGATAGCAGAGTAAAAATTGTAGGCCTGAAAAAAAAAAAAGACAAAAAGGTCAGGCTCATTTTGGATTTGTCTTTTGCACATGTGCATGCCAGCACATGGATGCAGCCGAACATGCCAGCAGATGCATATGCACATTTATGCATGCACATATAGTTTATGCAAGAAGAGAGATGTAAACAAGCACAAGGACACACACACGCCAGTGCACACTAACACACATGCTCCCCACCATCCTGTAATAAGCAGTAAGCTGAGCTAGCTGATGGTCATCCTCCCATGGGGCTGCTGGGTGGCTGCCAACTTCCTGCCTGCTTTGTCAGTGGATAAAGCCCCTAACAAACGAGAGGGCTGTAGCTAGGCAGGCCAGCCAGGTCAAAGGTCACCTCGGCCCCCGGGCAGGATTGAGCCTAAGAGTACTGCAAGGAGAGAGAGAGAGAGAAACAGAGAGAGGATGGAAGAATGCACGAAGAGTGGCTGCTATTAACCAAGGCTAAACTTCTCTTCTGTTCTCCTCGCTTCTCCAAATATCATAAGAGCATTTTAACTTCCGTCACATGTCGACACTCCTTTGAGAAGCACCAACAAAGTGAAAGATCCTGGGGGCATTTTGTCAGTCCACATAGTCCCAAACAGCCATGCAGCCCCTGGGTGTTGAGAAATGACAGGAGGTATCTCCTTGACTCACACACCCTCAGATGAAAGGATGTCTTGGAGGACGTGCATTTCTAAAAGGCAAAAACGGTATTCAGCAAACGTGAAGAGAGACACAACAGGTAGGGACGGGGTGGTGACTGATCGGAGCTTGGTTGGCTTTGTTCCACGCAAAGTACTTGTGATCTCACATGAATGCACCTATGGTTACCATCAGCTACGTTGCTCAGCCTCACTGATCTGTCTGTCACGGGGCTTCTCTTATGAGCACAAGGAAGACTGGAGAGTAAATTCTTTCTTTCCACCTCAGCTGTCCGTTCTCAGGGAGAGAAAATTTGACATGGTTGACTTGAACACATTTAGTATCATTAGCAAACAGGAAGTGTCCCCTGCAGCTGTTTTCATCAGGAGGGGGAGGCGGTGTCCCAGCTTGCACTGTATGGACAAATGTTACCCACCATGTTCCCCTTTGATTTTTTGACCCGAAAAACAAAAAAATTGACATTACAAATGTCCTATGATATCTTCTAAATTGGCTTGACATTCCATAGCTGGCCCGGGGGGTTTCTTGTTTGTCCTCTGTAAGTGGTTGTGCTCTTGTTGTTGTGTCCTGAGGCTCGCTATTAGAACGTGCTGGCCTTTCACTCGAGAATGCAGACTCTTAAAGAGACAGAAGGAGAGACTGGAAAGAGAGAGACAGAGAGCCAAAAAGAGGTTCTGGTTGTGTATTTGAATACTTATGCTCATTAAGTTAATGCACAATGAAAGGGAGAGCCGTCAAGTGGAAACTCTCAGAAGCTTCTATTTGAGCAGAGAACAAACCCCCTTTTCTCTCACTCTGTCTGTCTATCTCTACACAAATTAATCTGTTTCAATTTCAATTGAAGATCGGGCACCACTTTACTTTGACTTGGGAAGTTAAACAAAGTCTGAACAATAGAGAAAGAGGATAAACTTAAGGAGATCCTGTATGTTAATATTAAGTCCCTTTACCAACAGACTTTATCAACAGACTCGAGTACTTTACTGTCTTGTCAGAGATCCTGTGTGTTTTCCCAGCATTTCTTTAGAGTGGATAAAGCCTAAATATGCAACAATATTGCAAAACTAATCTATTTAGCAAAGATACCACATTTTTCATTATGTTTCAATTTCCAGATAAAATTATTCAGATTTCTTCCCCATACAAGAGTTTTTCCTATCAGCCAAGTTTACCTCCCACCTTGTTGGTCTAGTTTAGAAAATAATTGCTGTTTTACAATGTGTACATACGTCATTTAATGGTGCTGATGTTTATTCAGAGGCTTAGTTTGTCTACTAGGCTGTAGCATGCATGCGGTCCCAATGACTTTATGACTGGCCACAGTAACAAGTGGTGTGGATGTGAGGTTTTCCCGTGGAGGCAAAGTGGGTGGTGCTCTGACAGGCCCACCAGCCCTATAATGATCTGCTTATGGGCCCTTGCAAAGAAAGTATCGCTGAGTCTCCACACAATCTCTAGCCTGTGCAGAATAGGTTACATTTTAAAGAATTCTTTTTGTTTAATCTAACAAATGCATAAAATTGGCATTATAAAATATAATCCACGATGATCCTTTAGCTCAGTCACAGTCACAGCAGCAAAGATGTCTTAAAAGATTTCTTGGGAGTGAGTAGTGAGTGTGGCTGTGTGTTGACATCAGAGCAGAGCAGAGCAGAGCTGGGTGCCCCTGAGCAGCCAGTTACCACAACAAAGCCAACAGACTGGTCTGAAAAACCAGGCCAAATTCCTGCCCTCTAGGACCTGGCTTAAAGCTCGAGCGGAAACTTTGAAAAGAGGGGGGAACGAGATGAGAAGAGAGGAGGTGGAATGAAGAGGATACGAGGACTCGGCCAGACAGGTTAGCGTGTAGCAAGAAAGGGATAGCTGCTGGGGCCTGTGGAGTATCGCAGGGGCGGGGTGGGGTGTGTGTGTGTGTGTGTGGGGGGGGGGGGGATGAAGACCACTGTATGGAAGGAAGGATCGTGTTGCTGAAAAAGTAGAGGGACAGTGTGGTGGAAAAAGAAACCATGAACTTGATCTGATTATTAAATCGGCACATCCAAAGACACACACACACACACACACACACACACACACACACAGACACACGCACAAACACACACACACAAGCTTGCATAGATCTATGGGATGATCCTTGGCGTTGTGTTGTTTCTACACAACAAAAATATTCTTTATTGGATAAAGTAATTGATCATTATGCATGATAACATTTGAAAATACTCCTATAAAACACATCTCTCTTGGCTGCTCGATCTGCTAAGTCTCGAGGTGCATTGGGATTGTGTGGGAGTGATTGCTATTTAGCCTCACGGAGCTTGGTACAATCAGATCCCTATATCTCGCATATCCTCCAGGGCTCCTTCCTCACCCTCTCCCTCCATTCATTCCTCTGACTCCCCTCACCCGCTTTACTGTTACTGTAGCTTGGCAGGCGAGCAGCGCAGTTATGCTGTAGAGCTTCTCTACAACCTTTTGCCATCTCCAGTGAACATAAATTAATGGTGTAGAGCAAACAGGCTGCTGGCTGGGCTCCAGGAGCTGGTTTCAGGAGCCCAGCCAGCAATTGTTGTGGGGGGCCGTGGCAGCAACAGCAGCAGTAGTACTGATACACTGCCAACCAACCAAGCAGCCAGCTAGTCAGAGAGAGGCAGACAGACAAACTGGGGGCCCTTTTTTTTCTTTTTTTCCCCTTTTTGCTCTATAACAGATGCCCCAGGCCTTGCCAGTCCGCCTTGTATTCGCAGTCATCACTGTTTTACTGTCAGAGGGCAGTCTGCTGAAAGCTGTCTGGAGAGAGAAGCAAGTGTAGGGGTATGTTTCGAATGCAGATCGTATGAGGTATAGATACGAGTGTACTTTCATTTGCTGTTATCAGAGGTTGGCATGCAGTAGTTGTTGGTTTGTAGGTTGGCATCATGTGAGCTCTGTTTATAACTTGGCCCCTACTGTATCTGTGTTGCGAATGAGCCAGAGAGGAAAGGAGAGCAGCGGGGTTAAGTCTCTGAGTCGCGGCATACTTGCATGTTTTCTCGCTGTTGTCAGGAAGCATGGTAGTCCCCAGTAAAATAAAACAAAAAGCCAGCCCCCCCCCCCTTCCATCCCTCCTTTTCCACTCTGAGAGGGAGGGAGATGGACAGTAGAGATGAAGATAAAGTTCAGGCTGGAGATAAAAACAGAGATGTAATGGAAAAGAATGAACTTGGCTTTGTATAAACTTTAGTTTGCAGTCTCACACACTGTAGACAAGAACTACTTTTGGCTCAGTATTGAAACTAAACTAGATATTCACTCACAACTGGATTTAATATCACAAATCTAGTTTAATTCCACTCGCATTTTTTTTTTTTTTGCCATTTATACTGTTAAATTTAAAAAACAACAACCACAATATTCTTTCTTTAATTGTCAGTTGTCACTCCTTTTGATGTTTATACACAGAATTAATTTGTTTTATTCTTCAATTTAAACCAGAAAATCTGTCAGCAAACCACTGCTAAAAAGCCCGATATTACAATTGTGTACAGTAAACAATCATGATGGATTCGAAAAGAATTTATTTTGTGATATCTTTTTTTGATCTCCGAGTTATGCTGATATGCATTCAGTGTCATTGTCATTTGTCACCCAAGCCAATTGTAACATTATTAACTGCAACTTGATATTTAAAATGTGCCAATCTTACCGCTGCTCCATGCAGATTCCATATTAAAAATGTCATTCCTATATTTGATTGCATTCATTTCTGACAGTGAATATTACCATCATCTTCCAGTCACTTTGATTAAAAACAAATAAGATTCCAATCAATGTGAGGGAGGCACATATGAAAGGAAATACTGGATTATTGCTGTAAAAAGTACTCTCAAACTCACAGTGAAGCCCATCAAATGCTGCTGACACGTAAAAGCATTAAAAAAGGGATTTGTGTGTAATTTATTAACTTAATAAAGGAATAAAAATGTTACAAAAAGATAAAACAACTAGATAAATAGCACCAGTCATCATCAGCAAAGTGTTGGCCATGGTTGTGGCCTAAAGAGCCAATGGCTTTGTGATTTCCTGGGAGTCATTAGCATGGAATAGGCTTGCAAGCTACTGCAACCTTGTGACCTGCTTCTATAACTCATGTCACACACTGATGATGTCATTCATCAATGGGGTCCACCAGGCGAGGGGCTGCAGGTTCAGTGAAAGGAGAGGAAAAAAGGGGGCAGAGCAGGAGAAGCAGTGGAGCTTGAATGAAACCACTGCGGATAATGATCAGTGTGTGGCTTTTTTTTTTTTTAAGAACAGCAGTAAATAGATGTTATAGGAGTGTGTGCGTGTGTGTGTGTGTGTGTGAGTTTGTAGTACAGCACACTGCAAGTTGAAGAGTAAGAAGGTCTGGTGTGAAGGAGATGATTGAGCTACCTCAGCTTGTAATGTTCAGCAGCCACAGGAGCCTTTACATCCAGCATTATCAGAGAGCACTGAGCACATCACACCCTGTAATTTAGCCAGCAGTCGACCCCCCCCCCCCAACACACACACACACACACACACACACACACACACACACACACACACACACACACACAACAGCTCAATTCTCAATGACTGGCTCCACCTGCATATGCACCGGTGTTAATGTATTGCTTTGATTTTCTTCTTCTTCTTTTTTTTTTTTTTGGTGTTCATTTTCACATCAGATTGCACGTGCACGTGTCAGGATAGTGCCGACTCAGGCTATTAACAGGCTTTAGCATAATTAACAAAGCTGTTTCGATCAGACGCCGCCCAGACAACAAACTGAAGCTGCTTATTTCGGGCTCTAATTATTTATAGACTGGCTGTTTTATGTTTTGCGGTCAATCCGCTTTTAAGGATATTGGCCTTGGTGTTTGTAACTGAACATATTGAACAGATCCAAAAGCTTGTGGGGAGATTATCAATACTATCTTTGATCTGTCTGTGTGTTTGTGTTTCATCCATTAAATAATCATGCTATATAGTCTCCCCTGGGTGGGGAGGAGGAGGAGGAGGAGGAAAAAACACATTAGAACTGGTTTATCATATTTTGTTTAATGTTTATCAGCCCATTATAGCACATTTACTCTTTTCATATCAGATTTTGTTTACGCTCATTGGGTGATTTACTGACTTTTCTTTCTTTTTTTTTTAAACTGAGGCAATTAACGTTAAGAGGTTACTCAGAGGTCTAAATAGTCGTTCTCCAATTTCACGGCTGCTGCTGCTGCCGCCACCGCCTTGTAACCACTAGGCCCACCATGCAGGCTTACTTCTCATGTCCGTCTACTGTGTGTGTGTGTGTGTGTGTGTGTGTGTGTGTGTGTGTGTGTGTGTGTGTGTGAGTGTGAGTGTGAAAATGTCATGTGCCACCACCACACACCCTTTTTTGAAGCTGGGATTTCAGAGGTCCATGCTTTAAGGAGAAGTTGCCACAACGTAAAGTGTGGGTGGCCTGCAGTCACAGCCATAAAAATGTAGGTGTGTGTATGTGTGTGTGTGTGTGTGTGTGTGTGTGTGTGTGTGTGTGTGTGTGTGTGTGTGTGTCCGTGAGAAGGCTGGGGGGGGGTGCAAGACAGAGGAGAAAGAAAGTTGAGGGCAGATGAAGAGAAGCCAATACACAGGCAACTTGTGTTTGTTGACGTGTGTAAATTTTCTTCTGTGTGTGCGTGCACGCAAGTCTTAGGGTTACAGGATCAAGGCAGACACAAGGAAGGAATAAGCGAGGGAACCAGTGAGCACTGGTGGGGGGCTGGTTGGGGGGGGGGGGGTATGAGCTGAACAAAATAGGATTTTTCTTTTTTTTTGTGTCGTGTCTATGTGGTCAGAGTAAATCTCCTTACTCAGGGGTTTTGTGCGCGAGGGGGGCTTTAACGTCCTCACTCTCCTTGATGAGACATCTTTCTTGTTTGTTCAAACCATTCATTACGTGGTGGCTGCTGGACGAGCTGCGCCGCTGGCCGGTGTATTTATCACTGGGCCAGAGCGCGCTCTGGCTGACAGTAGGCGATTGATGACCAGGTCTGGGCCTGAGAGGCTGAGGAAACCTTAATACAATGTAAATGACCCACTCCCATTTCCAATCTTAGGCTGCTCCTCTCCCTATAAACCCCCCCCCCCCCCCATACCATACCATATCCTGTGTTGGTATATCTCTGCATGTGTGTATGTTTATCTAGCGTGTGTATGCATAAGAGAGCGGGAGGGAGTTTGCTGCCCTGTTGTATTTCCAAGCATGTTTTGATCAGGACTGAGGTCACGGCTACCAAGAAGCCCAGAAGAGTGGAAGGGGGGGGGGGGGGGGTTGGTCTCAGTACACACCGAGGTATAGATATTGGACACTGTCAAGCTTTTGCATGCTATTTTGCAACATATGCATGCACTCACACACACACAGACAGACACACAACCTCACTGAAACTGCATTTTCTTCTACAGCCAAGGAAATGTCAACACCTGGCAATCACAAAAAATGTATTTCTATGCCAGCATTATCATATTTCCTTTGTTAATGATGTTAGAATATTAAAAAAGACTACATACACACGTACAAATCAGATTAATCCCTCTGTGCTGACGCGATTCAGTATTTGTTCAATCTTATTAATTGAGCACATTCCTCAAACTCGTCTCACCTTTAATTAAAATCGTCTACCTGAAAGAACACCTTCTCCCCTCTGCTGATATGAAACCTCTCTTACATCAATTATTTTGAGGGTAAAACGAGAAAATAGTTCCCGAAACTGAATTCAGTTAAGAGAAGCATTAAATTTGCTTTCTTGATGGTGTAGACGAGGAACAGAACCACGTTGTGAGGGCTGAATGTGTTTTCTTTGAAAAGGAAAGAATGTTAATGGAGCTTGCAACCACCTGAAAACAGAGAAGGATTTAGGTGTCAATTTTTTTTTAAAGGATTTTCCTTTTCCTGTGTGTTGTGATTCGCAAGTGTCACATGTATGAATACATGTGGCACTGTGCGTGTGTGTGTGCATGCGTGCGCACGCATGCTATCTCTCTATGGCGGCTGAATGAAACACATAGTGTCCCATTTGTTTGCGTGCGCTCGACTCCTAATCTGGCCCTTAAAGACATCTGTCACTGGCGATCACTGTTGTTTTGTCATGCTTCATAGCAGGCCCAGGGGGAGCACGGCAGCCCAAGGTCTGCCATTTATATCAGCCTATGTTCTCTAGATTGAACCTGACACAAATAGTATCATTGCAGCCCCGGTCACAGAATTACATTTTCAGGTAAAAATCTTGGCGAAGGCGACGGAGGAGATTTCACAGTATTTTCTTGCTTTTTCAGTACTGGTCTCCATTCAGCTGCTCTCTATGAAAGAGCCACCACCAGGATACATGTCACACATTCAAGAAAAGATATATATTCGCTTCAAAGCTGCACCCACTCATTCTGTTGCTTATATATATATTTTAAAAAAAGGATCTTCATCCTGCTTGAAAGTCTTAACAGCTTCTACATTCCTTATTTTCACTATACATTGTGCGTAGGCGAGGATGGGGATGGGGGGAGGGGCGGTTATGGAAGTTGACAGTTTTGACAAACTTGTTTGGCCAGCTCTGACAGGTTTAACACTGATGGGTGGGTTGACACGTGTATGTCGTGAATGTCTATACGGTCCAAGGGAGGGGCAGGGTTGGGTGCAGGTCATGAGAAGGCACCGTTTTGGGTTACACAATACAACTAATATAGGAACATACAGTATACATCCAGTAATAGGTAACAGTTAGGAACTTGACTGGGAGCATTCCAGCCCGTCTCTTTATGAGTGCATACACACCTGAAGATTTATGTTAACCAGTGTGTCAAAGACGCTCATACGTGTGTGTGTGTGTGTGTGTTTCGCTCTGTTTCTACAGCACCCATACCCTTCTGAAGAGCAGAAGAAGCAGCTAGCCCAAGACACAGGCCTCACCATCTTACAAGTAAACAACTGGTGAGTCAAGATTTGCTCCTGCCCTATCTCCACCACCAGCATCGCTCTGCCTTTCATTTTCAAAAGCCTTCGCCTCCCTCTCCCCACCAGCCAAGACTGCTAATACTCCTAAAGTGTGAAAACCGTTTATGTACAGCCCTCCCCGTTTCATATAGACACACACGCAGAGGTGCACGCTCACACATGCACACAGACAACCTTTGTAACATTATTATACGTAAGCTACCAGGATGTTCCGGTTATCGGCGAAGTGTTACGCGGTTAAGTCAGTGGTCTTTTGTGGATTGATGCACATGCATTCAGTTGGGATATATTTAAAGGAGAAAGGCACCAGTCATAAGCTACCCCTGCAGCCCCCACACCCACCCCACCCCACCATCCAAAAAACCATACCTAGCTCTGCTACTGGTGCCCCCACAAATGGCAAAACTGCCATCCACCCCCTCCCCTGTTTTACAGAAGCTATATGGTGGATTAAGGTTTTGGTGGCCTGGCCAGCAGGGCCTTTGTAGATGGCTTAGCACATAACTGGGGGTGGTGGATTAAATAAAATGATCACAGAAGCAAAGAAATGATACAGGAATTACTTATCAAAATACTAGCCCAGGTTTTATCTGCAGCTTAATTTTGTTCAGTACATTCTCAGGGTGATGTTCAGATTAATTGAACTGACAGGTTCCTTTCAAAATTCAGGGAAGGTATTTGCACGGATTTCAGGTCTTACACAAACTTAATTATATGGAACCCCATTTTATCATTCTAATTCCATGTAGCGGGGGTTCTATTTACAAATGACAAGTCTGTGCCTTTTATTCACAGCTTTCCTTAATATATTTATCAAAGCGGGTTCATTTACAAAGTGCTCTATCTGTTGGGTACAGGCAGGCCGACATTAACGAAGCTTTTAGGTTTATCAGACACACAGCCTGACAAGCCACCCGAGGGTCAATTGATTTTTTGGTTCTGTGATTCATTTTTTTTCTCATTTTTCCTGGATCACAATGAGAAACATGCCTGGAGAATTAGCCTGGTTTGTCAGCCTTATCTATCAGCCCCCCCCCCCTTCTTCCATCCTAACACATTCTCTCGCTCCCTCTCTCTCTGTCGCTCTCTCTCTGGCTCTCTCACCCTTCGCTTTATTCCCTTCTAGCCAAGAGAAGTCAAGCTACTTAAATTGGCCACAGGAACCGCTGTTATCAGACTTTAATGCACCCTACAGTGTGGATAGCATTTCAATTACACCAGTAACCAAAGATTAGCCCCCGCTTGCCTGTTTCATGCCTTGTGCCACCGTTTCGGGACGCCACGCACCTTACCTACAGGAGCAGAAAATTGAGTTGCCTTGCCTGTGTCATGGTGATTAATGCAGAAATAGTCTACGAACCTGGGGAGGAGTGAGAGAGGAAAGAGACATAGATAGATATATGAATAGTTCCTGCCTTCTCGGAGGCCATGAAATCCAAACCACTGAAATACCGAAGATCCATTTATAAAGAGGTCTGAAAGGATCTTGTGCTGGTTACCATCTTCATGAACATACTGTACATGCTCATGCATATACGCTTACATGGGCCTGCGGGTTATTGTTACACTTGTTAACAAAACACACCAGGCATCAATTTTCACAAATAAACCCATTCAAGAGACTGCTGACCTATGCAGGGTACATTCTGGTGGAAGTGGTCGACTTGCCCAGCAGATGAGGAAGATAAGAGGAGATGCTGTAACTCTCTTTCACCCTGTAACCAGGTGGAAACCTGGAGTCATTTTCTCTTTTTGGTTGCTGAGATGTTCCACCCAGGATATTATAGTACTGGGCCATATAAAATTCCTGTTAGAAATAAAAGCTCTTCAGATTCCTGACTGGCTTCTTGCATTGTTCTATAGTTGCCTTTGATGCATAGCTGCTGCCACATTACTGGCCAAAAAATAGAGTGCAAGAGATAGAGGTACAGAGGAAGAGAGACAGACAAACAGACAGACAGACAGACACAGAGAGAGGCAGAGGATGAGTGGGCAAGGGGGGAAAGGGAGGGAATGGTCCGCCGTCTTCGGTTTCCCCAGCTCTCCCTCGGGGAAGGGATGTGCTGAATCAGGGCTTTGTCCGCTGGCACAATTGCAGCCCGGCAAGGGCACAAGGGTGCTCTGTGTTATAGTCAATAGAGGGTGCATCTCTCTCTCTCTCTCTCTCCCTTTCTTTCTCCCTCTCCTATCCTGATCCATCAAACCTTCCTGAACCATACCCTCTTAGTGACACCTCCCTTTACCTGCAGCTCACCTGTACACACAAACCTATAGTAGACACGCTGCAGCTGCCTTGAGCCCTTTTGTCTCGGTACCAAAGGCCACACTAGTTCTATATCTTGTCCATATCATTAGCTAACAGCCTCACCTGTTTGAAGCCCACACCCCATTAGTTGTCTGATGTTAATAAGGAACAAAGGAAAAGGTTAAAGTCCACTATCTCACTGTGCTGGAGTACTTGATTACCCTGTTAATGGTACCCTCTGTGTGCCTAAGTGTGTGTGTATGTGTGTTATGCACAATATTTCTAATGGGACTCTGAGCTCTGTCCGTATGTACAGAGATAGTATGAGTGTACATTGTGTCAGGACACCATTAGTTGACCATTAGGTTGTGTGTTTGCTTACATTTGAGGCGTCACCGGTGTCACGCTAACAGAATCGAGGAATGGTCATGTTGATGTAATCACATAAAGAAAAAGATAAAAAAAAAAGTGAGGGTCATGTCAAACGTGTCATTCTAGGAAAGTGAAGTTGGTGAATATAGCAGACTCAGGTATCTGTGCACCAGAGAAGCGTTTACAGTATCTAGCGGTATATATGCCTGCCTCAGCAGCTCCCGATGTCCTGCTATCAGTCTGAGCTAAATGGGGCCTGACCAAATCCTTTCATGTCTCAGCGTCAGACCCAGCACGATGCCACAAACACACACACACACACACACACACACACACACACACACACACACCGGCTATGTTGCCCTTATTTACCACTGCAGCCATGTGCGCAAACACACACATGCTCACACTCACACACACATATACATATAAACACACAAGGTTATTACATGGGCCTGAGAGATGACACCGATGACAGATGACTGAGAGAAACAGCATCTAAAAAAAGGAAGGAAATCGTCCCCTCATTATTCCCTCATCTCACAGGCAGCCGGTTGGTTATTTTCATGTGAGAGAGAGAGGGAGAGAGAGAGAGAGAGAGAGAGAGAGTCAGTGCATGAATATGTCAGTTCTTGGCATCTATGATGACTGACTGCTGTGCCAATGGAGCACTAATAACAATAAAGAGGGCACTAAGCCATACTCTATTTTTACTTCTCTGCCTCCTCTCTACAGCCCAGAGGGAATACACACACACACACACACACACACACACACACACACACACACACACACACACACACACACACACACACACACAGGGGAGAGGCTCTAATTAGCGGCAGAAAGGAATACAATGAGTGAGTTATTAAGACACAGGGGCGGATCTTGGCCAACCTTTGCCCCCTGTCGGAGCACAGGTCACATGATAAGAGAAGGATATCCACCAGACGACGGCGCCAGGCAGCCTGTGCCCACTGAGGAGATGAAATAGGCTCAATCGCTTGCGGCCATACATGACAGGACAAGGCATGCCACCTTGGTTATATGGTCTCTGCTCCTCTAAAGAAGACAAATTCCGCTCACAAAACAGTCGTCATATCATTTGACCCACTTTTGTATTTAATTATATTTTAGGCATCTATTTAGGTTACACTTGCAATAGCATTAATAATATCAACATTTTTTGATTTGTGTCCAAGCAATGGTGGACATGCAGAATTATTATTTAGTTAGTTACGTTGAGAGTGTGGACCATTTCCTGCAGAAACAAAATTACACCCTGCTCTCTGCAGCAGCCCGCAGTTCAAGTTCAACAAAAATAGGAAGCTGCACTGCTGTTTTTGTGTGTTATTATTACAATCATGCATATAAGTTTGTATTTTTCACAGAACAAGAAAAACACAAACACATTTCCAAATTCCACTTAGCAACAATTTTTTTTCCACCCCCCCCCCCCCCCCCCACACACACACACACACACACTCTTCCTCAGTCCGATGAGACACTTAGGAACTTTTGACTTTTATGATTTTTTATGATCGTCTGGTTTGGCATGCTTACCCATCATGAAATGCAAAATAATAAGTAATATTTTCCAAATGTATCATAAAGCTATGAAACAGGCCTCTGTGTTTTTTTTTCTTCCAAAATTCTTTACAAGTATTGAAGTCTTATGAATGTCATACAGAGGTTTTTCAGCGCCCCCCCCCCCCCAAACACACACACACACACAAACTGGAAGACCAGTTGACTGAAGTTGTTGGTTATCTGTCTAACTTTGACCCAGATGGAAATGCCAGGCCTTTTTTTGGATTCAACCAGGGACTCCCAGCAGTGGCCATGTTATGCCCCTGGCTTTCTAAATATACAGCTGGAGCGTGGAGAGGTTGCGGCCGAGTGTGTGTGTTTGTGTCTCTAGTGTGTCTGTGTATGCTGGATGTGTGTATATGTGCAGAGAGAGAGAGAGAGAGAGAGAGAGAGAGAGAGAGACTACGGTGGTGCTGCCAACACAGCCATCATGATCCCTCTCATTTAGGGACCGCTAATTGGCAGTTAATTAGCAGAATTGACTCTGTTGTCAGATCCCAAGTGCCAGCCCCCCTACTAACACCCCCTACCCGCTAAGTTCATTTGATCTGGCTGCTTTCTTGATGCTGTAATAATAATCCCATTTTATCTGTTTTGGAGGAGGAGGAAACACATTTGGAGAAACATATTTTCATTATTGGCAGAATAAAAAAGACAACAGACTCTCTCTGTAATAGCATTTTGCTTTTTCCAGCAGTCGTTGAGATCTATGTCTCTGTTGACGGTGCAATCTAGACATATGCTGTGCTCACAAGCCAGGGGAGTCTTTAAACAGCTGATGCTAATGTGTGGTCCTGTGTTTATGTGTGAGTACACGGGCACCAGGCACTCAACAGGACCCACGTTATCAGACACCAGTGGCACATAACATGGCATGGACACCCAGCGTGGTCATGCAGCAGCACCAGTGCCCACACCTCTGTTATGAAAAACATGTGCCGCTTTAATAAAACTGGCACTATTGAGCAATTAGATATTTTTTTACTTGTTTTCCCATTACATGCTCAAGACTCTCCAAGGCTGTGGAATTCTCCCAGCAAAAAAAAAAAAAAAAAAGACTGCATGCAAGGAAGCCAGGCGAGGCAAGATAGAGAGCTGAAAGAGGCATTACAGAGAAAGCATTAGAGAGAGAGAGAGAGAGAGAGAGATGGGAGAAGGAGGAGGGGGTACGGAGGGGGGGTCTTTGTACTTCTCTGCTCCTTTTGGCTCTTTTATTCCTCAACAGCTTGGTTTTATTGGTGGGTCGTTTAATAACAAGGGCTCTGCGTTTGAAATGAAGTAGAGCTGCGTTTGCGTGGGCGAGCCTCCCCTTTTTTATTTTAAGATGGTAATTTCTGTACTAGGGGTTAGAACTGGAGATGGATTGAGAGAACGAGTAAGGGGATACAGGAAGAGAGAGAAAAGAGGGGAGGGCAAGAGGGTGAGAGTGTGGGAGAGGGAGAATTCAAGGAGAATACAAGGGAGGAAAGTAGGTTAATTTATTTCATTTGCAGGAGGAGAGCGAACTTAAAAAGAAAGAAAAGGTTGGTGATAGTGAGAACGAAAAGTGTAGGATGCTGTTTTCATGAACAAGTAGCTTAATGCACACGGGCAGCCACAGTAAGCCTGCCAGAATCTCCCTGTGCCTGAGGCCATCTGTGAGCAGAATAGCAATTTTATTACTTTGTCATTAAACCAATTTCACAGCCGTATTGTTTGTTAATGAGCAGCCGCAAACGAGCGAAGATGTCACTCACTAGAATAGCAGCAAGATTTGTGACCCTAGGACTCCTCGGGTCTTATTCTGCTAACCTGTACCTCATTCTTTATTCTTCTGCTCTTTTCTGCCGTCGTCTTCTTTGTTAACATCCATACTGTCATCTTCTCTCTCTCTCTCTCTGCTCATCCTCCCCCTGTTATAGGGGTCCCTGGCTCATAAAAAGGGAAACTGCTGAAGGATAAAATGCAAAGTCTATACAGTCAAGTCTCTGTTTATGAGCTTCCATTTGCCTTTAGAGCTCATTGGGACGACTGGTTTTCTCCATGGGCTTTCAGGATATGCAGTTGGAAATCCTGGGATATTGGCCTGTTATTTAGCTTGATGTGCTAACATGGCAAGTGCCAACAGAGGGACAAGGAATTCTATTTTTTTGTGAATTTGATTGCTGTAGTCTTGTATTTAAACCTCTAGTAGTTGTCGGTAGAGCGCTTTCCACCAAGACAGCCACGTGGTTAAGCTGCTGGGATGCTATATGTGTCTTTGTGGCCAGTCACTCTGTTTAGGGTTTTTACTCCGGCGGTCCGTTGGCACAGATCTGCTTGTGACTCTGAGAGAGAGAGAGAGAGCGAGAGAGCAAGAGAGAGAGAGAGAGAACCACCGAGACAGCGAGAGATTTAAACTGAGGCCCCAGAGGATCAGACAACCTGACAGAGTAGATTTGGAATAATTAGTTTTATCTGCTGAGGGAGATAGCCATAGGAGATGTGTGTTTGTGTGTGTGTGTGTGTGTGTGTGTGTGTGTGTGTGTGTGTGTGTGTGTGTGTTAGCCACAGGGTACTCCTATGTGTGGGTGGGTGGTGATATGTTGCGGCGAGTTGAATATTGTGTATGGGTGTGTGTGTAGAGGGAGGGATGAGGGTGTGTGTGTGTGGGGGGGGACTAAAAGGGATAAAGGTGACCAGGTGTAACAGAATGGCCTTGAGGGTGTGTGCGTGTGCGTGTATGTGTGTGTGTGTGTGTGTGTGTGTGTGTTGGAGCCAGCGAGGACAGGAGCTCCTTCTTAGGCTGAGCTCTTTAAACTCTGTGAACCTCTACAAGGTATTTTCTCTTTGTCCAGGCATGCTCATTCTCTTTCTCTCTGTTTTTCTTAACCTCACTCTTTCACACATGGCCTCTATCCATCTTTCTATCTGGATATAGTGACACAATGTGTAAATAATAATGCTCTTCCACTTTGCTTGATGTGGTATTATCATCAAAATAACCTCCACTGACCTTCCTCCAGTCATCTGAGACACAGACGCTCGTGTTTTCAGGTTATGAAAATGGCAGGAGAGCCGTAATCGCATCCTTAACAACACTTATTCTTACCTGTTGTGTTTTGTTTTGGTTCTTTTTTTTTTTTGAAGCTGTGTGATTCATGGCCCGATGCCCTCTGTGGCTTTGAGGTACAGGCCAATAAGCCCGTAATGGATGACCCTATAAATCCATATAGCCTTTTGTTTGCTCTAGCCCTGCTCTGCCCCAGTTCAGGCCTGTTATGGATGAGATATCAGTAAAGTCAGTGCCAAACCCTAAGAGAGGGAAAAAAGAGGAAGAGCAGGATGGGAGGGAGCCAAGACGTTCACGAAAGATAGGAATGTGGCTTCAAATCTCGCGGCTACCAAAGCCAATACTTAAGTAGGAATAAACGCCACAGATGCTATGATAAAGTTAGCATGAGGCATTAGCTGCTAACATCAACATAACAAGATGCAGAGAAGAAGACTGGGGGGAAAGGACGAGGATGAGGGGTGGGGGGCAGAAAGCGCTATGCTGTATTCCCTAATCTAGAGATTCTCCCTTCCCAGTCGTATGAATATTTATTCCTCCCATTAACAGCGATGATGTTTCAATTGGGAGCCTGTGCAGAGGGGCGGCTGACAGAAATGCCTTTTCCCTAATGGGGGAATGTGTTAACCCCCCACCCCCCCACCCCCAAAAAAGACATATCTGCTTTATCATCTTCTTGTTATGGGAGGTTTTCTTCAGCTTCCTCAAAGGTAGGAGATGAAGAAAATAGCGCATTACAGTATATGTTGGGTTTTATATTGTGGAATCTGAACCACAACAAGACAATTCTTCAAATCTTCGGGTAAAATCCTAAACAGGAAGAATCACTGATGACAGTTTCGAGCATCGACTGTCATGTGAGCTGAATCGAGTGTGGCTTTTTTGAGACGCACAGATGTTTGTATTTGTTTCAGCGCTGTCATCTATGAAGGAGGCCAGTCAAGTCTGTACACAGTCAGTGGTAGAGCTGATCTGAGAGATGCAGAGGGGGCTCGCTTCAGGCCACCAGGCACATCAGAGTCCCTGTGGTCCGCTCCAAAGTGTTATTGCTGCTTCTGCCAGCAGTCCCCTCCACAAACAGCAGCTATTTATATCACTGGCCCTGCTTCTGGGCTTTTCCGGGCCTAAACTCTACTTCTGACCGTTTGTCTGTGTTTGTGTGTGTCGTTCATGCTTATGTATGTCAAAGCAATTACGTGCAATTGAAACTCCAATTAATTATTCAATAAGGGGAGTCAGAGGCAAGCTGACAACATCTGACCGATGACTCTTGCGGTCGCGAATATGTGCCAGATGCAAGCACACTCACTCAGATACATCATGGGAAATTGTGATTGGTGGTTATAATCATTTACTCACAAACACAATCAGGAGAAGGTGAGGAAGGTGAATCCTGCTCCGAAGTCTTGCGTGTGCTCCAGTAGATGAGCTTTTAAATACCAAGGCTGAGCCTAAACCCAGGTATTAGAGAAAGATTTAGTCGATCTGCCAGGTTTAGGTGTCACTTTTTATAATGACTCAAAATTGTTTCGATTTTTGCCCTAAATCTCAGGTCACAGCATGAGGAGGAGACAAGAGAGTAGCAAGAGGATATAGAGAATAATATATGGGGGGGCGGGTTGGTAAAATGGGGACACCTTCCCTCTGCACCCGATCCTGCTCATGTATGTACAATAAAGCACATGTATGCCCACAAAGCAAAGCATGTATGTGTGTTGTTGTAAGCACAGAGCCTCTTAGCTAGTCCCCCTCATCTGCTCTTTGAGCTGAAGCCATTACAGCCCTTGTAAAGGAGGGAGAAGAGCGACGTTTGATATGAAGCAAAGGAAATAGATTGGCCTTATTTCCTGCTTGGCTGCTGCAATGCAGACACTTGTGTTGCCTAGACGATGCAGGCAATTGACACTCAATTTTGTTTGAAATATCACGCCTCTATCATGTCATTATCGTCTTCCCCTGGTAATCCACAAAGCCGCCCCTGTTTGATATCTGACAATAAGGGGGAGTCACAGAGTCGCGGAATCTCTCACTCGATTACCAGGCGGAGGAGACGAAGAGAAGGGGGGGTGAAGGATTGAGAATTAAAAGGGAGCAGAAGACGATAGAGACTTAAGAGAGGGTGAAAGAAATAGAGATGGAAAGATAGAGTGAGAGGGAAGAGACATAGAGACTAAAAAGTCACACATTTGTTTGATAGCAGTGAGATAAAAAGTATACCTGCCCTCCCCACACAGACATGGGGGGGGGGGGGGTTTAAAAAGGAAATCAGGGTGATACAGGTGGCACTCTTCAAAAAAAAAAAAACTATAACGATCATGTAAACGCTCACTGATGGGTTGGCTAGGGTAATGATAGCGCTTGATTCATCCTCTCTACTCCTCTGTGTGTGTGAGAGATAGAAAAACTGTGTGTGTGTGTGTGTGTGTGTGTGTGTGTGCGCATGTATGTGCACGTGCGTGTGTGTGTTTGTGCCTGCATCTCTCTGTTTTGTTTCTTGCTGGCCATGCATAAGAGCAGGAAGTCCTCACACCCAACCAAAAGGTGAGGAAACTAGCTTATGAGGAGTAAAGGCTACCTTCCAGCATTATAACAGTCTCTGTCATGTGCTGGAACATTTGTGTGTGTGTGTGTGTGGGGGGGGCTAATATTGACATATGTTGGATGATTTCAAACGCTCTTCAAATGAGGGAAAACACAGCTGTTGGTCCCTCAGCTCCGTAGGTAGGCAGAGAACACCTTTATGTGCACCTATGCATGTTAATCAGGTGCTGTCTTTAGGGGGAGAAGAAGGGTCTTGTTAACAAAGGAGATGTGGATCAACTCTTCCCTTAATCTCCATGTCTGCTGGTGATATTTAAAAAAAAAAAAAGGAAAAAAATTCCCATTCCCATGGCTGAGGAGCCAGCCTTTTGAGGAAAATAAGGTTAATGAAGGGAAATATTAGGGGACTGTCTGGGTGAATGTGTAAGAAGAGACAATCCAACCTGCCCCCCCCCCCCCCCCCCCCCCAAACCCATGAACATCAGAGAACAGCTAGAGCTAAGGCAAGTTAGCCACGCTGGGTTGCTACAATAAGGTCTCTTTCATACAGGTGTGTTGACGCCTGGGGCGGGTCTGGCCTCAGTCCATTCTATTCACCTTGGCTGATTTGAACAATAACTATCATATCTCTTAAAAGCGAAGGGAGGGTGAAGCGTCAAAAAAGAGATGCCTGAGAGCTGTGTCAGGGCCAAGAAAAACCCCCGCTGCTGTTGTCAGAGCTTGTTGATGTTGTAGGGAGGAAAAAACAGGCAAGTTTTTTTTCTTCTCTTTTTTAAGCTCCATAACTCCACATTTTTTCCTCTACTCATACTCTCTCCCTCCACTTCGGTACTGGATTCTGTGTTTTGCGCCGTAGGACAGAGTGTGGTGAGGAGACAGAGGAACAAAGTGCTGCTGTGTGGAGCAGCAGCTGCTACTTGCC
This sequence comes from Aulostomus chinensis, assembly GCF_037954235.1. Classification (NCBI taxonomy): domain Eukaryota; kingdom Metazoa; phylum Chordata; class Actinopteri; order Syngnathiformes; family Aulostomidae; genus Aulostomus; species Aulostomus chinensis. Next base: position 14,588,858 of record NC_141336.1, on the reverse strand, counting down.
GGATCAAAGGGGCAACAAGCATGGTCTTCCTGGCCCAATGCTTCTCTGGAGGTGTTTGACGGACAGTCAGCAGCTGGGGCTGCACAGCCCGCCATGTAGGGGTCAGGCTGCTGGACTACAAGGCCCAGGGGTGACATGCCCTTACTGGACAGGGGGAAGAGGGGAGACGGTATTAGATGGAAGGGTAAATAGAGGGGAGTTTCTTATGTTTTTCTTGTTGTTTACTGAAATTATTAAAGTATATTCCTTTCATTCGAAGAGTCTTTTGTGATGAGCCAGTGAATCCTCACTTATCCATTATAATGCATGGACGGTAGCCTGATGCTAGGGGTGAAACCATCAATGGAATAGCGTAGCACTCCACTCTGCAGCATTCTTTGGTGCTGACAGAAAATCAGAGTGAGAAAAGAGAGAGCCAGCATGCCGCAGTGCTATTGATTTATTTTAATTAGCTGCTTGTTAAATCGTGTCAGTTTGCAACACAAATATATAATTCTTTGTCTGATTTTTCCGCTTGATTCTTAATGACTTGTGCTCCTCAGCTTTTAGACAGCAAAGACTTGTGCAGCTCGATGGACAGAAATGCAAAAGTTGATCTCATAGGAATGGTTGGGTGTGCTTGTGTATGGGGGGATGCCACAAACGGGCAATGAACAGAGTAATAAAAAGGGGAAGAAAAACAGGTCAGTGAAAGTCCATGGAGGAGAGGTGAAACAGTCCCCCTTTGAGAGGCAGACAAAAGAGCGTGGAGGGGTATGGAGGCACAGTGGATGAGAGAAAGAGGGATTGGAAGAGAGAGAGAGAGAGAGACAGAGGTAAAACTATGTAAACACAGTGGCTGCCCTAAACGTGGGCCCTCTCCAACGTTCCTAAAAAACGATCCTGCCTCGCTCCACTTCACATCTGCACTAAATCAAACACTGGGGTGAGGTAATGTTCGCCCATCTCTCGACTCCTGTTTTAACTTGAAGAAAAGGGACGAGTGGATAGGAAAAACGGGAAACTCGTGTCATGTGATAAGACGAGCCTGAGGAAGCTTCCCCGTTCCGGAGCTATCTTATTTGTCCATCATCGTCATCACGGAGGAGCGGAGCCCGTCAAAAGCTCATGTGTGACGGTTTATGATAAACTCAAGATACTGTAGGTTGAGTCTGGTGGCAAGCTATGTATAAACTGTTACAAGGGGCCCGTTAGGAGCATGTGAGCTGATTCAATCAGTGTTGTTGACACTACAGTAGATCAGTGTCAGAGGTTCAGTAGCCCCAGACTGCCCCACTGTCTGACCGGACCATAATTAGTGTTTGCTTATACTAAACACACCCTCGTCATGAGGTTAATTTGCATGCACTTCCTGGTCAAAGGACACTCTGTTGTTGTTGTTTTTTTGCTGGTCTTTCTTTTTAAGGGAGAGGATCAAACTAAAGCCTTCCTCCTTTGATTCCACAGAGTCGTGTCTCAATCGCTGGGGGATTGGAATCTTTATTTCAAGTCTGAAGCGGAAGTATGGAAGCAATGAGCTTTAATAGGAACCAGAGGACTGTCATGTTTGCAAGCAATGATCTAGGATTGAGTTCAGCACGTTCTTGCTCAGATTGTGTTGCATCTAATCTTCCTGCAAAGACAGACAGAGCGCCTGTGAATTTGACGGAGAAATAGAAACTTGTTACCTTACATATGAACTCGAAAAACAGAGTGCATGCAGGTCAACCGTGAAGGTAATAAAGTGTTAATAATTTCAGAATTTGAAATCATGCTACACAAGTCGACGTTTGGCAGTTGTTTCTCAGAGAAGACGTGTTTAGTATTTCTCTCTTCGTCTCTCCTGTCTCGCTCGTCTAGCTTGGTTTCTTTCTTTCATCACAAACTCGTCAAACGAGTGACCCCACTCCTGATTGGCTGGGTTCCCTCAGATCTCTACTGCAATTGGCCAGCAGAGCAGTGAGTCTCTCTCTCTCTCTCTTTCTCATCTCCCTCCCTCTCACGCTCTCTCTCTCGGCTGCGCTCCAGGGTAGGGTGGTTTGGCATGACGATTTCTCAGGAAAGGAATGCTGACAACAGGAGCAAGTTACCAGGTGTGGCTTTAAAGTCAGTTAACCAGAAGCGAGACCATTCCGACAGATTGAGATGCGGAAACAAGACGAAGGAGAAGAAGAAGAAAAAAAAACCCAAACATCACAAAATACAAGCTTCAGACGGACTGGTTTGTTGTACTTTCAAGGATGATTCAGAGGCTTTGAAAATGGAGGCCAACAGGGTTCTGTTCTTTGAGTCTCATCTACTGTCTCAGACCACATACCCTCATTTCATCCACACTCACAGACACACTGGGTATAGCATAACATTGTATGCTAGCCAGGGTATTTAACAACCCACCCCCCTTGTGCATGAGCAAATATTAGTAGCCGGGGATGCCGTGTTGATCCAGCCTGGCGGAGACCCTGTGTCAAGTGGACTCCTGCTGCCTTGGCTCCATCATTCATATCTTATTTTCTTCTGCAACCTGCACAACTAAAATACTGGGAGCAATAGTAAAACCGTCCACTCTGTTTAATTATGAAGCAAACTTTCAAAGAGATGCGTTCCGTGTCTGCACATGGATTTCTACACACGTGTTGCTCATGCCATTTTAGGGCATGTCAGCGGGAAGAGCTACTGCAGACCAATTGGCAGTAGCTTTCCAAGAATGTGCTGACATATGCGCATATTGACAGACACGTGCATACATATTCACATGCACGCTCGAAAGCATAGTTAGCACTTCAACTGCACTTTTCGATATGCAACTTGAAAATGTGTTTAAGGCTTAATGGTTAGAGGAAGCCAGCCGGCCACATTAAACTGCAGTGGACCAGCGCCCCCCACTAGCTCCCACTCTCCTGGGGTAATGTACGCATTCTGAGCTGTATCCCAAGGAATGACCTCCACACGACCCCCTAACCTTGCCTTTAATTATTTGTTTGAAGACAGCATGGAGTTCCCATGCTGAGAAGTACTCTGTGTACGGTGTGTATGTGCGTTTCTGTTCGCTAACACTGAGCAGAGGCAGGCAATAATAAGCTAGACCACCAGATGTAGATAATAAAACATGGGCTTTAGTTTGGAGGTTTGTAACTAGTGTCCCCTGTGAGCCGACAGTGTTCTGGCGAGTGTATAAGGCGGTGGTTGTGGTCGTGTCCATGGTGTTGATGTGCAGATTTACAGCGCAAGAGTATATTTTAGCAAGTGGTTGGGAATTCCCTGTTGAGTCCGTGTGGTCAACCTCTGTGTCCCTCCCAGGGCCGTGGGGTCTTCACATCCATCCATCCATCCTAGTTGACTATCTCTCTCATCTCTGGAGGATTCCTGGTCGTGTTGTTCTAAGCACACACCATTAGCAGCTCACGGTTCGAGGAAAAACAGCGTTATCAGCGCAGGGTTTGATAATCTCAATTGGCTTTACTCAAACTGATAAAAGGTGCTCTAAGGCCACGGGGGGGGGGGGGGGTGTCCACGTTACCCCCACTACACACACTCCCCTTCCAAAAGTAGCACATCACCTCCTGGTTACTATGGCAACTGTTTAGCGTACAAAAACAGAACATTTGTGTGTGTTTCTGTGTAATATGGCAATGGGGTATGTTGATATATATATATATATATATATATATATATATATATATATGTATGTATATATATGTATATATATATATGTATATATGTATATATATATGTGTGTGTGTATAAAGCATATATGTGGGTGTAAATGCTGATATATGGATATATGAAGTTGTTTCTGTCGACTTCATGTCTTAGATTAGAATGTAGAAAGACACAAGTGGTGGAAAAGGCTTTTTTAAAGGAATATCTAAGGGATAAAATGAAATTCCAAAAAGGCTCTTTGATCATATATCAGGCTCTTCAATTCGCGGAATTTCACTTTGCACTCACGGGGAAGCTTATGGGCAAATTTAGCACCTGGAAAGAACATTCCTAATATTATGTGTTTATGGTTATGTTCCAGAATATGTAAGAGTGCACGTGTTAGGGTTTTTTCTTTCCTCAATGGTGTGTCTACAGAGAGTGTACTCTAAGTTTGTACTCTGAGCTGAAAGAGAGGGAGTGTAATACCGAGAATGGCTTAGAGTTTACTCGCTCAGCTGGTTTTGATGCTGGAAGCATCCTTTTCACTGAAGCACCGTAGGTATTTGCTTTGTCCTCTTGGTTCTAACGAGAGAAATATTTTCCTTCACAGATAATAAAACTTAATCCTCATTCCTTCAGTAAATCACCTATCATGTATTTAAATCTTATAATTTCTTATCCAACTATCTCAGTCATGTACCACACCTCCCTTCTCCCTCTGTCGTTCTTACTTATTTTCATTTGGATGTGTTTCATCTTTTTTTTCTCAGGGGCCCGTGGCACCCCTGCGTACTTGCACTCTGGATGCCCCCTGGCAAATGAGCACCGTGTCTCTCTCTCTCTCGTTTTTTTTTTTCCCCCGACCGTGCATTTTGTACATTTAACCATGTCACTTTGAGCCGGGCAGATTACAGGCGTTTAAGTTCATTGGAGAAGGTAAGGGCAGGTATCGGGGCTTCATGGGGGATTAGGAGCCCAAATTGGTTCCAGCTCTCCCTTCCTTCTAATGACCAGTTCTTTAACCATACTGATGGCGCTGTGGCCTGTATGTTCGAGGAGGGCGGAGAGCCCCCCCCCCCCCCCCGCTGCATTTTTTTGGAACCTGCATAGGTGACTTAATATCAACCACATTGTGCTGATAGTAGCGAACATCACGCTTTTTTGTACATGTGAAGAAAACAAAACAAAAAGAGCTACCAAAAAATAAAAAAAGGAAAACAGCAAATGGTTTAGAGCTCGCTGGACAAGAGTGGTCTGTTTGTGTTTGACAGCCCAGGGCATCCTCTTCCACGTTAAAAAAGGTTTTGCCCCTGGCCCACAGTCACCTCCAGATGACCTCTGGCTCTACACTGGAAAGCCACAGGAGCAAGGCCGGCTGGGGAGGCTTTGTGGAGCTGCACTTATTTGCTGCTATGGTGGTGATAAAACTTCAGACAGCCTAATTGATGGGCTCGCTGACATAACAATACCTTGTGAAAGCACGAAGTGGCCCATGCCTGGTCCTCATTTCTGGACAGCTGGAAGGGGAGCAGAACCCCCTACAATGCAGCTAGGAGTTGGGGTCCCACTGAGGGGAAGGGTGTAGTTTGAGGGGGGGGTGATGGGGAGGAATGAAAGGAACCGTTTGTATTCCTTACGTTTCTTCATTAAAATGCTTACTTTCAAATTCCAATGAGTGATAGTCCTGCAGAACTAACATAGTTTTGCAGAGCGAGTGAAGTTGGCATGCACCGGGTTCTGGTGTCTGCAAGAGAAAATAAGAGGTAGAACGGGATGTGCCACGGATGAGGGTTCCTCTGTGCCCAAGCTGCACTTAATACTTGAGGAATGTCTCCCTGGTGCCCATAGCGACCAAACGTAATCAAAAGCTTTATTAAAAGAGGGGGGAATAGATCATAAGGAACATTAAAAGTATCCCTCACTGGGTTCCCAAGTCAGCACACAATTGCCCTTTTGTTTGTTGCTGTTTTGTTGTTAGTGCCTCTCTCAAGGACTCGGTGGCTAATGTTGCCATTAAGTCATGCAAAACTGTTTTGTCTTTGTGGTGAGCTCGTGATAAATCTTTCTGTGCTTGTGAATGCTGGTTGATTTAATGTTTGTTTTCTCCTCTCTGTCTCCGCCAGGTTCATTAATGCCAGGAGAAGAATAGTACAGCCCATGATTGACCAGTCAAATCGAGCAGGTAAAAAAAAAAAAAAAAAAAAAGAAAGAAAGAAAAGAACCCCAGCCAACGTACAGTAGAATTCTCTCCCTTTTCTTTCCTCGGCACGAAGACGCTCTTTCCAAATCCTTTAACTTGCTTGCAAATCATGCTTGCAGCAACCTACCTCAAGTTACCCCGTAACACCCCCCCCTCCCCCACACATCCCCGTTAACATTTTCTCAATGTGATGTGTTCAGCAGTGGTACAGACCGTTTGCTGATTGACTCTAATTGGAGATTTCCCAGTGTAAGTGGAAAGAGAGCTATATTAGCACTCTCTCTGTGAATTACTAATTGGACACAGGAGTGCCAGAAATGCCAGCAGCAATTTATGGGTTATCTACTTTTTGAGGCAGATTTTTGCCTCAATTTCCACCCCCCACCCCCCACCCCCCGTTGTATTCCCCTAAGATCCCCCTGGAATTACTGCTTTTTAAAAAAAAAAAACAACAAAAAAATAATTCTACTAGTTAGTCAGCATATTCTAAATATCAAGTCATATTTTTAGATTAATAACGTCAATTTATTTGACTCCTGATACTCTAAAGCCTTTATGGGATTATATCTCATTATATGTACTGATTTAAAGCCTCTGCATGAACAAGTTTTCTTTCTGTAAAACAGATGAGAGATTACAGCAGACTATTTTCTCCATCACACAAAAAAAAAAAAACGCCACCCAAAACTGAGTATTGAACTGGTTTTTCTGTAATCTGTGGAATGTCACTATCTAAGCCTCATTAACAATGACATCACCAGAGAGAATCCACGTCATTTGTCGAGGAGAAAAGGCTGTTTTTTAAAAATTATTATTAAATTTCCCATTATATCAACGGTCCCCACACAACAGGTGCACTTATGAACGTAGGTGACTTGTTAGAATAAGTGCGCCCTAGTACGGAATATTTGAAAGCATGGCGTGCCAATCAACAACCTCGACAAAAACAGCATGACGAATACCTCCTTCCTAATCTTTGCGAATTACAGATTATCCAAGATAATACTGTTATAGTCTGTTTTCTAAAGACTCCAAAGTGCATTAGTTCATTAGGGCTAAACCGAAACAAAATCATGACAGATAATCAGATAATTCTTTCACAATATTGAATCACTGGATTAACATTCAGAATAAACTAGTGTATATGTCTTTGTGTACGACTGCTGTTTTGAGAACTGATCGCCTGCTGAGGCATAATGTCCTCTCAGCCTGTCAAACTGCATGCTTTCTTCTCTCAGTAGGAGAACAATGTTTCTCCTGTGAGTGTGTTTTTGAATGACAGTGGATGTGTGTGTGTGGGCGCGCGGAAGCGTGTGTGTGTGTGTGCATGAGGACCTACTGTATGCACATTCGCATGCCATGCGTCAGTCATTACGGTCCGCAAACATGAGCACAATGTCTTAAAAGTATGTTTGGGCTGGAGCTGGGACAATTGCTGATTGTCTGGTGTGTTTTCTCTTCTTCTTCCCCCCTCCCTTGTTCATGTCCACGTTTTGACTACAATCAGGTTTTCTTCTTGATCCTTCAGTGAGCCAAGGAGCAGCGTACAGTCCAGAGGGCCAGCCAATGGGCAGCTTCGTGCTGGACGGTCAACAACACATGGGGATCCGACCAGCTGGTAAGTCCATCCGCCCTCTTTTCCTTCGTTTCCCCCTCCGTCATGCCTGCTATCACCAAGTTCTTCCCAGAGCTGATCAACACTGATCCTCTCATCTGTAGCATGAGATTTAGTCGCCTCAGCACAGAGCGGATCCCCAAGTCAGCCCCCGCCAACCTAATACTAACAAGTACTACACAACCACAATAACACCTCTCTTTAAAACTCCCAGACTGTCTGCTACTGCTGCTACTGCTGCTTTTCTTGCTTGTTTTTGTTCCTCAAATCAAACACATCTGGGGAAATTCCCCCACAAACAGTTATAAAAAATGGATTTGCAGGGTGCAATGCAAAATAAAAACATTTCTTCCTCTTCTTGCATTTTGTCATTTTCCACCTTTAGCTAACCCGCCTCTCTCCGCTACGATTCAAACTCCTGCTGACCTTTTTTCTGGCGTTTATCTCCTCTTTCTAGGGCCTATGAGTGGAATGGGGATGAATATGGGCATGGATGGGCAATGGCACTACATGTAACCTCCATCTTGTAAAGCAAAACGCAAAGAAAAAGGGGGAAGTAAGTACTGGGCACTTTATTTTGTTTTATTTTTACGCCTTGGGGCTGGGAGTTTTATTTATCACAAACCCTTTCCTGTCTTACCCAGACTGTCATTTTACAGGGACCCCTTACTATCAGCTTGCATGCAGGGATGTTTCAGTGTGACAATTTAAGAGGTAAAAGGGTGTGTGTGTGTGTGTCGGGGGGGGGGTGTTTGTGGATGAATTAACTTGGGAAAAAGAGGGGTTTGCCATCTTGGGACAGACAGGACCCGACTTGTGGCGCCAGAAAAACAAGAAGGACAACAGAGGAATGAGTGGAAGAAACAACCTGGCATGCAAAAATTTATTTATCACAACAGCACCATCGCTCTCCCCATCTCGGACAGCCAATGCAAATGTTGGACATTTAGGGAAAAAATAACATCTCCTGGGGAATGGGCTGACGGGGAGAAATTAAGCAGGCTCCAGTGAAGCGATAAAGAAGGAGAAGTGAAACTGTCCTCCGAGTGACATAAATCTGTCTGTGGAAGGATTGATGCCCAAATTATCTTATATGCAAAGACGGGAACACTGCAGTACATTACAGTCCCTGAGCGAGATATACGGGCCGTGGGTGACATGGCCGATCCTTCACTTGGGGTTTGGTTTGAGCTTGTGTAAAGGGAGGAATGACTGCGTGGGGGGGCTGTGTGTTTTGATTATTTTTTACTGGATGGAGACGATTTAAAGAGGGGGGGCGGGAGGTGTTGGTGGCGTTGGGGTGGGGGTGGGGGGGCTACGAGCCTGACCCGAGTCTCACAAGACAAGAGCAGAGAGGCAGAGAGGCATTGAGATAAATTTATAAGGTTGTAGATACAAGCATGGCTGCATCTAAAAAGGAGGACATCTCTTTCACAGATACAGTGTGTGTGTGTGTGTGTGTGTGTGTGTGTGTGTGTGTGTGTGTGTGTGCGCCACTCTCATTCTCTTCCTCACACACACACACACACACACACACATATATATATACAGTAAATGGTGGCAGTCTGATTAAGCCGGCCATTGCGACTCCCGCTAAGTGCCACAGTGCTGACATTTGAAAAATCAAGACGTATCACATCCCAAAGGCGGTAGGGCAGAAGAGATTTTATTTAACACCTAAACTCCCTTGCCCAATGAGGCACAATATAATAACACTTACCTTGATTAAAAGAACCCTTTATATGTAAATGGAGACTAGATTTTCCAAAGGGTCAAAGCAGCAATTCTACCGACAGAGATCATTTCACCCCTCTAGTCTTTGCATCCTCTCTCTCTCTCTCTCTCGCTCCTTCTGTTTCTCCCTGTCTCTCACTCATTTTCTCTCCCTGTCTTTCCTAATGGCAGCAGGGATGAAAAAAAAAAAGAAAGAGGGAAAATCAGGAAGCAATGTTCCCTAAAACAGCCACACAGAGACAACATTTGCTCAGGTTGGCTAATTCTTAATATGAGGCTATATAATTTTGAGACTATTTAATTACGTAACATACTTTATGCTTCATGACCAATTACATTAATAGCTTAATACAGAGGAATATTATTCTCCCTTGATTTGATTACACAGCCACACAATATGGTGTATTTGGTACTTAATTACGGCTGGCCATTGAGCAGCACTGCTGTGCCATAAGCGTGCAGTCAGCCAGCTAGCTAGCATACAGAGAGAGAGAGAGAGAGAGAGAGAGAGAGAGAGAGAGAGAGAGAGAGAGAGAGAGACTCAGTCAGTTATTGTCTTCAGATGGTTTTAGCACTCTTGTTAATAAAGAGGGGGGGGGGGTCCTCACATTTACTTAACGGAATGACTGCAGCTTACAAGATTGAAGATTACCTGCTTACAGTGTCAAAAACATCTGCAGGGCCTTTTAACGGGTGCTGCTCCAGGTTATACGGAGGTGAGGGCACCCATCATAGCCCAACACCCTGACTGATTTATTCACTTTATGACCCCAGTAGTGAGGTTTTAAGAGACTTGCTCTCGCAAACATGTGCATTTCAAATGAACCGACGTGGAAAGAGAGTATTAGAAAATGGCACAGCTTTCAACCAATGAGAATGGTCATTAATCTTGGCCTTAGCTGTCCCCCCTTTTTCTCCTCTCTCTCTTTTCTGTCCTCCTCCTCTTCCCCTCACATGGGCCCTCCAGTGTAATTTCTTAATTGCAGTGTACTAAGGTGGAGGAATGCAGAGAGTGAGCATGCTTAGTGACCTTGCAGCGACCTCTCCCCTCCTATTACAGCTTCTAATCCCCCAGGGGTTCACATTACAAAGCAGGCCAGCACAGACCCAATCCCAGACCCAGGCCCCCTGGCTCCAGCAAGGACCCCCTGCTCTCAATTGTCTTTCCCCGAGGTGCAGGCCTCTAAATCAGCTACGTTCCCATACTCCAGTCCCAGGCTTCAGGAACTACTCTCCCCGTGTCTTACTCTTTTTTTTTTTTCCTTTTTCTTTCTTTCTGCTCACAACAAACAGCCGTGTGAAAAGCTAAACAGTGGCACTGCTGAGCCAGCTCTGTGGTCCTGGTCCTGTCACAGTGTGACACATGCCAGCATGCTGAGGTCTCCACACATATGAAGTGGAGACATCAATATACCCCACCTCCTTTTCCTCTCTACTTCCTTTTATCTGTAGAACTCTGTCTTGCTGCTGTTTCCTATTCCTCCCCCCCCCCCCCCCCCACACACACACACACACACACTATGCATCGTAGAGCAGTACTTTGTTTTGCTTAAAATGTTCTCATTCATGGGTGGAACCAAACCTTTTAATGTTCCCTGTCTTGATGGATGCAGCTAACCGAGTCCTAAATTATTTAACAACTTCTTGTAGCGATTCTAAATCAAATATGTTCACAGAGGCGCGTCCCCCTGAGAGAACGCATGTTCGGTTTGTCCCTAAATTCAGCTGGGGAATCCTCTACTCCACTTGTGAAATTTTAAGCGCCTGTCCACATCAATACGGCTGGTTGCTTTTCCTCACATCCTCGAGGACAACAGTGTCTGTGGATGGCTCTCCAACCTGAGACCTGACCACAATGCTATTGGGTATTGTAAACCACTCACCATAGCCAAAAATAGCACAGAGCTATAATGTCTCTCTTTACTTGAAGGAACTAAAAGCGAAGACAGGGTGTCATAAAATGTGCCGCGCTCTTTCTAGTCGAAGTTGTGTTGAAATTGAATTAAGAATGACGTCAAAGCCGCGCTGATAAAATAGCCTGTGTAAGTCAGTTTCTTTTCTCTGTCTGTCTTCGTCTCAGGTCTCTCAGGCATGCCAGGGGAATATGTACCTCAGAGCGGTCCTATGGGCATGAGCATGGCCCCAGCTACTTACACCAACTCTCATCAGATGACCTCTCACCCTTCCCAGCTCCGACACGGACCCCCTCTCCATGCATACCTCCCAGATCACGCCCACCACCCTCATCACGCCATGCTGATGCGCGGAGGACCCTCGTTGCACCCAGGAATGACCATGTCTGCACAGAGACCCCCCTTGCTCACTCCCATTGACCCCACTACTGGAGGACCAGGCCTGGACATCCATGCCTAAAGTATAAGGGAACTTTGCTACCATGACAACAGCAGCTACTTCAAGAAAACACTTAAGAAAGAAAGCAGCAGCCCACAATAAATCCTATTTTGAGACTATTTTTAAGAATAAAGAAACAAACCCTTTTGACCAGAATTTGACACTAAAGAAACAGAATTTCAGACGAACTGTGATAATTCTTTTCTTTTCTTTCTTTTTTTTTTTTTTTTCTAACTTGTCAATTTTGTTACTTTCATCCAAAATGGAGGACCAAGCTGACAAGAACACTTTGTAAAGTCTTGGGCTTTTGGTAAAGATCAACAGAGGATGTTTTGACGTACACATGTGCAAAGAAAGGACAGACGCACATACTCAAAACACACACACACACACACACACGCACACATACACACGCAGTTTTTCCACACAAACACACACACACACACACACTATCAAGTTCAGTACACCTTCATGTGACACTTCTAAAATAAAATCACTCTGGAAGATTTAAAAAAGAAACGACAGAAAGACTCCAAGAGTTATAACTACTGTAGTATAAAAAGTATAGATAAATAAGTTAAAACTTGTGCATTTTTTTCGTTGATCACATGGTTTATGTTTTCTGAGCTAGTTTTAGAATTAAAGGTTAACCTTTTTTCTCTCTCTCTCACACTGTGTGTGCTCCTTCCTGGAGGAGAAACTGTCTCGCAGCACAGCACTATTAAAGAAAAAAAAAAGATTTAAAAAGAAAAAAAAAACGAAAGGAAAATATATTAAAAAAAAAAAAAAAACAATAAGAAGATGGAACATCTCAAAAAGGCTCCAAACCACAGAGGGCAATCAGGTCCTGCCCCCCCCCCCCCCCACCCACCCACCCACCACCCCATCCCATAAGAACAGGGCATGATGGGAAAAGGCTGCTAAAATGACACCGGATCTCTCCAGAAGATTCAGTTTGAACATTTGTCATGCCCCCCCCCCCTCCTTTTTTTTTTTTTTTTTTTTTTGGCTCATGATTGAATGTTGCCCTGTAGGTTTTAAAGGAAAAAAGTTGTTTGAATTGCCCAAGCACTGGATTGTGTTGGTTTTATACATTTTTATTTTAATATTATTTTATTTTTTTGTACCCTGGACTCTCGTTGATAAGAGCCTATTGAAGGAAGCTTAACAGTGGAAAAAAAAGAAAAAAAGAAAAAAAAAGCAACATCCTACACGGCTTCTTCTACCTGCAGATCAACATTCTTGCCACAGACGGACAATACTGACACAAATGTTGACGCCGCGGCGCTGGAGAAGCATTTGACGGTTGATGCACCAAAAAATCTAAAACTTCAACAACGACAACAAAAAAAAAAAAAAAAAAAAAAAAGGAAAAAAAAAACTTAAATTATGAACTCAATGCTTTTGGGGGGGAAAAAAAAAAGCTGAAAGAATATTGTAACAAACTTCGTACAGAGTTCAGTCTATTAATTGTTTCATGTTAGATATTCTATGTGTTTACCTCAATTGAAAAAGAATGTTTTTGCTAGTTTCAGATCTGCTGTGGCATTGATATTGTATGTCCATGAATTCCTTCCTTTTTCAGCACGTGTTCCTCACTAGATGATAAGATGCCGTCTCCCTTAAGCTTTGTCAAAAATACATAAAATACTTGTATGAGGACTGTGACGTAATGTTTAAAAGGTGTTCAGTCACAAATGCTGTAATAAATATTTCATTTTTGATTTTTGTTAGATTTTTGTGTGATTAACTGTGTTATATTTATACGTGCTCTTGTTTTAACTATTATTTCTGCATTCTTGCTTGTCAACAAGATCTGAATTTTTACATTTGTTGGACCAAAAATATACTGCAGCACTTAACTTCTAGTGTTTTAAGCAGAATGGACCTGTTTGGTTATCAAATGCCCTCTTAAAGTGGCAACTACAAATTGACGGTTGAGATAGATCACAAATATGTCCATCAAATGGCAAGTTGTTGTTAAAAGCGCATGGAAGTTAGTTCAGAGGCAAAAAAAAACAACAACAAAAAAACAAGACTTGATGGATTTGTTTTTCCAATATTAACAATCATTTGTGAAATGCTATACAATTAGGATTTAAAATGTTTCTGGAAGTGTAAAAAATAATGTATCCAGTATCTAGAATATATTTTAGGTCAACCGTTCTGTCTGTCCCAGCCTTTCCAACAACAGAGCAAAGATGTGTCCCAGTGTAGTTGCTCCCTCTCAGCAGCACCACGGCTGGCCCTGGCTGCCTGTTCTCGCCTCATTTCTGGCGTTTTGCAGCGCCGCCTGTCGGACGAATTTGGCACCGCCGTCCAGGAGAACGCTCAGAGGCTTTGATAAGCAATCTCCTCTCTCTCTCTCTCTCTCTCTCTCTCTCTCTCTCTCTCTCTCTCTCCCTCTCCTTCTTTCTTTCTCTCTCTCTCTCTTTTCTCCATCTCCTCGCTTGTGTTCGCCCGCGGCCATCCAAGTCTCAGCCTTAAAGCACAGATGACAGCATCACCTCGGCTGAAATATTACCTGCAGTTCAGGTCTGAAGGAGTCGAGGCTTTATAGGAAACACTGCTGTGCACTTTTTAATGGCGTGTCCCCCCCCCCCCCCCAAAAAAAATACAACATTGCAATTAAATAACAGCTATGACAACAACAATAATAATAATCATAATCAAAAACGAAGATAATAAAAATAATCAAATGTTTTTTAAGTTCAAGAAAACATACTAATTGTTTAAAAATTCAGCTCTTGCTGCCTGCTGCAAGTGTTTATATTTATTCGTCTCCGCCCGTCATCAACTTTTTGTTTTTGTTTTTAAAAAGGCCTAAATATTATATTTTGATATTTACTTGTTTCTAGTGATTCAAAACAATTAAAAATGCTTTACTTTTTTTTAAACACGTAGTTGTTTAAATATGAGTTAAAGGGCATGTTTATTGATCTATTTATGTGAAGTGAGATTTCGTAGTTTTTATGTGGAAGAGGGAGAAAAATAAAGAAAAAGCAGCGATTTAAAAAAAAAAAATCATTACCAGATTAAATATTCTCGCTAAAATGGAATATAATTGAGGATTTTATTTTATTTTATTTATTTATTTTTTGAAAACACGAAGCTCATTTGATCTTCTTCTTACTTTGAGCCCCCAGCATTGCTGCCTTTAATGCTATTTTAGTATTTGGATCTATGTAACGTCACATGTACAGAATCTGTGCCACAGATCCTCTTGATTCTGTTTTTCCACGCACGAGCACAGGCATGTTGAGCTGTTTTTTTCGTAAAAAAGAAAAAAAGAAAGATGTAGTTTTACAGGTTTTACACCAGTCTTGTTACCAATGCACATTTTCACTATCAAGTATTTAAAAACCCCAATAAGTCCTCTTTGTTTTTCCTCTTGTGCTCTATTATTCTGTGGATAAAACGGAAGGAAGAAGCCCTCCGTTTTGTGCGGAGATTATCAGATGAAAAAGAGAGAAAACGTGAGGATTACTGTGGATGGAGAGGATTTTAATATTAATAGTTTTTTTTTCTTCTTTTTCTCTCCCACCTCCCCTCCTCCTTCTCCTCCTCCCCCTTCTCCTCCCCGCTTTCCCGATGAGACAGAAGGTAGATTGCCTCTGCTGTTTTCCTTTTGCCGATTCGGTGTGACAGGGATGATGGATGATCCAGCCGAGCTAAACAACTCCTCCCCTTCATCTCCTCCCTGTCAAAGCCAGTCCGGGCTGCCGCTGCACGAATAAAATAAGGAATAAATTCCCTCTGCACCGCTACACAATGCAGCCCGGTTTCTCTGGAAGACACTCGTGCAACAATATTAAAAGTCCACACAGCATTTACCCGCTGGAAACATTGCGCAGCGCTGTGTGCGTGTGTGTGTGTGTGTGCGCGCGTGCGCGCGTGCGCGCAACATGTTAATAATGTTACTGGCTCGCTTCTCTGTACATCTGGTAAAGAGGTAAAGTGTATTTTTAGATGCATCTTTTGGCTGAAAAGGTAAAGAAAAAAAAACACTTTCAAAGTTTGTTCCTTGGTTTTTCTGAACGCTGATTTCGGAGAGTGCGCGAGAAAAAGAAGAAGAAGAAGAAGAAAAAAAAGAAAAAGAGGGCGCACACGCGGGGGTTGAGTGTCCTTCGCTTTGCAGCTGGCTCTCCCCAAAATGGCTTTGCTCTGGGGGACAGTTTTTAGGTTTTGTGTGCGTGTGCTTGTGTGTGTGTGTGTGTGTGTGTGTGTGTTGCCCTCGTTTTTTTGTTTTTTTTTAAACATTTCAGCAGTTTTCTCTCCTCTTGCCATAAGGTGTTTCTATGACTACGTTATGTAGGCCTGCCTGTGTGAGCGGGTCAGAGGCGGGGGTCCCTAGGAGAAAAGGGCCGCATTTGGCTGATCATTTATCAATGTCAACCGCATAATGATTCTCCCTGCAGTCCCCCTATTGATGAGGATAATTACATTAGCTCAGAGTGACTGATCAATAAAGCCCAGGGAAAATGGTTTATTATAGCACCGCCAAAAAGGCTTGCTGGAAGAGGGGGACTGCGGGCTGCTGCTGCCTTTCTTCCTTTCTTCCTTTCTTTTTTTTAAGAATGAAAAGGCAGGGTTGATCTGCGCAATCACGATAATAGACTATGACGCAAAACTTAATCTCGTCGCAGATTTTTTTTTCTCTCTCTCTCCACTTTGTTGTTTAATGCAACATTTGAAGCGTTATTTTTTTTCCCCCTCATTTTATTCAGCTGGAATCTAAAATCCATCTTTATTACAGGAGCAAACACTTGACCTTCTTACGCTGGAAGTTTTACACCCAGCTGTCATTTCTTGTGTAATTTTGTATGATGATCAAAGACCTACAAGGACCCTAACAAGACTATTAAAAAAAAAAAAAGAAGAAGAAGAAGAAAAGAAAAGGAAAATCTTCTCTGCACCAGGCAGGGACCAAATGTGGAGGAGGCCTTTTGTGGAGTGTGTGCGCGTGTATGTGTGTGTGTGTGTGTGGGGGGGGGGGGGGGGACTTGGAAAAAAACAACAACAAAAAATGGTCGCTCAAGTAGGAGAAAGACGCACAAAAAACCAAACAAGTACTCCTAGAAGACAGCAAGTGAATCGTTTCCTAACCTCTGTTCCCTTCTCCTCTCGTGCCGGTGTTGTTTAATTGTCAACGGCTCATTCCTCCCCTGCAGGAATGTTGCAAACTCTTGCGCTTTTATCGTCTGCGCCAGCTCCCATTTAGCGCTGATGAACGCGTCAGCAGGAGAGAACTCACATGATCTATTTATCATTTATGATGAGATTTCCACAGGAAACGGTGGAAGAAACAGATGATCTCTTTAAGACCATTCGGGGGTGGGTGGGACTCACTCACAACACAATTATTTAATTACACTTTCAGAAAAGAATTTTTAACTCGAATTACTAGAATATGCTTATGCACAATTACGCAGACGTCGCACTCCATCAGTCATTTTTTGGGGGAAAAAAAAAGTTATATATTTATCATATTTATAACGGATAAAAAAAAAATATGTGCAGAAGTGTAGAAAATAAAAGCAAGAACTTTTACTTTAGCGCTTGGCCGCGAGTGCTTCACACTTCAGTGGCGCTTGTCTTCTTAAAAATGAGTGACACTCACCCCCCAACTCCTCCCCCTCCTCTCCTTCCTCCCTCAAACACACACCACAAATCTTAAAGATTATATATATATATATATATATATATATATATATATATATATATATATATATATATATATATAAAATTAATCAGATAACATAGCCACGGGGGTGTTGAGAATGTGAAGATTGCAGTGGTCAGTTGCAAGGAGAAGAAAAAGAGGAGGAGGGGGGGGGGCGTGTGAGTGCAGAATAAATAAAACGCAATAAAAAGGGAAATAGCCGGAGTTTAGTCAAGCCTTGAGCTGCTCAAACCTTTATTTCAATCAGTTAAGATTTAATTAGGCGAGCCCCGGGCCTGCTCGTCTCCTGATTTTTTTTTTGTTTTTTGTGCTCATTACGTTGCCTCTCCGCAGCGCCGTGTTACAATGGCCCCAAGGTTGTCAACATTTGACCGCCTTTTTTTCCCCCCAATTGAAATAATCGCAGTTTATTTCTGGTGAAACCACTGGACTCGCAAGTAAATCTGGGATTTTGCCATTATGCTGTACGTACAGCGGCGAATAATATTGATTGCTTTAATTTATGGCTTTGTCCTCTTTATGCTATTCTTAAAAAACATATATATATATATAAAATAAATAGCCCACAATTTCGAATATTTCCTTCAGTTATTTTGAGGGTTTTTTTAAAAAAAAAAGGTTAGAAATATCTTGCGGGTAGCCGAGGGCAGCAAAGTGAGACATTTCACAAGTGTAAATAACAGGGAAGGCTGGGAGAGGAGGAAGGGGAGGGGTTGGGGGTTGGGGATGGGGGTGGGGGCACACGTACGCACACAGACACACGACAACTCCCCAAATAGTATTCCAATCGGAGTATTCGATCAAATCAAATAACTGATCATCTACGAATGATGCCCTTTTGCTTAAGTAAAGGAGAGATGAACAGAAAGCGTGAGAGAACCCCCCCCTCCCCCCATACCCTACCCCACTACCCACCCAATCCCACCCTTGGGCGCACTGTTATTACATGATGGCGACCCCTTCTGGAGGCCAAAGTAAATATGTTTACAGAAAGAGAAGAAGAAGGAGGTGAAGAGGACTCTTTACCCCCCCCCCCCTTGTGACAGCAGCTCCAGTCAACATTTCATTCACATTCGATCTAATCTTAGATTTTTTTTCTTTAAAAAAATCACGCAAGGCGCACTTTTTGATCCCATTCCACCCCCCCCCCCCCCCCCAGCTCCCGCTCCATAGATGTGACCTCCAAAGAGTCTCAGCTCATATTTACTCACAGGTATACTGCTCCTTATGCATGTATTAGGCGGTCGCGCTGATGGTAAAATCAATAAAGATGGATTGTAGGGTCAATATTGAGCTCTGCACCTGGGGACTTGTTGCCCAATGCGTGTGTGCGCGCGTGTGCGTGTGTGTCAAATAGAGAGAGAGAGAGAGAGAGAGAGGGAGAGAGAGAGAGAGAGAGAAATGAGCAATTCATAATATGTAACCGCAACATATCTGCAAGAACTGTACGTGTGTGTGTGTGTGTGTGTGTGTGTGTGTGTGTGTGTGTGTGTGTGTGTGTGTGTGTTTAAAAGGAGAGAAGCGGTGCTGAAATCATCCAGCCAGGGGCCTGAAGGACCCGAGTAACACTGACATCATTAATCACGGCCCACTTGAAGATTATGACTGAAAGTATAGAATCGGTAACCATTATCGTCTCGGGTGGCAGTTAAAACCTCTCCTTATTTTTCAAAACAAAGTAATGGCAGAGAGGTCTATGCAACAAAAAAAAAAACCAAAAAAAAAAAAAGAGGAAAAAAGACGGTATAGAGTGGAGGGTGGACTGGTGTCACTGGGATGGAGTTACCGACTGTTTCCTCTGGAGGAAATAGCAAGGAGACGCAGAGGTGGTCGGCACTTCTTAAAAGTATAGAGTATATATTTATTTGATATGAAGAAATAGAAACGCTGCCATGGATGTAAATAGAAACGCTGCATACGTAGTATTTCATTATCATTATCATTATCATTATTATTATCATCATTATTATCATATTTGCATTGTCATGATTACCACTCGCAGTAGCGTTCAGGAACATTCTGTTCGAGAAAATTTGAACGAATTTCGCTTTAAAAAAATCCAAATCAACGCGAAAGAAAGTGCGGACAAAAGAAGTCCCCGTTTGTTTCTAGTTAAGTTCTTTTCCACGTTTTTACAACAGGTGATAAATTCTCATCATTTCATTCACACAAAGCAACACCGACAAACTATTTATTTATTCCATTAATGGTTAGAATTATTATCTCTCTGTGTAACCGGGATTGTTTTTCTTTTCCTCTCATTTCAAGTCGTTTCTCCCCCCCCCCCCCCCATCTGATATGGTGACATTTTCTAGACATTACCAAATGTTATCATAAAAGCAAAATACATTAAGATGAAATAATCCAGCTGCGCGGAGCTGACTTTCTAGATTACGTAGCAAAATACACTGAATCATAAAAAAAATATCATCTGCTATTTAAGGAAATAACGTTCCAATTGCATCAACTCATCCTTTTTTCTTTTTTTTTTTAGGGAGGTGCTCTGTCCGTTTTGCTCTTACATTCCTGGTGTTTTACGTCAGATAATTCCATGAGTAAGTAATTAGGTTCCATGCCAACACGTTGGAACGTCTGTGACGTCACTCTGATGCTGTGGAGCGGAGCAGCCTCTGTAGCATGCTCCCTGTTAGCAGTCTGAGGCTGCAGTGATGAAAAGGAATAGCTGGTGTCAAGAACTTTTTTTTTTTTAGCACATCACTACAGCTGGTGGGAATTAATAGTAGCCAACTGTGGAGGGAGGAGGAGGGGGGAGGAGGAGGGGGAGGGGGAGACGGGACATAAGGCTTCTTGTGACCACGGGGAACCTGGGCCTTCATATCTCCTTCTCCACCATAAAAGCCCTGTGTACCACCGTCGCACAAGTTCAACTTTGTTTCTCAACAAGGAGTGTAAACTGTTGTCAATATTCAGATAGCCTTCATCTGCCAATAATGACAGGCAACAGGCGTACTATCTTATCTAGGGGCCAGGTAGCGCCATACCTGGGGGAATAACTGCTGCGATAAAGAGCGTCTGGGCCAATAGAAAGGCTCTTGTCTGTCTGTGAGGAGTTAATGGAGAACGCCACTGGAGACAGGAAGTCCTCAGAAAGTGAAAAGCACTTTATTGCGCACCTGAATGGCCGGGCGTAGGGTTTCTCTCAAACCCAATGGGAAAACCACATTACAGCTCTTTACACAGGGTCATTACAACAGGGCAAAGGAGTTGAAGTGATCTATTGCATTTGAATGACAACATCACATCGCTCCATTCATTCTTCCCCTCTTGTGTGACCCGAGGATGATCCCTGTGGGATTGGGATGTTGTCAGTGGAGTGACGTGCTGAAGTTACAGTTGAGAGAGAGAGAGAGAGAGAGAGAGAGAGAGAGAGAGAGAGAGAGAGAGAGAGAGAGAGAGAGAGTCTCTCAAAGTGTGTGTAAAAATACAAACAAGAAAAAGCAGCATCTACCTGAGTCAAGTCAGCTATAGGTTCGCTTTGCTTTCTTTCAAGCAACAGGTTTCTAGACCCATAACCCACAGTTGCACTGCAACATGACATCATCGGGCCTCTAAAAATGAACTGCAAAATCGATCCCTCGCAGACTGGCCTCCCATAAGTCAAATATAGATGATGCAGGACATGTGTTTGGATGGAAGTGTATATTTACCTGTCACCGGGAACTCAAGGGCACGGCAGCAGGGAGGTTTTTATCCCGCCACAGAGTGAAGTGTTTTGGGCTGAAAATGAGTTGTAAAAGTGATAAATGGCCACCATCTCTCTGGCTGAAGAGCACCGGAGCTGCTGGCTCTGGGCTTTCCACCCGACACTTAATTGCTCAGCAAAGAAACACAACAAAATACAAGAGTAAATTACTTTTTGTCATGTACAATTTTGAGTAAGTATTCCTATTTTATGCTATATTTCACTTGGGTTCAACTGTATTTCAGAGGGAAAGTGCGTACTTTCAACTCCACCAAATTTATTTGACAGCTACTTTTAAGATGACACTTTTACATAACGGATAACAAAGCAAGCTTTTAACGCAGATTAAACCCATGATTTCCAACCTTTTTTTGGCTTCTGACATCTTAGGAAAAAAAAAACGTAAAAAAAAAAAAAACAGTAGGTAGTCTGGGTCACATTTCAGATGTTTTTAGGGATTCTTTTTCCGTCTAAACTTCTCTCATGATTTCATTTTAATAAATGTTACATTATCTTTTTTTTTTTTTTTTTAAATGGGAGAAAAAGTCATAACACTGAAAGAGATTTGTGTATTTTTCTTCTTCCTTCCCCCCCCTCGCTCATAAATCATCTCATGACCTCTAGGATATATCTAGTGTCCCCGTGTATAAATAATCTCAATAATTTCCCTCGTGGGATCAATAAATTATATCTATTTATCTAAAGTAGCTTCAACTCCAGCAGCTGCAACAGTAACATGCTGCTTCTGAATCAATAATCCAATGATGTCATAAACGTATATCAATCACAAAAGAGACTTTTATTTGACTTCAGCTGGATTTTTTTTTGCTCACGTACTTTTATTCATTTAGGATTCTTGTGTGTGTGCAGGACTTTTATATTTCGCGTCGCCGTATTTGCGCTTTTACTTCAATAATCGGATTGGGGTTTTTTTTCCACTCTTTACTCTCATTTCACAATTTCTCAGCGCAAAATATGTTTCCCGTGGGTACTGATCAGTAAAATAACAAATCTCATCCGTGCTTTAAAATAAAAAATACGCCCAAATTTGTACACAGTGGAGTCGTCTGTGGAGTTTCAGGCCGGGATTCATTTCGCTGATGAATGACGATGATAATGATGACATCTTCTCGTTTGATTAGGCTCTCAGCACCAATCCAATGTGTACGTATTCCTTCCATCCCATCACAGCAGGAGTGGTTTCTATGGTCACTCATGTCATGCAGACCCGTCTCCTCCTACATTTTGCGCTTTCATCACGCCATCGTGCTCACAAATCGAGGATAAAGGATGGTGCGGCTCCATTTCTGTCTCTTGCAAGTATACTTTTCCTGACTTCGCCGCACGGCTCTCACATTTTTGAATGTCACCAGTGCACTCTTATTCTGTGGTCCTCCTCCCTCCTCCTCTTCACCCCCACCCATCCAACATGCTGGCCTCTACCTGAGAGTGTAACCGGGCCTCCTCTGGACCCTCGCTGTGAATGGGAGATGACACTGTTTCTGGGTCACTTCTGTCACAGTCCAAATGCCACACAGGGGGGCTGACCTTTCCAGCGGCCGATGCTCGAGCATGCAGCTTCCATGCAAGCTGTCACCCCTGCGGTTCCCTCCGTTTCACTGACAGACCCCCCCCCCCCACCTCTCTAAACCTACCATGCTCCTCTGTAGTGTACTCCTCCTCCTTTTTAATCCACGACAATCCATGTTAAAATAATATCAAATCAAAGCAGACGAGTAAAAATAGCCGCTATAAAATACAGCTGATGGAAGACATCCTGACTAAGCTGGGGACCATGGCAGACCTCACCTCAGTGATGACACATGGTGTATCAGGTCTCAGGTTTGGATGGAACTCAAAATATGCTTCCTAGATTTATTTGAGGGCATGAGTTACAAGCGAGCGTCAGTGTTTTTACAAATGTGAGCTTGGCTCTAAATGGAATACCTCAATTAGCAAGAAGTCCAGTCAACACCTCTCTTTAATAGCATAGCAGCCCAGACGCGGATCGCCAAGCTGGTTCCCGGTTTGAGAGTTGCTCATTCAGGGCTGTTCAAGCGGGGATCTGTTGTCACTTCAGGATCGAGTCATTTTCATTGCGGGATACTTTTTTTTTTGGTTTGTTTTTTTTAAGCTTTTCCTCTTAGTCAGACACTGCCAATGACTCATTCTCAGCCAAAACACCCCCCCCCCCACACACACACACACCCCATCCTCGAGTGGATTAATATGCCATACTCCATCCTGTCAATCAAACATCCACTGCTTTCCATTTCAAATCCCCCAGACTGTTTTTCTCATGATCCATTGTTGTTTTTAAATAACGTCTGATTGGCGGGCAGCGCTTCCTAAAAATAATGTATATTAAAAAAAAATCCGCTTCAACACAGAGGCTGCTTCATTTTTTCTTCTTCTTCCTTCTTCTCCTCCAGTTCAGCCCTTTAAGAAATCCTTTTTAATTTTAAACGGGCTCCTCTTGACTCTTCCAGGAGAACTTTTATTTATTTCCACCCTGTGATGTCTTCCTGGCTGAGGGAGACGGAGCGGATCCCTACTAAAAGCACCATGTTGCCTGAGGCAGAAACAGACCAGAGCTCTCGCCACATAAATAAGACAGAAGCGTGGAGGAAGTCTGTTTGGTGGTCTGCTGGAGGGATAGAACCTACCCCCCCCCTCCCTTTTTTTTCAGTCTCTCTGGTTCTGTCCTTCTTTCTCATTCTCCGCGTCTCAGTGGTCGATCTAGCAGCTTTGGCTGAAGAAGCATAAAGCAGCAGGATCTGGATGAGATTGAGCCAAGATGTACATCTGAGTGGGTAGTGGACTTTTTAAAAAGCCTGTGGGTCCAAGGCAGACGGCGTGGAAGCTGTGAACTGGATCAAACTAATCTGACACATGGGAATCACAGGTTTCACAAATGTAAGCAGTATCAACAATATAAAACGGAATAAAATGTGTAACTAAATTGTTTCACATGTAGAGTCTTGGCAAAATCAACAGGAAAAAAAAAAAAACCCAAAAACTTTTTTCCCTTTTTAAAAACACACACTCTGTCTAGGTGTCCATTCAATTTTGTCAGAATCCCGGTGTTCCTAGCTCAAGGAAGTGACCTCTCCACACTGACCTTATTTGGAGAGCACTTGAGTGCCCCATTGTTGTGACAAGAACAATGAATCTAAAAAGAGGTGGGAGACAAGGGCAAGGAAAACAGAAAATAAAGTCGTCTGGCTCTTAAAAATCATCAGATGGAAGCCATTTTTTTTTCTATATTTGCACTCACATCATAGAATCTTGTCAGTCGCTGCTGATGTCGGCTCTGGCCTTTGAAGCGCTCTAGTTTGCATTGTGTGCAGAACCTAATTTATAGGAGCTGACCCAGGCTCCTCTTTTGTGCGACAGCCATCTTGGAAAACAATGGCAGGAAGGCTTGAAACTTGAGAGGAACTGAATCTGCTGTTTTCTATTTTTTTCTGTTCTTATTCAACAGAGAGGGGTTTTTTTTTCCTCCCGGAGTAAAATAGCTCTGTTTTTGTGTCCAACAGGAGCCATAAACTGATGTCTAAGCATTCCATAGCCAGGCAATAGGGTTGAGTTTAACTGGACACATGGGGACAGTTGTTTTGTACCACATGGAACAGGAGGAGGAGGAGGATGGGGAGGGGGGTGGATAGAGGAAGCCATGGCCGCCTGGCGACCCCATGGTGACCCACTGGCCTCCTCATGGAGGGATCAAGGCCTGGATGGGAGCCGGCTAAGGGTTAGAGGTTTAAGGGTAACAAATCAAGCAACACCTCTGTGGTATTTAACCCACACATACCAGATCTTTCTAACTGCATGAGTGGTGCATGACCACACAGAACAAATATAGAAATGCTCATTTCTACTCCCGACGGTGGAGTTCTCGACAGGAGGAATGGATCAGGTAGGAGGTGTGATAACACACTTGAAGATCAGTACTTCCCACCTGGGGACTGCTTAAATTAATCTCTGCAAGGCCAGTGTCCACGGTCAGTTACGAAGCGTCTACACTCACACGTCTGATGGTGAAGCAAAAACTGTTTGAATACCGCCTCAGATAACCTGCAAAACATCTGCAAAATGATTTCGCTCTTAACTTGCCTTTAAAAAAAAAAAAAAAAAAATTAGCCCTTCACTTTCTTTCCCCTTATCGTTTTGTGTACCATAAAGAGGAGGACAGGACAGGGACCCCCTATAGGTAGTGCATATCTGCCTCTAAAAGCATCACTCAACTTTATGTTCACCTCTGGTTCCCGTAGCCAGGCTGTGTTTCTTCCATTAGTATCCGCTCATAAAAGAAACCGAGGCTGTAAAGATGTGCAACAGACAACTGCTGGACAGTCACACACACACACAGACACACACACACACACACACACACGCACGCACTCACACGCCTTTACACGAACATCAGCGCGTTACCTGTACACGCTCACATGCGTTTATAAGTAACAAACATATCATCCGCGATAGTATTTTCAAGAACATATTCATTCAAAAGCCATTTATCGTTGTTTATTGATTGATTGTAATAAACACATACAAAGTATAACTGTACACTAAATGTTTTTAAATGATCGCATCGTGAAATGTCGGCTAGATCATAACAAGGATTGAATGTGTGTGTGTTTTTTTCTTCTTCTTAACAGTCCCAAAGTGGATTCATAGAGGTGATGTATGGACCTAATCAGTTTGCATTTTATTTGACCGTGACTTCACCTCTCCGTCTCCACAGACACCTAAACCACTTATGTGGAGAGCACTCAGGCTGCTTGGCTGTCTCTCTGCTGCTAGAAACAACTGTTAACATACCGTTTAAAACGTATATCAAACACCGGCTTTATCCTTTTAGAGCCCCCTTACAGTCAAAAATGTGTTTTCTTTTTTTTCCCTTGTTCCCACAGTTTTAAATGTTGATATGTCGAGTTTGCCGATGGAAAAATCTTCTTAGATTCATTCATGAAAAGTGTCGTTTTACTCATTGGATGTGTGGTTTTTAAGAGGCGGGTTTAAGAGAATGATATGTGACATCATAAATGTTTTGGAAAATGATCCTGGTTGAAAATTCACACACGAATAATGTGGAAGTTTGAGGCTTCTAGGTCACAAAAATGGAAAATATTTGTGGCATATTCACAACATGGCATGAATATGCCATGCTGTGTTTTTCATAATGATTTCAATACGGTAATTTTTACTGTTGATCTGCACAACCAACGTCAAGAGCATTTTATACACCTAAGGGATAAGTTACTTAATCAATGAGACGGACGGGGAGTGGCCAATAATTTCGATCATCGTTGAATAATTCATAATATTTTGCCCAATATTCTTTGGCTCCAAAAGCTTCTCAAGTGTGAGGATTTCTTCTGTCGTTCTGAATGTGTTCGGGATTTGAAATGTTGGTCACACACACACACACACACACACACACACACACACACACACACACAGGAACTCAATGACACTCACAACTTCTGGGAAGTTGTGATAGAAAATTTTTTGTTGTTGTTTTAAGACAAAATTATGAATCGAAGAACGACACATTCATAAACAATGATGACAGCACATATTTTACATCATGCTAACTTATGTGGAAATAAGGTACAGTACTGTTTCCATGTGTGGTCGTTCTTGAGCGTGGAAATTTAAGATGCAGAAGTGAATGTGTTTGAAATTATTGAATTAGCGGAAGTGGAACTAGCATGTAGATCATCCGTAATGAAGAGTTGAACGGTGATGTCACGTTGTTGTGGTGCAAATCAAGTCAAACAGATTGAACAGATATCACAGATTTAATCATGCGTAGTGAAAAAAGGTCAGCGTGAGGTGATTCCTTAATCAGAAATGGTTGTGCTTCCCCCCTCGAAGCGCGAGTGAGAGGGCACTGAGTGACGCAGGTGAGAGACAGGCATCCACCCAGCCCCCGGACCGCACCTCTCTTATCTGCCTACGGAGCGGAAGAGGAAGGAGTGACAAAGGCCAGGGCTCTGGGTGTGATAAGGAAGGGCCTTATGTCCTGCTTTGGCCCCGGCTCTCACCCTGGCTGTCCGTTGCGAGAGGCCATCCAGGGGCCAGGATTTGACCACGACCAGGAAAAGTCTCCAAGAGGGTGTTTTCTCACAGGTATGAATGCGAGCCTCGTCAGATACACAGAATACCAGTGTGTGTATTTGCATGCTTGTGGTATTGAGAGAGAGGGAGTGAGAGAGAGGCAGAGGCAGATGGAGGGTCAGTTAGAGTTCAGGGCAGAGTTCTGCTAGTAGTCTCACACTGCAGGAAAGCCAAATTGCTTCCGGATCTAGGTATCTACCCCTGCACAGTTCACCGTTACTGTTCGTACCCTTCCTGCCTCCTCGTCCTCTGCTCTCTTTGCTTCCAATCCTCCACCCATCAGTAGTTTAGTTGAGTTTTTTTTGGGGGGGGGGGGGGGGGGGGGCTTTCTCACTTATTGTCTCTTTTCTGGATTGTGGCAGTCAGTCTTGCAGGGCAGTGTGACACAGGGTGACAATGTCTGTGGGGAAGCAGTCTTTGAGTAGGATACCTCTGTCCCTCTGGCAGTCCAGTTCTCCTATGAACCCGTACCAGTAGATGACGAGGCCGGGTCCAAATCTGCAGCAGGAAACAAAAGAAACAAAGGTGGGGTTTTTTTTGTGAGTACATGGTTGCTGTCATCTGTAAAATGTCCTACAAAACTCTCATATGTGTTGTCTTTGGATTCAGAAAGAATGAAAAATAAGACACAGAAAGATGGGCGACAATCAAGATTGATCTGTGGAGAGATAACGTCGACGAGGTATTTTCCTTTGATCGCCATCCAGGAAACTTGCGCTGAATCAAACATTTTAAGGGAAAAAAAAAAAAGGGCTGCCAGGATGATTAAGATCTTTCTGACAAGGTGATACACACTTGATCACATTACAATGGCAGTGAAACAACAATAATGTGTGAAATAACAAAGCGCTACCAAGGCCTCCGGAAACCTGTCATCTGAAGCCTTTGGTACAGAGCAGAGCACACAGAGTTCAACACAAAAGTCTGAGACTTAAACACTGCATCTGGTGCTTCATGTTAGCCGCTCCAACAGCATCCAGCTGTTTCATTCACGTTTACTTGAAAGTTAAAAAAAAAAAAAAAAAGTGCCCTAGTTGGTGTGAACAGCAGTTCCCAAGAGTTGTAAAAAAAAAACGACTTCGCAAGCAGCTGAGAAATCTGGTTCAGACAATTTAAATGTTTTTTTTTTAATTATTTTTTTCTCTCCCCCTCATATTTTTGTTGCTATTATATCTTATGTAGCTACTTTACACCTGAAGGGTCTGTTGAAAGGTGCAGAAACATTTAAAATGGAGGAGCTCTTCAGTGGGAATGCGCAACGTTATTCACTAGCTCTCCTGAAGAAGGCAATAAATCATTTTTCAAGCTATTTATTATGCCCCAAAGAGCCACCAGTGGCCCCTCTCTGCCTCTTATAGATCATACCTTTTCTTTGAACATTAGCTGCCATGAATAAAGACATGTCACAGTTGAACTCTGAACGGAGAGCACCCTCAGCCCCCAACATGCAAACCCAGATTCAAGGGGGCTGACAGTGCACCCGTCCCAGACACTCAATATCCTCAGACAGTTAACAATGTTGCTGGGGCCTCTGGAGTCCAAGACAGGAAGCTGGCAAAAGGGCCACATCGCGCAGCAGAAGTTCAGCTCCAAGGTAAAGTGCATAAAACATTAGCCTGTGCAAATTTCATTTTTAAAATCCTGACACAAAGCCCCCTATGGTGTTGTTTTAATAGAACTATGGAAATCTTGTCTGCTACAGACACGGAGAGGCTTGACCTTACAACTTCAACAAGGACCTTACATGGCATAAATTAAAATACTAGAGCCACATATGTATGTATATGTGTGTACTTTACTCCTCTATGTTGACAAGGCCTTGAGGCAGCACATGTTCCACACACAGTACAGTAAAAAATAAAAAAAAATAAAAAAAAGTGACTCTACAAGAACTCATACCCCTCCCCTCTTAGAGGCCCTTGCAACAGTACATGCTTCTGCACCCCCCCCCCCCCCTTCATTCTGGGTTTTACTGTCTGTGATTTACAGTGCTGTATCTATGAGCAAACAGGCCAAAGCTAACAGCCCTGGAGAAAGCCCACAGATGCACGCTGCAAGTTCACCACGGTGTCACACACACTGCTCAGCCTTTTCAGCACTGCACAAAAGCTCAAGCCCCCCCCCAAAAACTCTCACCGTTTCCATGGTCGACGGCTACACATGGCTGCCAACTCTTAATATGGAAATGTTATGGAAACAAAACCTAAACATTTACATTAGATGACTTTGGAAAAGGGGTTACGCTCTTCTTTTTATTCAGCCGCCGCGCTGTGTGCATTTCCTACATTCTGGATGGGGAGGCGAAGGCAGACGAGGAGAGAAAAAGGAGTGCGGTATACACAGAGTGAGGAGAGGCAACCCTTCTGAAAAGGTTAAAACTGTACATCAACAGATAAGGCAGTGGTGTGCGATACATCATGTCCCGGGTCTGTCAGGGGAGGCTGAGCACAAATTGAAACAAGCAAAATTATAAACACAGGGGAGCCATGTCACCAAGGCCTTTCCATACTGTAAAGAAAATAAATGGACTTTGAATCTTACACAGAATGAATACTGCAGAGACCTTGAGGTAAGACTCAGAGACTGGGAATAAAAATAATAACACTAAAGATGAACAAAATGGTTAGAGGGCCAGGACAGAGTTGGATAGCTACAGTATGGGATTCTCAATTAAAAAAAGTTCCATGCAGCGTGATGTCGCACTTCATCGATTTTACCGTCAGAAAAAGATAACATAAAAAAAGCTGAAACATTTGTTAATTTTCAGGTTAGGAAACTATTCTGTTCTTAATATATCTATCTATATCTATATCTATATATAAATAAAGACCCCACATATATGATTCAAATGACAAAGATATGCACAGGCAAACATTTTACTGTTTAACAAGATGTAACTTATATTGTTATCAGATAGCTGAGTAATCCGTCAGGTCCAAGTGTGATGTAATTTTTATTTTAATTAAGAGGGATTTTATAAGTATCGGATTAAAAAAAAAAAGTATCATTTGGGAACCTGTATGGAAGTCAATGTATTAAACGTTTGGAAATGTTCCCTTGCCAGATGCTGCAGAGGAATCCTGAATAAACCTTCCATGATGCCTTATGTACTTTTGCAGAGTCCCTGTGAAGCGTCGTGTGTCGTAACAAGGGAGTGAATGGAGGTTTGGTTTGACTTTGTAGGCAAATTGCAGTTTGTTGTATGAGCTGGCTCACTTTAACCTGGCGTGTGCTTATTATACACACACCACATCGAAGTCATCTTCCAATAAACACCTAACTACTGTATATAACAATTTGGTGAAATTGTTTGTGAAACGTAGCTAATTTCAGCACGGGGGCCACTTGACGAGCCTGGGTATGGATTGCGGCTGCCAGCCATGCTTTAGTTAGTGTTAATGAGCGGGTGCTGGTTGCATTTAAAGCAGGTGCTAAGCAGCTTACTATGGCAGCTTAATGAGAGCAAGGCACTCAAGAACAAAAACCCTCAAACGGAGAAGAGGCAGTGTTATTAGTGTCTGTGAGTCATGAAACCAATGCTCGCACAGAATGAAAGATCTTTTTCTGAAATGCACAACCTATGCAAAACACAAAGCCTCATTAAAAGATACACACTGGAAAAGCTAATAAAAATACGATAAAATGTAACCTTCAAAGAAAGTGCAAAGTTGCCTTCTTGATTTTATTCCGGCCCTTCCAATTTTCTGTGAAGGCTGAGGTTGCTGTACCCCCCCCCCCCAACCAAAAAAAACCCCAAAAACCCACAGTATTTAACGTTTCCATCAGACTCACAGATCAAGGTTAATCAGATCTGCCACTTTTGGTGAGAAAAAGCTTCACTAAAACAAGAAGCCAAGTACTTGGGTCCAAAACCCATTACACGACATGATAAATTATCAATAAAATCAAGATGAATTTACACTCAATTTAACCCCCCCCCCCACACACACACACACACACTTCATCTTACGTACCGTACAGCCCCATTTTAAACAAACACCCTCACAATAATTTAGACAGGATAAGGCTCCACCTGAGGGTGAACTCTACGTCTCTGAGGTCTCCCCCACAAAGGCGTCTTTGTTTTCAGCATCCATACATCAGGTCACAAGGTAGAGTCACTAAGACTCTCCTAAACATTAGCTTTAGTCAGCCCTTTCTTTGCTTCTTGAAATGCAGGTATGGAACCTGCCCAACGTCGTTCATAACAGAGAGAGCTGGGTGTGGATCGGGGTGAGAGGCACTGAGGTAGAAATGTCTGGGTGGGTCCAGCAAATTCTTTGCGGAAACGTCCCAAAAAAAAAAAGAAAAGAAAAGAAAAGACAAGAAAGTTTAAGTTTGGAACGAAAAAACTAGGAAATGCAGATTTTTTTTGTCAGATGATGGCAGCAAAGTAAACCTTACGCATTACTGTAACAAAAAGAGTAGATGAAGAAGAGTGGAACAGGCTATCAGTGAAAAATGGAGAGAGGTCTGCAGGAACTGCTTTGAGTTGGGATTAATCTTCATCCCAGTTTGTACTGGCCATGTTGCATGCTGTCCGTCCACAAAGTTCGGGAATATCTAGGAAAACTGGCAGTTTGGCAGTGCATACTGCTGGTCCATTGAGCAGGTTAAATATTTGCTTTTCAAAAAGGGGTTTTGGTCTCCCATTTTTTGAATTTTTTCAGGAATTTCCTTTTTTTTTAAAAAAAAAAAGGCAATTTTTTTTCTCTTTTTCTCTCTCTACTTCTTCTATCAATCTTTTCTGACGCAATACTTCAAATATTCTGATGGAAACACAACTAGTGATTGGTGATCATTTGGGTTAACTCCCTGCTGCTGGGGTTTACTTACAGGTTCAGATAAAGATTGTGCGGCATGTTTGCATGTGTGGGGTTTTGGAGGTGGGTGGGGGGCAAGGGTCTACATGGCAGGAGATATGGTCCTGCAGCTGATCACTGATACACCCAGCTTGTGTACTTTAACAGCCTTGCAGGAGCTGTTGGGAACAAGTGTGATGATGATGAAGACGCCTCTGATAACACGTGCACACAAATAGGATATTTAAAGGATGCCTAGCGGGCAATACTAAAACTGGAAGGCTACATGTCCTACTGTCCATAAATAGCAGGAGTTGAACAGAACACTTAACCTCCCACACACAAGTTATTAACCGGACTAAACCCAAGAATAGTATACATACTTTTCTCCGTCCAACTCCCCTTCCTTTGTCTTTATGTGCAGACTATAATTTTATTCCACTCAGGTATGTAAAACACAAATACAAGGCAGCCGTAACATCGCACGTTAAACGAGTCTCCCAAACCTGCACAAGCATTGTAATTAAGGTGGGATAGAAGGCAATAAAGAATAAAACATCTTCCGCCAGGTGTAATTCTCCTAGACATTTTTATGTGGCTGAGGTATGGAAATGAAACATGACGCAGGTGTGCTTCATCTTCATCATTGTTGGAGGCACAGGGAGTGTTTTATGCATAGGTATGTTTGTGTATTGGGGTGTTAGGCGGGTTAAGGCAAGGGAGTGGGAGGTGTGTGTGTGTGTGTGTGTGTGTTTGGGGGGACTGGGAGGTCAGGTGGAGTGTCTGTTTTACTGAGAGCTAATTTACGCTCACCGATACAAGATATCAATACCAAAACAGAGATGAGAGGATTACCGTATGTTAACTAGTTACCATAGCAACCAATGTAACCTCTGGGGCATGGCTTGGCCCCTAAAACTACTGATAAAGGACAAAATTAGTCAATCCTGAACCAGGTTTAGCTTCATCTCACAGACCCGATGTCGAAGGAGGAAGCAACTTTTACTGTCACTTCAAACATCTCATCATTCAAACTCACTCAGATTTACCTGACAAAGAAGGTGGTGTGATATTGACAAGAATCAAATATGATTAAAACATAAAGAGAATAGCTTAATATTGATTCCATGACAATATTTGGGAGATGACTACTCTTGGGTTCAGAGGAGATTTATTGTAAAACACTAAATTTGGAGAAGCAAAACTAAGTCATGTTGATATTTAACCTTCCATTATATATGTATATCATTGAATAATTGTGGTTTTAAAAATATACAGTAAGCAAACATGATGTCTGTCAAAATATGATACAAACGACCAGATTTTTGGCCAGCTCTAAAAAATTTTTTTTATGTCATTATAGTCATTATTTCATCTCCTGCTTGGAGTAAAAGATTTGAGGGTTTAAGAGATTTGGATAATCGTTAGCGTCGCAATCTTAGTTAACTCGCAGAACTGCAATATCCTTCTTGTTTATTTAATATCTATTCTGTGGCCCATAAAAATTAAAATGCCTGCAAATGCAATAGCGGTCACGCACATGTCTCATGGCTTTTATTTTTCTATTCTTACTTTATTTTATGAGCTCATGACCTTTAACTCTTAACACCCTGAAGCCGCTCCACTACCTCACAGTACTCTGGGACACTCCAGTCTTTATCTTCAAATTACAAATTATCACTTTCTGTGACCTCAGCGCACCTCGCAGCTTCTGATTAACTCAATCACTTTCTCACACCTAGAAACCTCAGTACTTATCTTATGCACTCAACTTACAGGCACACAGACAATCAGCTGATTAATAATCTGGCTGACACATCATTTTATGAACATGCGCATAGAGCGAAAAAGCCTCAAATAAATAACAGGCTTCTTTTTAGTTTGGCAATAACAATAAACCGAAAGCAGTGCTTCACACACGCCATTTGGTCCTAGTTAGGGGGAGCGTGTACAAAAAAAAACAACCCCTCCAGCCGATAGAGAATCGTAATCAATGTTTGGAACTTGTTAAGTCCCTTAACTGAGCGTGTCGCTTACCACATTAGCAACAGATATTTGAGGGACAAGTGTGTTTTGAGTGTGTAATGTGCTCTGTCCCATCTCACATCATGGTCCAACGTGTTTTGACATACTCTGATATGCTTTGGATGTGAAGTAAAACCAAACAAAGAATGATCTGGCCTTGGATTTTTATACTTCGTGTTGAGATGACAGTGCAAGCGGCATCAAGGGGACTAAATCCTGACCGACTATCGTGTTAACGTAGCTTTTAGAACAAGAAAAGGAATGCTGTGTTTCTGTTATATTCTCTGTATGAGTGCTAACATTCAGATAAGTGAGCTCACCTGATTTTTTTCTCAGACATCGACTACCCATCCTCTATAATGACGCTCTACATCATGAAAATGGCTTGATCTCTTCAGTTATGACACTCTGAGTGGGTATTCATTAACACCTGATGTTAATATTATTAAAATCTATTACAGCAGAGGATTCAGTTGATGTCTCCTATGCGAGTACTGTAATGATGAGAAGGCAATGATCGAGTCACGATGTGTGTAAATGTATTAAGCGCTGCATATGATTGAGATGATCTTGATTAGATCTAATATAAGAAGTAAAATAAAGTAAAACATGAAAAGCTCAACACTCAGACAGATCTGTCCACAAAGTCCCTTTGTGCTTTGATGAGTCACTGGGTCTATAAGGAAAGAGGAAGCTCCCCATAGTGAGCAGGCAAGCGAGCTGGGGGGGCTCGGAGGCTGTGCAGACAGAGAGGACCACAGTGTCAGGGGGATACATGCTCCTTTAACCTGTTATTGTGAACTCCCAGCAGCCCTGGTCGATAATTGCCACCTGTCTCTGGGGAAAAAGTGAAAGGCAAGCAGAGGGACAGCCATTTCGTGCCTACTGCTGCTCCTCAACCCGCACGGCCCTGGTCCTAATCCTGCCCTTAACCCTGGCGGCTAACGTGTTTTCAATTTAAGATGATCCCCGGCTACAGCCACGGCCCTAATCAACAACAGTTTGTACTGTAATCCTATCTGCCCTTGCAAGGGCAGCGTCGGCCTGGCCGGGCGCCTGCAAACCTGATGTGTCCAGCTCACTGTGATGTGTGTGTGTATATATGATATCATGTATATATGTGAGGTCATTGGATGCGTGACCAGTACTCGGGTAGTTGTTATGATGTGAAAATAGACATATAAACATATACACACACTTGGACACGGATGTTGCGTGAGGTAATTAATGATGAATGTACATAAAAAGAAGTAAACCTCAGGGCTCTGTGTCTTAAAACAAGAAAAAGTGATTTTTTAATGACACACGCATTTTGTTTGGTGTATCATTTTTTTATTCCTCCATTAGCATCCAGAGCAAGTATAATATCTTCTTTTCTGCAGCTAATTTCAGTGAGTTGCTCCGCTGAATTAAACGTTAGGTATGAAGGCAGGTGTGAAAGTTTGTTGTGTAGGGCCTCCTGGCCTCTGCATCCACGAGTAAAACCCTGCTCCCAAAATTAGAGTGTGGCCTCTAATGTCTCCCTGGGAGAAAAAGAGGCCTGGCTTTCGTCCAAGTCAGCACCTTTGGAAGTGCAGTCGTGTTACCACCACTAAATCAACATGTCAGCACCCGGCCCAGTAAACTTCTTCACCGAGACTCCACTGCTTACAGCTACCCCACACACCTAATGAATTGGTGTGAATGCCCATCTGTCTGCTAAAAAAGAAAAAGGGGACAGGAGATATGCAGAGAAAAAAGATAAGTATATATGTAGTTATTTTTCAGTTGTTGCGCAGAACACTTCTAGAGTGCAAATATGATCAGCCTCAGATACAAACACACTGAGTCTCGTTACTTGAACAGAGGAGTGCTGTGACGCACCAACCCGTGCCAGGCTATGGTATCCAAGCCTTCGACCTTGGCCTCTGATTCCAAAATGGAACTGTCCCAGTTTAAGGGGCAAGTTTGGAGACGAACACGGGTGAGGGGCCACAGAAAGCCGTGTGCTTACTCTGCAGTCTGTTTACATTCCTGAGGGTAATTTTAGCCCCAGGGGGTGGAGCAGGGAAGGGGGTCCGACATGTCGTTGGGGCTTGTCAGTGGTCGATAGGGCAGCCGGAGCAGTGGCGGCACCTGGACTTGTGGGTGGTATATAAAAACGCACACATACTCAGACCTCCAGCGGACAAACCACTGGAACATATATGTTATCTTGTTTGCTAATTGCAACTCAATTAATTACTAGTTTTTAATATAAGGGGTTTAAAAAGCATCTTCCTATATGATATTAACATTCTCTAAAGCCAAATCATCCAAGTACAAAGAGATATAAGCTGACGAGCAGCGTAAACCACATAGGCCAGAGTGTAGTCTTGGAAGCAGACCAACCATAGAGCACCACTGGCTCTGGACAACACACTTTAACCTTATTGTTTTCACAAAAAATCTGGGGTGCAAATCTAATTTCACCGTAGTTTTAAAAAATTTGCTACACAAACAAAACAATAATCCCAGCTCAAGAATAGCTGAGGGCTTCTGTGTGCCTGTTGGGATTTGTCTTTTTATTACTCCCAGCCCGAAGAGTGTCCCTTCAAAGGATAAGAAAGCAAAATGTCCATGTGTTTACTATGTTCGTGTGAGTGCACGTACAAGAGAGTAAGGGGAGAAAGGGATGGGGAGAGGAGAGAGAGGGAGAGAGAGGGAGAGGGAGAGGGAGAGGGAGAGTCAGAGCTTATTGAAACTAATTAGGCGAGGGATCAGGATGGAAGTTAAATACTGGGCTACATGTAATGAAAGAAGCAAGAGTGGGGGACATCTAGGGGTCAGGCCCACACCAAACAGTGGTCCTCAGGCAATCTGGTATTGATTTTCACTCGTTTGGGGATGAAGGTAGATGGTGGTGGTGGTTGGGGGGGGGGGGGGGGGGGTCAATGTAGCAGGAGAAAGAGGGAGAGATGGTGGGCCAGTCTAAGGGTCTCGTGAGTTGTCAACTTGACAGTTTAACCCCTTTTTGGAGTAGAACACACAAACAGAGGGATCTCCTGAGCTGACAGCGTTGATCTGTCACAGCGATGACACAGCAAAGCCCAACACAATGCCCACACAGGGGAATGAAGAGGGGGGTGGTAGTGGTGGATTGATACAGATATGCACAGCCACATTCCTTAAGCCCTAGAAGATAGGACAGAGCTCCACTTACCAATATAAAAATACTCCAACCAGTTCTTACACATTTAAAAGTTTCAATTTTTTTATAGTAGTTTTTTTTATTATTGTGGTTAGGTTTAGGGGGTAGATCAGTTTATATTACACATATTAATATCATATATGTTCATATTCATATTACCTATGTGACTTCACAATCAACTTCTCTGGAAACTACTTAACAAAAAGGTTTTTTGCCAACAGACGTCAAAGTTTACTTTCGATGATTTCTACCTCTAAAGTAAAGGGTTTTACTGCTTTTTGAAGTTTATTCTGTGTTATGTGACCACCTATCAGTGGTATTTAGAGACTAGAGGAAGGGAAAAAAAAAGGCAAAATAGGCATAAAAATGCAGCCACATCTCTCTTCTTTCAGAATGTAAACCTCTAATTCAATTGAGATTTTACATTTGGTATCTGGACCTGGGCTGATGGGTTACTCAACATTTAGCCGTCAGTCACAGCAAACTGTCAGTTTTGTGGATGATATATTGACAGATATTGAAAACTCTTTCACCGCGGGTTCATGTTTTGGACATTGGACGTTTCTTTTCAAACTGCAGAATTTCAAAATGCATTTTTCACACCTATAAAGGTTGCAAATCAAATTTTTCACTGTCGTGCCAATGAATCATCCAGCAATCAGTATCAGAGGTTGGTTGAGTTATCAAAATTACATCACATAGAAGATAGAAGGCGGCCTAAATGTATGTAAATATATCCCAGAGGCACCCGGTAACAAATTAAATACGTAAACTACAAGGGGCATTGAGGGGGCGCCTTATTCATTTTGAAATCCCTGATCTAGAACAGCGGCAAACCGAAGTTTTTTCACCGTCGTCAACACTGCAAGATGGAGAATCTTTTGACGTTGGCCTTGGTGGAGGTCAGTGCTTGACAGTGTTTTTCAAACTATTTTGAAGAAGTGAGTTGCAGTTTAAGTTTTACTCAGTGTCTTAAGTAGGGGTGTATAATAATATCAGCACCCAATCATCTTGTGCACTTTTTTTTTTTGTTATTGGTATTAGTTTTGTCATTTTCTTTTGTGGTCTTTATTTTTGTTTATTATGAGAAAAAAATGAGAAATGGCCTTCTCCAAATGTATGGAAATACATAAAAAAGTTACTCTCTCAAATTCATCTTCTGGATTAATAAAATATAAATATCAATAAACTTATTTTATACAGATAATATGAGCTTTGTCAAATATCATCTATCAGCTACTGGCCAAATACACTGAAATATCTGCATATTGGCAAAACAAATCCAATACTGCGCATCCTTAAGATTCCATTTACCATTTGTCTGTCCTTCACTTGGTATTATCATTATCATTATTATTATCATTGGTAAGTGCATAGTGCATGATTCGTCTTTCCCTGTGTTAAAAAGTTTGTGAGTCCCTGATAGAGCCGGATGGAGGACTGTCTTCCATCGCAAAGACACACAGATGTCAGTGCTCTTCTCTTGTCACTCACCCTGTGAAGGTCGTCACCCCAAGCACCTTTCCTCTTATGTCCTTAAACACTTGAAGACCCCTTTCCACTTTTCCTCTCAAACTGCTTCATTGCTTTGTCAGATTGCCAAAAGGGACTCCATTAGCTGAGCACCGAGCCCCGGACTCTCCCTCAGACTTGAAGCCGCGTGCGTGCATGCACGCACACATGCACAAACACACACACACACACACACACACACACACACACACACACGAGGAGGCTGATATGCACAGCTAAGGCTTCCCACATCAAATTAATGTGTCCCCTATTGTCCCGATTACGGCCTGGGAATGCTCCATCATGACAGATTCTACGGGGTCCCTCACTTGTCAGGAGTTGTCAGACAGATAGGGAGTCTGGATACACACAGCTGACAGGTAATCTTAATGTCTTCAATTAGCCCAATTAGGCCTGTCATAAACAATTCGATAGGTGCTCGACCAACGCAAACAGAGAAGCGTACGCACAAGTGCACACAGACACATACACACCGCAAAGTCTGCGGGGTGTTAATGAGAAGGGTAATGGGTATATCAGTGGACTTGTCTTTTGTTTCCAGGAGGGGTGTGTCCCCATCCCCTTATGCTCTCAGCTGCGCACTGCTGGCTGCTACCTGGTCAGTTCAAATCGTACCATCTCCTTTCATTAGCACATTGCTGGCTGAGAATCTGAAAGGCCGTGACAAAATTCATTTGAGACGAGTGGGAGCAGATTGCCTGAAGCAGGTGCTATAAGGGAGATAAAACAAAAGCAGCACCTTTGTGGAGCGCTGTGTGTGTGTGAGTGAGTGTGTGTGTTTTAATCTGTGCGTGCGTGAGAAGCTCATCTCTGGTCTTCACATTCTATTCTTTTTCTCGCTATGGTAAATGAGTAATGACATAAAAGTTCTTTTGGAAAAAAAAAAAGAGAAATAAAGGATGAGGGACCGGGAGGAATCGGCTCCGTGCACAGTTGGAGTATTTACAAAGCTGTGGTGAAATCTAAATATTGTTTCTAGCGTGACTAAATAGGCCAACACCTTTCTCTGCAGAGGATGTGCGATAGCTAACATTGTTTGGTTTGGTCTCTCCTTTATAATATCTTATCGCGGTGTACAGGTGACACCCACTCAATATCCTCGCTTTTGTGCTCTAACCGTTTCTTTAAAATTTGCCTATTTGCATTCACTATCAATTCCTTTTTGTCCGAAGTGTGTGACACGTTCGCGGGAACTGTGAAGCACCAGCTAATGTTTAAAACAGAGATTCCGCAGTTCGAAAACACACACGGCCCGAGCAACGTTGGCATCAATATTTGAACAAGAACTCTGCATCAACACAGCCTTGATCTTATGTACAGAGGCCTTGAAATGCCCCACATCAAGAAAAAAAAACCCTGACACTTTCAACGCAGCACTCAAACGCTTCACTCTGGGCGTTCAGGGCAATGTTGTATATAAAGGCATGGAAAATATGAACAAAACAATATCAATATTGAAGATTTCAGTTTTAAACGAAGGAATATGCTGAATGGCGAATTCCTAAGGCGTATTTTCATTCAAGGGGTAAAACTGGGACGAGAAGACAAACCAACTGCTATCAGCAAGATCTGCAATGGACCTCTAACTAAATTTCTGATCTTTACCTTAAGTGACGGCTGGAATGCAATCCGAGGAGAAAAAAAAAAAAGGAAAGACAGAAAGAAAGAGAAAAGCTGTCACTGGGAAGTTGTAATAGGAAATTGCTCTTGGCAACTATTTGTTCAAGCACCAGATTTTTTTCGTCTTTATGCCAACCCAGCGAGCCCCCATTGGAAAACAGGGCAGGTCCCCCTAATGAGTAATCTATTTCAAAGCAGTCGTGTCTGGGCATGACAGTTTACTGAGAGGCTTGAAGAACTGGTAATTACCAGTGTTACGGGGCAATTAATGCATATTACACTGCAGCACTCATAGCGGTGACTGTCAGCTCCCCAATAAAAATGAGCACTCTTCAGCTAAAGGGTGACATTAATTGGGCCCTTAATGACTATGCAGAGGAACCAAGCCAAATAGGAACAAAACAGGGGAATCGCTCTGACTCCAGCAGAGGGCTGAAAATTGGACTAAAAATGAGATTAATTGCTGTTTAAAAAAAAAAGACGAGAAAAAAATGTGTTGAGGCGAGGGGGGGGGGGGTTGGAATTATAGGGTGCAGAGGGCAAGAGCTGTTCATACAGATGACAATTCAATGAATTATTTTATACTGTATTTTCTATACCCTAAAAAGTGAAGATAGACCTCAGACCCATTCTGAGGGATTTTTTTCCTTATGTTTCCTATTGCTTAAATAGTTACATGTATTTTCTAACGCATGATGGATATATTCAATAAATATATGTCTCAAATTTTAATTCAGGGGAAAATGGGCCCTATTCTGAGTTAGACGCAGCCGGCGCTGGGTCAAGCGCAAGCGTCATTGCAAGTTTCTAGCCAACGCATTTTTTTCACGCCAAG
Organism: Aulostomus chinensis; assembly: GCF_037954235.1. NCBI lineage: Eukaryota > Metazoa > Chordata > Actinopteri > Syngnathiformes > Aulostomidae > Aulostomus > Aulostomus chinensis. The sequence continues at coordinate 14,547,837 of NC_141336.1, read as the reverse complement.
CGCACTTGCCCTTTAACTAGCAAATGAACTTGAACTCCGCCTACAGTTGCTTAAGTTGTAATGAGACATTGTCTGGTGCAACCATGGCGTACTGCTACTTTAGAACACCAGAGAACGTTTGCGCCAAGAGCTTGGTCTTTGGACGATGGCCCTGAACACACGGCGCACATTTAGCGCGCCAACTGCCATTGATCGCTTTTAGAGACTCATATGCAGCACTTTCTGAAATAAAACTACTGAAAATATAAGTATGTGATGGCAGCACCGTACACAGACCTGGACGTGTACAGCTGAGGCTAGCTGTTGGTAAATACATTTACTCCGACATTAAATTTAGTCTCCAATAAGCTAACTTGCATGATTCCAGTCCGTGGGAAGAAACCAAAGCACACAGAAACAACACATACACACACACACGCGCACACACACACACATACACACACACACACGCACACACACAGGCATGGGGAGAACATGCAAACAGTATTATAATGTTCTGTTTTTATTTTGTCCGTCCCAATGACAAAATATTAGGAACAGCCCTGAGCGTAACCCATTAAAATTCAACAAATCGCAGCCTCCAAAATGACAAATAAAGTAAATCAACACATCCCTGAAATAGCTGTTGTATCATATTGCATTGAATATATTTAGGTGTACCTAATTACTATAAGAGTGAGTATCGTGAATGATCTAAAGGGGATCAGGAAGTTGGGTCCAACTTGAAGTGCAACAGAAAAAACAAAACAAAAAAAACACACACGCGAAGAGTTTCTAGGTTACACACTTGTCTGTGAAGCCGAAGGCCTTAAATGATAAAAAAAACATAAGCAGAGCTTTGATTAAAAGTAAATCTGCCAAATTGCAGGCCTTCGAGAAATGTTTGTTTAGAAGGAGATCAAGGAGGTGGCGAGGACGTGAAGTAATTCTGATTAATGTAGCTCGAGCAAGGCGTGCACTGAACACCACCTGAATATGCAAGCTCCAAATCAGAAAAATATCAGCATGCAAAACATGCAGTCATTTGCATACATTTTTGATTTTGGATTTCCGTGCTATTTAAATATGCAGTTAGAAATAGTCCAGCACTGCCTCTTGCGCTGTCACGCTGCACACTCACGCTGTCATTGGTCCTGATAGAACTCTTGCGCTTCAAAGGGAGCTTTGCAATGGAGAAGAGAATAAGCAAATATTTGAATTGCAAAAACACATCATCTTCCGAGGGGAGAAAATTCAAGACAACTTTTAGGGAGTTAAAGATACCCCCCCCCCCCCTCAACCCCCAAGTAAGCTAACCCGCCTCACACAGCAGGGGGAAAAAAAAAAAAAAAAAAAAGTCAACATATTCATAATGTAAGCACTCTCCTGGCTAATTTACCATAACCAAATTTGTGTAATGGGATATGACACATTTTAAAGGGGATTGGGGAGAGAAACTTTAATTTGAGGAGAGAACCATAAAACGTTTAAGCTGCCCTCGTGTTTAACCAAAATCCACCGCACAAATCCGGGTTCTCAGACAACCTGACATGGGTTTGATTACAGAATGAAGTGTAATTAGCTACTTAAGTTATCCTCCGGAAAGCACCCATCCTAGCTAGGTCATTCAGAAGAAAGAAAGAGATCCCGCGATTCTACGACAATACCTTTTCCTTCGATATTTACTATACAACCACACTAGGTAAGACCGCTTCCTAGTGAATTTGGAGAGTTAAAAAACAAAGCAATAAATAATCTTCATGACAAATCAATATGACTCATAGCATATTTGAAAGTATGAGCTCCCCGATTTGATGCCAGGATAAATAGAACATTTAAGCCAAAAATTACAAGTCAAGCCATGAAGGCCACAAACAACATTAACAGCAATAAATATCCATGTTCAGACATCTGAGAAAATACCTCCGCAACAGGGGAAACACTCATCTCCTGAGCTTATGATTGGAATTTTTATACCGCAGGCTGAGATCGACTGTGAATTTTAAACAGGAGAGAATGTGAGCATCTCAAAACATGTACCCATGCAGAAACTGGACTAATAGAATCTGAGAGAGCAGATTTTAGCCAAGACCAGTAGACCACGTAACTAAAACCATCACATAAGGCTGAATATATTCAAAACCTCGTTGAAATTTTTCAGGATCGCTTTGGTTGCAACCTGATTTAGATAGTGAAAAAGAGGATTTTTTTTTTAACTGCCCCCCCCCCCTTTTTTTTCAAATTTCTCCACACACACGGTACTTACCAGAGCTCCTCCGTCCAAATTGCACCTCCCACCAGTCCAACCCTCTCGTGGCCTCAACCTACGTGTAGACAGCTCGGAGACAGGTCTGAGCAGAAATCAGACCTGAATGATGGATAGCTTTACTGCACAATGACCTCTGTCACTGGGTTCTTGCCCTAAATCAATGCTGGTGATAAGGGCCCTGCGCCAGCGTTCACCTTGGTATGTTCACCAGCAGACCTTATCTATGGCTTGAGGAAGTATGAGTAATAACTAAAGACAAGCCACGACAAAACGTAACCCCACCATGTCAAACATAATTTACAATGTATACCCCCCCCCCCCCCCCGCTGGGGACTATTTGTTCTAAAAATGAACATTTCATAAAATGATGGGAGAACTATGTGTTCATCTTTGAAAAACAAAATTGTGGGGAAAAAAATGCATTCATCAAAAGTCTTCTCCCAAAGGACGACTAACACGAGACTTACACAAAATAAATAAAAACAAGAACCTTGGCAACAAGAGAGGCCCCTCAAAAGCACAGACCTCCACCAAGGTTATTATCATGTCTCGATACGTTTCCAAAAGTATTAGATGTGTCAGTTTTTTGTTTTTTTTGTTATTTTATTAAGGAACATGTAATGTTTCCTAAGAAATTAATGCAAATGCCAAAAAAATAAATAAATCGAAGTGAAAAGTAAATATATAAATCCTGGCCCTGGCCCGTGATCATCAGCTAAGTAGTTTTAGCCTATTCTAGCTAACAGACCAAAGTACCGCACTGAAAATGTCACATATGGAATCTGATGAGCATAGAGGTGAAACATGCACAAAAAAAAAAGGAGACAATATCAGACAATATCAGATACACCATTGTCAAATAATCAATTTCCTTCTTTCACTGGACGGTTGCACTGCACTTCTCTCTTCTTGGACACCTAAAATCTTCTTCAAAGCAATTTTGAAAATCAGCTGTGGTGATAAAGTCTGAAAAAAAACAAAAAAAAACTGTTGACTGTTTGGTAAAATCCCATGAATAGTTGTTAGAAACTGTGAGGGGTTTTCTTTTATTGCTTCCTTTCATCCAAGTATTTCATTTTAAAAAAAAAATTGATTTGGTTCGAAAAAATGAATCAATTTTATTTTCATTTTAACATAATTTTAGCCTAAAATCAGTTTCTATGGACCTTGTTGGACCGTGGTACGCTGAAATTTGACAAAAATAGTCACAACATTGCAATATTTCTGTCAACTAATCTTTTACAAAAACACTGCAAGTTATGTTTTTCTGACAACTAAAACCCAACAAATATGTTTGATCTATTTTAATAAAACAAGACCTAAATTTTCAGTTTATTAGAATTATGAAGTTAATTAAATATGACTAAAAACGGCATGAACCTTTGGTGACGACTATGACGAAGAATACTAGTAAGTTAGAAAGCTGCCAAAATGAATGCTATACTTTACAAACAGTGACATGCACCTTCATTTACATTATTCACATCATTGTTGCGTGTGTGTGTGTGTGTGTGTGTGTGTGTGTGTGTGTGTGTGAAGCGGCCAAAGTTTCAGTGATGTATACAAGAAGAGGTTGGAGGCTAAGGTTGAGAGAAGGGCTGACGGGGAATAAAACAAAGATATAATGAAGATTACGGCATGGAGGACACTTAAGACCTTTCAGTAGTTTTTCATTTGAGTGTGTATGATAAAGTGTGTGTGTGTGTGTGTGTGTGTGTGTGTGTGTGTGAGAGAGAGAAACAGAGAGCTATAGTATGCTTCCAGGCAGTCGCATCAAAATGGAGAGAGAGACCAAACATGACATCAAACGTCACAATTAGCTGACCCCTTTTCCCCGAGAGTCACAGTTTGAAATGCCCTGCCTTTAAAAGCCTGATTCAAATATGTTTGCTTTCCTATACAAAATGACATTTGACAAGGTTAGCAATATTTCAACTAACTGCAAAAACATTCTTGTGGCCATAATCCCCCCCCCCCTTTTTTTTCCATCACTTCGCAGGGGCGCAGGTAACCTCAGAGTGAGTTTCCCATGAACTCATTGCTACAGTTTGAAAACAAACCACTAGGGGAGAAAAAAAAGGAAAGAAAAAAGAAAGAAACAGCAGTTCAAAGTTTTACTCAAGCGTGTTTTGTTTCACCCGGGCAGTTGAAGCTAAATGTTTTGCGATCATTATTCAGAGAATTTATCCTCACTCTAATGCAAACCACAACGAACAGCCAGTCGTTCTTTTTTCCCTTTTTTTTTTCTTTAACCACAACCTTCATCCTTAGCAGGAGGGCTGAGGACTGTCAGCAGCTGAGGGGATAGAGTTCCTCAAACTGTTAAAACCCCTCATCTTTGAATTAGGTAAGGTGTAGTAGCCCAATGGCTAGTCCAATAGGGAAAAAAAATGAATAGAACATTTTAAAAACGTAATATGCATAAATGTCAGTCTTTGTCAGTGTTCACTCTTGACGAAACAGGACGAAAATAAGGGGACGGGATCAGAACTGGTCAGACTCGGTCTAAAGTTAATAGTTTTCACATTCATTCCAATCGAAGGAGAGGAGAATGTGAAGTGTCGGGGCCGGACAGTGAGCCAGCTCGGCTTTTACTACAGCTGCACTCAAATCGAAGTGGCACTTTCTATCAGAGGCCTTTCGCCGGTTCTGCCCCCTTCTCTCTCGTGCTGTAACCTCTGTGACACACACACACACACACAAACACACACTAAATAAATAAATAAATAAGAGTGGTCATTTAAGAAAAAAAGCACACACTGAAGAGACAAGATTCCTGAAGATTCATGAGTGTGAGTTTCTCCAAACTGATAGAGAGATCACTCAAAATAAAGAATGGATTTCTCTGACAACTCCATGGCGAACATTCAAAGGGGGCAAGCACATAGCTCCGAACTCTGCACAGTTTATATTTCACTTGTCCCAAAAAAAAAGTACAGAAAAGAAAAAAATGTATGCCTCTGTTATCTCGCATCAGTCCAAAAAGGAAAGGATTGAGTATCGTCTGTTTCAACTTCCCGCCTCTGATGAAACATTACATCCACACTGGATGGAGTTGGAATTTGGATCGTATCATTACTCCGTTTAACTCCTCAAGCTATTGTCACCGAGGTTTTTCTTTATGACGCTCATTTAAGAGTAATATTAGAGGGAAATAACAGATTTGCATTGTTCGCAGAAAGAAGAGGGGAGAGAAAATAATCGCCGCCATGTTGAGCGCATATTTATTCTTTTAATAGGGTTCAGTGACCAAAAGCTTTTTTTTCCTTTTTTTTTTTTTAGGAGCTTGACAGAGCTTGCGGAGACAAATCTGCTGACCTAATAGATCTTTGTACATTAACCCCCAGAATTGATGATCAAAATCAGAAGGTCAGCACATGGACACAGGCTCCTCATATGTCTTTGATTACACACTCCCCACTAAGGGAAAAGGCAGGCAGAGATGTTTAAGCTATCAGGCAATCAGACCACGGAAAGACGTGAAACTCAAACCAGAGACGGTAGAGAGGGGAGAGGGCTGCTTGGGAAAAAAAAAAAAAGATGGAGGGGTGTACGTGTACGTGTGCGTGTGTGTGAGTGTTGGGTGGGGTTGGGGGGGGTGTTTGCGATGAAGCTCTTTAACAAATGCCAGGCCAGTGAAAAAAACAACAACTCAGATTTGCTTGTATCTCTGTCTAGCAACAACTATTGAAGAATCGAGCAAAGTTGACGAAAACAAATTCGTCTGAGCTTTAAATTTAGTCACTTACGGTAAGGTAATGAAAATGGCTGCCATCGGGTAGGTATTACATACTGAAACAAACTCTTTCAACATCTATCAACAGCATTTTGCGTGAGTGATGAGGTCATAGAGAGAATGAACGTTTTTATAAATCTCTTCCAACAAAAATTAAGAATGATGGGTACAAACACAAAACAGCCTTGCTTTTGACGTAATTTATGGAGGAGCGTGGCTCGTCTGTGTTTTAAGGATCGCAAATTTTTAAAATTGCTATTCTACAGAATAATGTCGGCTATGACCGATATACCGGGCGCAAACCAATACAAAGAAAGAAGAGAATAAACAGATGTTTGGGGTACAAATGGTCAAAATCCTTTTATGGTTAAGATTTTTCTGCAGTGACTAAAAGTAGAGGTCAAATTTCATGAAAAATAATTAAAAAAAACTACACAACCACATATGCAAAAGTAATTAATATATGTGTATTTGTCATAAGAGACTATTGTTCTCTCAATTTATTGCTCCATTTTATCATGGGTTATATGAACATGTGATTTCAAGAATGAGCGAACTTACAAAGAAATAAATATGAAAGCTCAAACACACACAAAAAAAATAAAATAACCATGGCTGGGATTAAAAAAAAAACAAAAAAAACAAGGTTATGTGAGGGACAGTGGGCCTATAAAAAGAAGCCCACTGTCTAGGTTATCTGTAAGAACCCACTTATCACAAGCCAGCAGCCCCACACATTGACTGATGGCCTCCACAGACCACCAGTACCAGCACATTATCTGGTACACACAGAGCTGCTCTTTAAACACAAAGGCAGAAATATGAAGCATTGTTTCCTTGGCTGTCATTTGGTAACAAACAAACAAAGAACCCCCCCCCCCCAGAAAAAACCTATCTGCGGTATGGTCTGAAATAGAAAGAGTGTTTACTGTTTGTGTGCCAACCAACATAAAAGATCACCGGTGTAAGAATGTGTAGCTTTTAAAAGTTCGATTAAACACTGGATTAAATACAAGTTAATAACAATTGAGCACTAAACTGTAACGATGAAGTGAGGATGTTTTATGACCGTAGGGAAATCAATAACTCTCAAATAAGGGGAACTGCAAAGAGCTGTTTAATACTCGTGAAAGTGCACGATCCAAAATGATCCATTCCTCATCTTAAAAACACTTTTCCTTTGTACCCGATTCCACTCCTGAAAACAAAATATCAAAACTATTTAAGTGAACACTCGGATGAGACATTAGATTGTTTTCACTCAATGGGGACTTTCTGTTTTGCAAAAAAATCCATCCCATAATGTATTTTAAGTGCTTTTTGTGTTCTCTTCAGGCCTTGGGAGGGATTCATTCGAAATCTCCTGGTCGCCTCTACAGACGCAATTAAAGCTTTTAGTTGAGCTTTTGAAGCAGCTGTGAAAGTGCATGAAATGAAATACTTAACCACCCAAAGGTCCACTGAAGCAATAAATATTTGTGTTGTAGCTGTACTCCGCATGAATTTGTGTGTATAAATAAAGATAACGTCTTCTTAAATTCAATTTCGTGCAAGGTTCGGAAAAAAAACAAATACCGTCTTTGCAATGGCAAAATACATTGTTAGAATTATTTCCTGTTTCCTGTTTCCTCCGTATATATTTATGCAGAGAAAATATCACTGTAGGTTTCAGTCCAAAAAAGTAGAACTAAATTCTCCTGTTTACAGTTTTACAAAAAGCCATTCCATTAATTCTTTTGACGAATGCCGCTGACTACTTCCTGGAACGAGAGCCAGAGGGCCACCATAGAGGAAAGCGAAGGTGAAAAAAGGCAGAGAGACTGAGAAAATGAGAGGAGAAAAAAAACCAAGTGTGTCTCTGTAATTCTGATGATATACATTGTGAAAGCTGACAAAAACACGGACGTTCATCTTTTTACAAAGTTCCATAGCAAAAGAGGAATTCATGGAGTTGACATGCTTGCGCCTCATTTTACTTGAGGCTTTCTTCTCCATCTCACAGTGTCACAGGCAAGCAGGAAGACAGGAGGAACGGGGGGGGGGGGGTGTATCGCTGGGGTGCCGCTTTCTGTACGACTCCTCGTTTATATACACAGCGGCCGTGTCAAAGCTGCTCTCACACTCAGTGGTAAATGACACATTTGGATAATGCTCACATACAACCCTACTCAAATAAACAGGAGACATGGAGGCTTAAGTAAAGCTAAATCCTGAGGCTGCTGGAGACCTGAGAGTGCGGATTACACCCCAGACGCCTTAAACAATGCACCCAAATGTGCATCCTTAAAAGCATGAAATCCTTGAAGCATCAGAGCTGACTTGTCATTTTCCATTAATATTCCAAGTTGCTCGTGCTTTGGGGGCCCAACGTTGCACTTCTGTGTGCTGAGGTGCCCTAAAACAAACACATGCAAAGCCCTAAAGGAACCACCATTGTGGATAGCTATTTTTCTAGCTGTGGACTATTCTATGAGAGGATGTCATAACAAAGGAAACAATAAAAGCGGCCACGTTCCTGCACTGCATGGGGTATCCATAACTATAAATAAGCAGAAGGCAACGCTGCAGGCACTTATGCTTTATCAGAAAAACTCATATTTGTGCATTAAAAAACCCCACAAAAACAACAACAACAAAAGAAACCTTTAGCTCGACATATTAAATAAATAAAAACACAGGGACATTAAAAAGTTGTACTCCACAAAAGGCCACTTCATCAACTTCAAAAATGAATATATGAAAAATGTAAGTCACTGCTGGCATGTGCTGGAAAGCAGTTATTCATATACTTGGTATTACAGTGAATATCAGTTCTGTAATGGCACTTGAAAGTCCTTTTATTTTTTTAAATTTTTGTACCATTTTTTTTATTGGCCACATCTATGACGGGAAAGTGAGTTAAGTCCAGAGCACACGACTTGTCGGTGTCACATTGTCACCTGTCCTCGGGGACGCCCTGTTATGTCCAGCCTCATTGGATCAGCCCAAGTCATGGCCTTTGGGTGCTCTCCTTTTCTCTCTCTCTCTATCTCCCCCCCCCCCCTCACTCTCAGGTGACAATCCCTATTGTTTCTGGTTTTCAGTTGGCTTTCATTACTTGTATAAATACTACTGAGTTAAACAAACATGATATTCCTCATAATTGCATTCAATTTTGTGCAACCAATCAGCCACATTAAAAGCAAACATCCGATCGAGGGGTGTATTTTTTTTTTTTAATAAATGCATCATTAGATCAGTCGACACCCTATTATTGTGCTCTATTAATTAAGCGTTCTTATCGCAAAATGCTTTGCAAAAGTTCAACAGAAAGTGATGGACATGTCCATTAAAAAAAAGGATGACGCAATATTAATTTGATTTCACAAGTGGATTGACAGTTCCCCCAATTACTATGTAATTTCAGCTGTAAAATCGAAAGTGTACAGTTTCCACATATAATTGGAAAAAGTTCACAAAGAACTCAAGATGTCTAATTGCATCTGTGTCAAATAATAGAACACATCACATAAATCAGATTTCTGTCTAATCATTAGCCAAGTGTCAGTGAGCAGATTAGTAGCGTTGTAGGAGCCGTCTGGTGAGTCTTCAGAATTATGAATTCCTCATTAACTGTACTCGTGCTTTCATGATGTAGTTTAAAAAAACTAAAAAAACAAAAAACAAAAAAGGAACAAGCGGCAATCTCACTCCCACAAAACAGAATTGAACGGCGATCAATATGCACTTTTTGCAGCATGAGAATCTTCTGCTGGCAATTACAGGAGGACATAAATTATCCGCATTACAACGCTGCATGACGTTTAAAATTGCTCGAACAAAAGGGGCTGATAAAACACAATGCATGTGTGCGCCTTCCAAGTCCCAACAAATTTCCAAGTGGTCAAGACAGATGATGTATAATGGCAAACCCCAAAGTCTTAACCCCTGTTTCATATGAGGAAGAAATGAGGCATACTGTCCCATTATATTGCTATAAATCATTTTTTTGTGAACGGCTGACAGCTTTTTATCAGATCTAACCTTTTCAAGCCACCATTAAGAGAGCTAACATTTTCAACTCTTGACACATTTGCAGTTTACGAATCTCACAGCTGATTTACTTTGGGGCGGGGGGTGGAGTGGGGTGGGGGAGCTGGCGGCCATGCTCGTTTCCACACAGGCTGTCCATTGTGCTGGGTTGGGTGGACTGGGGGAGGGAAAATGGGAAGAGCAATGAGAAGAACTGGGTTCTGAATGTATTTGTCTATTTTATCTTTAATCTGCTACAGTGCAAAGTAGCTCTGCTGCTGAAAAAGCCATTTTGTGGAAATCACTACAGTACATTCTGATTTGCTCTATTGATTCGTTCACAGCACACAACTGCTGCAGGGTGGGCAATTAAGTGGCAAAGAAATCCCTCATAATTAGACCAATTAATAACCAGTGGACTTTTGTCAGAGAGAAGATGTTGTCAGACTTAATATCAAGCAAGGCTAGACAATCAGGATACAAAAGACAAGCATTGTATCAATTTAAGAGGAGCCCTTGTAAGTATTTTTGTCTGGGGTTTTTTTGCGCTTTGTGAACGAGCTTTGATATGAAAGGCTGGAGTGTTAATGTTTTGACTGTCTTTTTGTTTTTTTGTACAAGCCGTGACAGACTCTCTTCTAACAATGAGGGCTAATCATTGATCTATATACCCATCTATTTATCCATCCATCAAAATGTCATCGCTGGATTTTTGTCCTCCATTACAGATCCACATATTTTTAGGGACTCTTCAGACTGTAAACAATATATTCATTGACTGAGCATGGACGGTAGAAATACTCGAACCACTGAACCAATTAATGAACCATTGAACAATCACTGCTACCAAACAGGGGCATAAATAACAAAATAACACACGATAATATCACGATACTTTTCCCCACAATAATATCACGATACAGGGACAATTGATATATTGCAAAATCTATGATGTATTAAGTTTTCTGTATAATGTTAGATGGAAGAATACTTAAAAATGTACAATATAGTATTACAAATTTCAAAGTCTTCTGGAACCTGTAAACAACATGTGGTGACTATTCACAGTTTTAATACAAATATCAATACTTGTCAGCAGGTTATTGATACTGCATCTCAAGAGGAAGTAATGCTATACAATGCAGGATCAATAATTTGTCCCAGCCGTATTCCCCAGAACCCAGAAAAAAAAGCATAATTCAAGTGCAAATGTTGGCCGCATGTAAGCAAATACCTGTCATTATCGAAATAGATTCTGAATAAAGTATGTGACAAGTTAAGCCAAATGGATAAATACAAGAGTAGAACTTTAGCTAATGCTAGAAGTGAAGTGAGATGGAGGGGAAAACTTTGTCAAACATGACTGATTTGAGTACATCATAATCAAAGGGGGGCAGTTAAAGTAATACCATACCAAGTTCCATATTTCATTACATGCTGTGTTTAACCTTACCCACTTCTAAGACACACAAGAGGCTCATTATGTGTTTAATATTCACCAGCAGGTGAATAATTTTTATGCAACTCTGATAGTTGGGCGAGATGGATAACTCAATTATCTGAACATCCGTCAGAGCAGAGGGCTGACTGGCTCTGGAACGCCAACAGCTAAGATTGATGGCTGGAAGACACCAATAGCTGCTGCTTCGCCGTCTCATCCAGGCACTGGGCTTGAACACGCCATTTGATTCTGCAGAAAATCATTTTTTCTCTCTGTTTTTTTGTCCTCTTTTTCTTTTTCTTTTTTTTTAGGAGCATTGTAGGTGAAGCGTCATTACCCCTCACTCCACAGAAGAGGGGTTCATTATGGGGTTAGAGCATTGGCAAGACTATTGTTTGGATGATAAATGCAGTTGGTGAGGGCTTTGGAGGGAAAATTAGTTATGTTTTTTTTCTTTCCGTCTACAAAAACATGTCCCCATAGCTCACTCCGCAATGCTTGAGGGCAAACCGAGAACAATTAACACAAGCAAAGGGTGAAGCAGCTCAGTTAAAGCAAAGAGGGAATTTATGAAAAATAAGCAAATCACTGGTAATGTCAATCAGGGGCAATGAAGTAATTACAAACACTGCTGTGCGGCTCCAAGGGCAGTCTAACAGAAACCTGTACGGTTTGGAGTTCACCACTGAAATCTGAGTTTGAGGAATGAAGGGTTGGACAAACACCCTAAACATCAGCCCTTCAGGGCTGGTCCTATAAATTACAACCAACTAATGAGAAGCGACAGAAACATGATGTCATCCCATCACTCTCTTGTCCCCTTGTTCTCAGTTCGTTTATGTTCATGTGACTACAAAGCGTCAAGCCTAAATTCATTGCTTTCACAGTGCAGAAACACACACACAGACTTGTATTTCAGACGATGATGTATAAGGTCGAACAATGAGGGAAAGACGGGGCACATTAGGAAATGTCAACAGTAAATGTCAATTAAAATTTTAAAGGGTGCTGGAAAAGGTATGGGTTTGAAGGGACTGACATTTTTTCATTTTTGACACAGTGTTTATCTGACCGGGCTGCAGGCTGACATGATGGGATCTACTTTGTCAGTTCCTTAATACACACAGACAAGGCCGTCTCAGTGAATATCAATGAAAGACACCTCAGGGCAAATATGTACGTCTCCAATCAGTCTGTTAGTATTACAATATTATGACCTACTGTAAACTAACGCCCCTTGTAACAAAGACAGATCCAATCCATTATTTCAGTCCGAACCCAAAAAAGTGCCACTGATGGTGAGATATTTATAGAATCATCTGATCTTCCCCTTCAAATTGGCTGTTACCCCAATCATGTGCTCTCCTCACCGTTACATCATTTTAAATTTAACACACTGAGACAGCAATCATTTGAGTATGTTTTCATTAAACACACTAAGAATGTTCTGGAGCTTCAGCTTCTCATTTCCTTAGAGGCATTTAAAGACACCTATCAAAGATTGTAGCTTTCTTAAGCTGTCCTCTTTCAAACCTAAAGCACAGTTACTTTGAGTTCCTGACATCAACAACAATAAAAATACAACTTTCCCTTCTGGAAGCAGGACATTTCCAAATAACACTATGAGAAAATAAAACAGGCCATTGATTATGACCTTGCTATCGTCTTCCACACTCAGAACGGCTCAATATCATGAAGGAATGTGTCAGCTTCCCTGAAAATCAAACGCTTGTTCTGTTTTCAGTTTCCACGTGAAATCAGTAGGTCAGTTGTCTGGAGTACGGCTGGATGTGCAGCCATTATCCATTTTATTTCATTTAAATTAACCATCAAACTTAATGTGATATGAAAATGTTGCGGATGGCTATTTTAAACAGTGATTCACTTGATATTATTTGTCTTATAAAAAGGACTTTCTTCAATTCTCATATAAAGTATGATAAGGTTATCAAAATAAATGTGTGCCATCAACTTAATTTCAACTGAAAGCTTACATTAGAAGACAATAAACACAGCCCATTCTGAATGGAAGTGTCATCTCTATCAGGAAGCCATGAATAAGTTTTTTTTTTTTTCCGGGTAACAAGAGAAGACAATAGCAGGACTGTTTCAGAACTGGCAGTGCCTGGTTTCCTGGACACAGCATCAGAGATGTGGAACCTCCTGGCGCTCCAGCACTGTGTCACAACATGTCAGCTAATTGTCATGACTCTGTGTGTGTGTGTGTGTGTGTGTGTGTGTGTGTGTTGGGTGGGGGGGAGGCCAGGGCCATATGGATGTAATATTGTGTTTAAGGATAAATATTTTTTCCTGAACTGGCTCGTCTGTGCCTTTAGAAATTTGAGAGGATAATTTTTGCCTGAATGTTATTGATTGGTGGATTTTTGCTGTTGGATACAGAGAGCTTAAAAGATATTCATAGTTATGGACACTGTGGCATATTTTTATAGAGAGTGAGTAACATTTTCATAGCACTTTCAATTGTCAGTATAGAAAATGGCCAGAATGAAACTGGAAAAAAGGAGGGAAGAAAAGGATACTTACGTTCACGTAATAAAAACTAAATTGATTTGAACGAGCATCTTTTTTTCTTCTTAACACACATTCCCACCTGGCATACATACCATACTCTATAAGACGCTCATGAGAGCCCAGATAAAAAAACGGACCACTAACAGTATGAATAATTTACACTACAAAAAAGAACAAAGAATATGAAGAAAAGATGAACCTGTTCCAGTAGCTCCAGAACTGCTCGTTGAGGTAGGTGCGGTGACTGTGGTCGTCTCCAAATGAGGCTTTGCTCTCAATCCAATGTACAGTGTGTCCCTCCACAGCTGTTCATGAACACACAACAACACAACCGGTGACAAGAAAGCCACGAAAACACGATACAGGAGGGACTTATGACATTCTCTTTGACAAATGTTAAAATGGTACTAAAGGTTAGCAGCCAGTCATTTTACATAACACATGGACGATTACAATGTAAATACTAACCAATTGGAACCTCCAGAATGATATCAGGTGTTTTGTCATAGCCCATAGCTCTCAGTTGGTTTTCATCTACAGGAGATAAAGAGCAGAATTTTAGCATTTGCAAGAAGCTTTACTCTCGACTGAACTTGTTCTGTTAGGTAATTAGCCTGAGCTTATACTGTATGAACGTATGCAGTCACAGGCTTTTAACCTAACAGCGTTCACTAATGTGCAGCTAACAAAACTCTCTGGTGTGACCAAAGCAGAAAAAATATCAATAGAGGATGGCGAGGAGCATTAAGTAGTCTTCCAAACAAAAAAAAAGAAGAAGCCTGAGCTCAGTTACTGAGATGTGCTCTAGTTTGCAGTTTAGCAGAGCTACATAAAATATATAGCGAAAGGACAAGGTTGGCATTATAGCCTCTGTAAGCCTGACCCCTGCCTGCACTGACTGCAGCCATTGTCCTTGACTTCTGGCGCGCTTCGGCCATTATCCCTACAACACCTGATTTCTCCATTAAATCTCAAGCTGACCAGGTCATTCAGTTCCAAGGGCCTGCCTCTTTGTCTCCAGCCAAGCTCAACTAATGGGGCATGGAAGAGAATTGAGGGGAGATGGAGGGTGGCCGTGTCAGTGGCGGTGAGGATGTAGCATCAGCCAAGGATGAAGAGAGAAGGAAAAAAAGAGCCCAGTGAGGTCAGAGAGGCTGCCAAAAAGCTGTGGTACAGAGGGGCATCCTGGGTGTGGTAATGTGTGTGTGGAGGGATGGGGACCTCTATTCACAGCTACTGGGCTGCTGACATTGTCATGTGGCTCTGATCGCCTTTTTACATCACCTTTGATTAAAATTAATGGGCCATCCCTGCTGTTGGGTAGCTTATTTCCAATCCATTTATCAGATGGGGTGAGGCTGCCTCTGTGGCCCCCATGCCCTCTGACAGTTTTAGAACAGTCTTGTGTATAGCAGCTAAGAAAGGTCAACACTGCAGGTCCAAATAAATGATATGGTCTTAATGACAGGAGGAATGACTTTCATCCTTCATCACTCATCTGACCTATGGGATGATGATGATGATGATGATGATGGGATGGGGGTTTAAAAATCAAGTTTTACAATTTCACATGGGGGCACTACCTGGACTTAATAATGATGGAACCCATGGTGTTTGAATCCATTAACCCCAGTCTGATACAATCATTCGGACGATTTTCTGTTTTTTTCTGATTCTGAAATTGAAACCAAAAGGATTTAAAACTGTATTTGCAGTCAAAGATTCTAAAGGATGTTATCCTTATTTTTCGTTGAAGAAAACGAAAAGGAAGGCCAGACCCTGAAGCTTTATTCTACTTTAAATATTCATTGAAGACTGCTGCATAAACAGCTGGAGATATTTGATAAGAGTGAATCGATAGAAGATAAAATCCACTTCATCATTCATGCGCAGGGCTCCTCTAAACAGCTATGACCATAGTAACTTTAGAGGTTGTAATGAAAAGGTCTAAAGACGTCTTACCTAGAAAGGAGAGGTTCCTCTCCCTCAGTTTGTCACGGAGCAGTACTTCATGTTCTTGGCCGATAGAACTGAGAATATACAGTTAAGGATTCCAAAATACAATAATGGTAGTATATTTGTATACGTCTAGTGGAACACCAAAAGGTTGAACTTGGCACCATCACGGCCAATTTGTCACAGCAGACGTTTCAACTTACCACTACAAGAAAATAACAGGTGGAACAATTTAATTAAATCATGGCTAAATTCCACTCAAGTGTTTAAAGAAACCATTGTGCATGATACCCAGGGTCAAGCAATACTAAAAAGCATTCAGTCATGATTATTGTTATTACTTGTCCCTGTGCTTTCCCTGCTTTGAAAAAGTCTATTGGTTTAGTATGCAAAGTAAAAGCCACTTCTCTTTGTACCATACAGGATGCCAAACCATTTGTATAGCCAAAGCATAACCCGTTTTCTGGCCAATCTTAATCTACTCTTACAACAAAGTGCATTACTTACATGAGGAAGATGGTAGAAATGCAAATTTGGCAAACGCACAGACTGTCTGGGGCTAGTCACTCCACTGGCTAATCTATTCTTGCAACACAATACCACTGTCAACTCATAGCAATCCCTCAAACAGATTTTTAATTAATACATGCTCTGTATTATTAATTCTCCAACCCTTAATGTGCACATGCATTAAGATCCATTTTTCATACATGATGATGGGGCTCTTTCAAAGCAGTGAGGCAGCTATGAACTCTCTGTGATGGAGTAACTGATACTGAAGAGAGGTCTGTGAAAGGACGGAAGAAAAGGGGGATATGGTGGAAGAAGGGTAGAGCGGGATAAGGTTGAGTGGCTGTGAACAGAGCAACCAAAGCCCTGCGACACAAATAAAAGAATGGACAGACACAATAGCATAACACATACACTCATTCAAATAAGCCCCCCCTCCCAGGAAATAGTTGCTCTGTTACCCAGCTGCTTACCCTTAAATAGCCTCAACTCTAAGTCGAGCCAAGTCCCTACTAGACAAGCTTTGGTAGTTCAACAAGGAAGGAAAGAAAATACCTGAAAGACAGGGAATAAAGATGAGGAAGGAGAAAGTTAAAACAAAACTAAGGTGCATTTTAAAGAACAATTCAAGTTTGGTGACGCAGAACTGTCCATGGTGCTGATAGTGCTGGATATCATCAGATTTATCAGAACCCAGCTGGAATAAACAATGTTGTAAAATTATAACTTTCTAATGTCATGCACAGTATTTTTTAATTAGATTTAATTAAAAAAAAACAACAACAACTGCAAATCAACAGAGTGATGCTAGTAAAAGAACGCATTCAACACCACTAGGCTGCCCATTTTTTTCCCTATGTTTAACATAAAACATTGGGTCAGATTCTACAGAATGCACATGGAGATTTAGTTATGTCTGTCCTTGTCTTCTTCTTCTTCTTCTTCTTCTTCCCTACGTCTCCTTCCAGCCTCCTGTTTCACCAATAGTGGGATGGCAGGCAGGATGAAACACTTCCTCTGTGAAGCAGAACTTTTATGTCAGGTGAAGCCAGACACATCTCATCCCCTTCAATAGCTTCTCGTCAATTCCAAGCTTAAAATTTTATGGGATAGGATACTGTTTGATGCAGTCTACCAGTGGTCCATAACAGCAGTCATTTATTGTGCACTGAAAAAGAGAGGGGGAAGAAATATTATGGTGTGTGGAGAAGATGGGGCTTGTGGAGGTAAAGGAAGGAAGCCCTTTACAGTGTTGGGAAAGGAGAAAACATAGGACATGCTAGCAGCTTGGCAGGCATGATTCTCACGTGACTTTGTCAGTATACATGAGTGTCAGATGATGTCAGTCATGTGGTTATGAGTAAGATTTTACAGAAAAACAACTGGCTTAATGAGCAGCAAAAGGCTACATAATTAACTCAATACAATACATAAGCAAATATCTTAAAATATATGCATTCAATCAGAAATTTGGTTAAAAAAAACAAACAAACACTTACTTGGTATACATTATTGGCCAAAGTTTGGTCTGGAATTAAGGATGGCTCCTTTAGCATGCTGTTGAGGACTGTTTTAGATGCTAAAAGGAAAAAATACAAAAAGAGAGAAATTACATCTTCAGTCTTATGCAAAAAAATTGGCTTTTATAACAGAAAGATTTGTTTAAAAATGTAAATGCAACTTTGAATTGGAAGAAAACTGAAAAAAAACAAACACACACACACACACACACACACACACACACACAGGTTTGACATACTGTAATTCACCATGCCTCTGCATTTCCATTGAACTCCATTAGATGGCTGCTTGGTGTCTATACAGATTTTCTATAGATAAATGTTTCAGCCCAGAGCACAAGAGCGCCATGTAGTTTATCTATGTTATGAACGCTGACTGTTCTGCATCTCTCATCTCCATTCTTGCTCGACCAACATTATAAATCAGAAAGAAAAGCCAGCTAGATTGATTCCCTGGTACTGCAACAGCAAAAGAAAAAAAAAATCCTTAAATCATTTCTTAAAAAGATTTGGATTAAATGGATTGTATCATTGTGTGACGGAATGGTTGAGGCACGCCATTTTAGTGATATATACACACTGTCCTGACAGACTAGCAGCATTACAGACAATACAAGGAATGTTTCTATTCACATTTCAAGCATGAATGGTGCCTGTAACAACACAGAGAACCCAGGGTAGGATCAACTGAAAAAGGACCATTTTTATTAAAACTACTGGATCATTAAACATTTGGTAAATTAATTTTTTAGTGCGAATATAAAATGCTTAAGAAAATGATTTCTGCTAGTTGTTGTTTTGCCTTGATAAAATGATAACAGACAGCCAATAGGTGCTGTGATTCCTCGTCTACTCTAGTTTACTATAAAAGAAAAAAGCAGGCGAGTGGAGGAGGAACAAAGCCCTTTCAAGACTCCCTCTTCTACCTCAGTTCCTTCCTTGCCTCCATCTTTTGTCTCCACCTCCTCTTTTTTTTTTGGTCTCTCCTCGCCACGGTACTCCCCGAGCCCATAACCCAACACTCCCTCTTAGAGCTGCAAGGTACATGGTTGTGCTTTATTTCTTTGCTCATTTTTCTCAGATTGGTACCTCTGAACACACACACACACACACACACACACACACACACACACACACACACACACACACACACACACACACACAGATCCATACAATGCTACTGTTCAGTGCGGGCGGCGGCGAAGGAAAGAGGGTTATATTTTCCCCTTGAGTCAGGACACCTCATGACAAATGATAATGGATAATCAATAAAGCGGGAAATATGAGGCAGCAAACTTTATGAAGCCAGGAGACATATTACTCCCCAACAACACTGGTTTCCCTTAACAAAGTCACTACTCGACTGTGCCTAATAATCTGAAGGAAAATCAAAGGACCCGCGACCACATCAGCAATATTGGCAACTTATTCCACTTTAATGGCATTTTGATTGATTTTTTCCCTCTTCCTAATGGTCGTTTTATAGATTTGACTCTGCTTCTGCAAAACAGTAGTGTGTATTAAACCTCCCCGAAGGCAAACGGTAGCCATTAAAGCTCTTGTCTTACTAGCGCTCATAATTGGAGGTTGACCACCACCACAATTTGGTCTCTCACATAACACACACACACACACACACACACACACACACACTTCTAGATATCTCCCTCTCCTTTTGTCTCTCTGGCCCTTTGGTATTATGGTCATATAAGGATCCCTTTCTGTTGCTCTTTTTTTTGAGAGAGAGAGAGAGAGAGAGGGAGAGAGAGAGAGAGAAAGAGAGATGGGGTTAAAAATAGCCATAAAAAGGTGACCTTGGCGCTGACATTGTGGAATTTCAGCCAAGCATTGACCTGATGAAAATGGAAGGCCGGGGCGCTAATAAATCAGAATGCTTTTAAAATGAATTTACCCTAATGCTCATTCATCACAGGCTGTAATGCCATTTGCAGGCCCAGGATTCGCTGCTGTGCACAAACACAGCAGTAAATAACAACAGGGCCCTTGCATCCCTCGCATCGTTGCAGCCTCCAACATCAGCATACATTTATTAAAGACACCCCCGCCTTGCACGGCAGCACTCCCTCTATGAAGCCCTTAGCTCCTCTCTGGTGAACGCACGCGTGCACACATGCGTGCCATGCTCTTTAAATACACACACTACAAGCACACAGTGACATGCATAAAATACATACAGGAAAATAAAAAAAGAATTAAAAAAAAAGGAAAAAGCATAATCTGAAGAACACTAGACAAACAGAACAAAGCCCTGCAGCACAACTTTGCACCTTGTAAACATTCACCAAATTTACTGTAATTGTCCCATGTTGGTATAAATCCAGACTAAGGCACCGTATCACACTGTCAACATCTGAACAAAAAGAACAGAGACGAGGAAGAGGAAGAGACATGAAAACGTTACACCTCCGTTGGGATTTACTAAAGAAAACAGCGAGTGTAAACAAATCACAAGCCTGTTTTAATATGAAACTCCAAAACACGATAACTATGTAAAGCACGACAAAATAACCTAGGCTTGATTTCTCATTACTTACTTGTGTCATTTGTAACTACTCTTCCCTTCTCCACTAGTGTGAAAAAGTCATTATCCCAAACACACACACGCACAAACACACACGCACGCACACACACAAAAATGTTGAGAAACCTCATTAGATAGCAACATTTGTTGAGGGAGGACCGTAATAAACAATAACGGATGACGACTGTTATTGCCCCTGACACTGATGAGCTCCTCTGCAAGTTTGTTTATTAATTAAAAAACCCACTTTTTTTTCCATGCGCGAGTGTGTGGGGTGGGGGGTTTGAGGGTGGGGTGGGGGCACTTAGCCATTTCCTCTGGATGCCCACCCCCTACCCACACTCCCCATGCACAAGCCATTGAGCTGTGGAGGGGCACTCGTTCATCAAACTTCATGGAGCAAGGCAGAGACAGGTCCTGATAATGTGCGCCGCTAAAGCTGATTTTCCATGATGAATCTCGGAGCATATAAATTGGCTAATATCTGAAAACATTTACAGATACTAGAGGAATTGACTACTTGTGGGACATGATGGATGAGGCTCTCCGACACTGGCCGACAGCTCTGCAAATCTCTGCGGCTGCCTAAAGCCCTCATTTGATTTTCCAATTTACTCCTTTTAAATTTATCCTCCCGTATTGGAAAAGAAAAAAAAAAGAAAGAAGAGAAGATAGGGAAGCAAGCGAGACAATGGGACACGTGAAGATGGTGAAAAAAAAAGTGTTTTTTATAATTTGGAGAAAAAAAGAAAGAAAAAAAAACTCCTTTGTGTGTCGGTGTTAGCTGATGATATGAGGTATCTCCTGTGCAGGAGGAGCTCAGTCCCTGAAGAGGTTACTGGGGCAGAACTGATCTGCTTTCACCTGATTCTCCCTGATAGTGGTGGGATGAGACTCAACATTCCTGTGTGTGTGTGTGTGTGTGTGTAATAATAGATCTGGTGAAGCTCTGCCATAGTGAGGGGCTACCTAGGTCAGGCCATTAGACTGTGGCGGAGGCTGACTGGAGCTCCACTTCTGAAAAGGAGTAATTAGTATACTTGTCAAGAGAACAGCAATGCTACTGCTTACCTCCCCTGCATGCATGCATGCATACACACACACACGCACGCACGCACGCACACACAAAGAAACACTCATCTTGACTGTGCCTCCTTAGTCCCTCTCTCTTCTTGCTAATGAAGTATCCTTGCTCTCATTATTTGAAAAAAGGGCTGCTTATACACACTCAACATCTCTGGCAGAGTGGTGGGGTGAGGGTGAGAGAGGGGCACTTGGAGACAAGCGAAGAAGAATATCCATGATACAAGATATTATGATATTACTGGATAGAACATAATACAATATAAAGTAATCAACACGTCTGATCTGCAAAACACTGAGGCTATTATGAATTCTGTCAAGGAACCCACAGGATCATAGTCGACGCTAACATTCTCACAGTGTTAACATCAAACACAGGACATTTATAACCTTGCGTACAAGGCTTCTGTAAAGGAATGTGACAATAAATCTTAAAGGCAGTCGAATCACATAGTTACAAAACATGGAGCAGCAATCTAATCTGGAGCTGGGCCTTGGGAAAATGGAAAAGGTCAAATAGCTAGCAAAATTGCCTCCTCAAAAAAAAAAAGTATGTCTAAATCTAGAGGCACATCAACTCCTGTCAAAGGAGGAATAGAAAGAAAGATGAAGAGATAGCAGGAAGGGGAAGAGAAAGAGCAGGAGCTCCCCCAATGTGCCTGTGACTTTTTAGAGGCATCTAGAGACGGGATGACAATATGGTTGGATGTCATAGTATAACTGTTTTAATTTCTAACATTCAAGCAATTGGTTATGTGTGGGGAAAAAAGATGCATCTGTAATGAGAATAAATGCTTTTGTGAGTTAAGTGTGCTAAAAGTATTGTATAAGGATTGTGTACTGCAGCATCTGGCCTTCAAATAGAGGATACAAACATCGCAAAAAGTTCTCACGTGACCTTTCCTCTCCAACTGGTCATTCTGTTTTCATGAGACAAGAAGCATTATGGATGTTGATATCCTATTCAATACATAATAAAACTGCTTTGAATGTATTGATTTATTCACAAGCGCCACCAGATAGTCTTTCATTCTGCTTGACTGATGCTCATCGGCTCGCTCCCATACTTTTTTTTTTGTGCCACGAGGAGAGGGGGAGGCAGCTTGTTGGTGCTGTCGTCATGTTGAGGTGAGGTGGTGGGAGGGGGAGGGATGAAGGGGGACAACCACCACTGAGCAAAACAAAACAAGGAAGGGACAGAAAACAATTTAAAACTCTGTATTGATCTGGCTCTCGTGATTGTACATATATTCCAGCGTCCCAAAGGCCCCATTCCTATGTCTCTTAAATGCAAAGGGAAAGAGGGGGAGAATAAAAGGAAAAACGATGGAGCTGAGCAAAGGCAAGCCACTCACCCAGTTGGGGGGTAATGTCCCTTATATAGAAGTCTATTGATCTTTGGAGGGTGCCTGCCCACCCTCCCTCAGGAGACTGACAAAAAACACGCAAATACACACGCACACACAAGAGCACAGTCTGGGGCCGGATTGGGAGGGGGGGGGGCAATGACGGATATGCCTGCCAATAGCTGCTAAACCAGCCTGTTAGCTAATTGCCAGCAAAGACAATTATCCTTGCATTGTTTCATAATGGAAACACATTACTGAATCCTAATATACACACAGGGAGATTGGAAGATTTGACCGTGTCACCCATGTGGGCAGCAATTCATTTGCAAAGGCCAAACAGGTCACGAAGAGACTGTGGCGAAGCTCGGTCAAAAAGACACGCTCCCCTCAGTGCCACGATAGCTAGCAACAGTGGAAAGGTACAGTTTAATGACATCATCATTTGGAGATTATTTATAGTGTTTTGATACACCTCAGAGGTTGTTGATCAGGTCAAAAATATGTCCGATAAATAGCATCGCAATTCCACGGGATCAATTTCACCAACAAGAATCTTGACCGTGACATTAAATGCAACCACTGAGATCTTGAAATTAAACAATAATCCAGGAAGCTTCATTGGCTACAAACCTATGCTGAACGATAATAAAAGCCGGTGTTCACTGTATGGAGATGGAGGTGCAGTGTGTTATTATCGGAGACAGAGTGCTTCTCGTGGATGAATGACCTGTTCTACAAGCTGCTCAGACTAGTATTTTGACAGGCAGTGGATAACGGTGGGTCCAAAGCAATCACATCTTTGACTTTGACAAATGGCTTTGCTGTGGTGAAATTGAAAATAACACACATCCACTTTAATCTCTTTCTTGATTAAATTGGAGGCACGTCTTTTTGACATCATGAGATTCACTCTCAAAGCACTGCACAGACATACACACCCAAACTTCAGCCTAGGTATATTGAAATGATACTGATTCATGTGTATATGTATTATTGGGAATCCAAGAGTGAAAAAAATATGAGTTTTTGGTCCAAGTAACTGTTGCAAACTTTTTTCTTTTTTTTTTTTTTGGTGGAGAGAGATTTTTTTAAGACACTGACCTGAACATACATGGAAAATATTTTGCTCAATTTCAGAAAAATGGCTGATATATTCAACGGAAATGTTCTGCATCCTGAATCTAGTTCTCCTGCTCGTGTGTCAGCGAGCTGTTGGAAAGGTTATCCTTTTTCCCACTTTTCCTAAACTTGGTTTCCTCAGTAGAGATGGAGGGAGAGGAGAGGAGAGGAGAGGAGAGGAGAGGAGAGGAGAGGAGAGGGTAGTTGGGATGCAATGGGGGGTGAGGTGTGTGTGTGGAGGAATCAAGAGTGTTATAAATAACCCTGATGAGGTGAGCCAGCATTGATCCACACTGCGGTTGAGGTGTGTTGGTCCTCCCAGTGCTTAATTGCCAGTCATGTACCCTGGGATGCCGCTACTACTATAAGTGCTCTGTTTCTCATTAGGCATGGACAGAATGAAAATACAGCAGGTAACTGTGGTGGTACAAGTAGAATTGGAACTCCAACAGAAAGGGATTCAAAAGACAAAGCGCTGCAATTAACGCTGATGGATAGAATGATAGAAAGTACAGATTGGGAAAATGGGAAAGTGTTACTCACGCATTCCACCCTCCAGGTCCTGAAGAAACCTGTCCAGGATGATGCGAGCCATCAGTGCAGGAGATAAAGCTACCTTTAAATAGATTGGACACACAGAAAGGGAATTAGCCTGAAAAAAAAAAAAATTTAAAAAAAAGAAAAAAGGCAAGGGCATCGATGAGGAGTTAATGCTGCTTCAAAGCATAGGGAGAGTGCAACTGGTACTTCTGTAGGCAAAAGTACTACAATTACAAACTTTCAGACTGCATCCCACATCTGAAGCTCATGGATCAAATTCTAAACAAAAGTTATAAAGCTATTTGACTTTAGACAGATTTCACACAGACTGTAACGGCTTTCAATGATAACGTCGCCTTTCAAAACCTTGACCCAACAGAGACAGAAGACTGGTATAATCATATGGTGACCAAGGAGCCACCAGGACACACCAGAGGGTCTGTGGGGGATACAGGCCTTAATAGGAAGCAAGGAATCTGGAGGAATCCTTGAACACAAAGACGCCTTGAGAGATGATTTTGGACCATGCATAAACTCTGACAGGGAAGGGCGGTCTCTCGTGTCCTGACTATCAGACTAGTAGTGCATTCCCAGAAAAATACAAACAACAATTGCGATAGATGTGTATCTGTTGAATAGCTATTTTAATTATTCACCCAATTAACAGGCAGCAACCACAAAACAGTCAGAAATATGCAGATGCAGAACATTTAAAATGTAAATCAAGAGGATTTAACCTTCATTTAAGAAAATGTGCTGCACGTAGAGTAGAAAGACACACTAAATTTTGCAGCCTCTTCAGTATAGAGGGAATTAAAACATTGCTCCAAGACTTGCTATTCCTAGCCAGCTCATTATGAAACATACTTGCCGTCAAAGATTTTTTTTCCTTGTTTCCATAATGGGGGCCAAATGTGAATTTTCCCTGAGCCGTTACTGATATTGTTGCGTTTCATCTTTTCTCTAATACTTTCTAGTAACGCTTGGAGCAGAGGTTTGTGTGGAGATGATGTTATTTTACACACACACACACACACACACACACACACACACACACACACACACACACACAGAGTTGGATTTGTTAACAACTCAATAATATTGCACGAAGAGGGCAGCTTGTAAAAAAGGCCAAAAATGTCTATAATAATTAACGGGTGAACACAGAGTTTATGTCTTCATTAAGACCACCGATAGCAGCGCAGAATTAGCATTTGTAGCCTGCAGCTACAGTTAGCAATCTCCTCTGCTTTCCTGTCTGTGCTCATGTTGGCCTGTTCTCCATACAAAACTACTGAAAACGAGAACAACAGATTCCTGGTAACCTGCATCACGGCTGACACATGAAAAATGGCGACATTACTGACGCTGGCCCAGCTGAGATAAGGACCACCTGATTAGTTCAGGTACTTGCGTCTCCCTAATTTCCATATTAATCACGAGTCCATCTCCATTCTCAAGTCAGACCGCAGCATTTCACCATGTTAACACGTGACTGAGAGTCACAGGGCCTTGAATTTCTGATGACAATAATTACTGTTCATAAAATTCAAAGATCTAATTCAATTATCCCTAAAGCCAAAGAGTGTCAAGCAAAACTGCAAAAACCTGTATGTTTAACTGATTTCACATAAAAAAGCTTCAAGTAAAGCGTACAACAGCAGTTACTGAGTTTAGAAACAATATTCATGAGAAGACTTCTGGGGCCAAAAAAAGATTGCACGCGTACTTCTCATCATTGTTAATCATTTCCGGCTCTGTTGGAGATATATTGTCTCATAAAGGGATGGAACTACATCAATTAGTGGTCTGAGAGAACACGAGTGCTTGGTTTAAATGTTAAGTAGCATATTAAAATGACAGTTAAATGGTTCATAGACAGTTATCTCTGAGCTGAATTTAATCCTTCAGAGAAAAAAAAAAAATCACGTGTCAATTAAATGGAGAATGAATAATGGCAGTTAGCTTTGAGGGGCCACTGATGCATGTGGACTAGTCTGACTTAAGATTAAGAAACCCTCACATCCCACTGACTGGTGTAAGAAGCAATCAAAATTTAAATGTGCATTTGAATGTTTTAAAAAAAAAAGGTGTAAACTGGCTATTCTAAAAAATCAAATTAAGAGACAAATGCCTGCCTCTGCATGTATAGAAATGACAAACACACGTAAGAGTAGCTTCATAGACAGATATCTAATCATAAAATTAAAGATACCTAATCATATATTGGACAGGTTAATAATTTATCTGCTTATTCCCTCAGTTTACTCTGCTCACTTTGGTTGATTATTTGGTGCAAAAACACAGAAAACTATAAAGGGCAATAAATCATCAGGCTATTGGAAAGTTAACACCCGTCCTTAACTGAACACCTTGGATTTAACATGCATTTATTGGTATATACACAACTGCCAGAGTACAAACACTACACCGATCCCGCCAAAGTAAACAGGTGATGAAATGCTAGGGGAGGAATTAACACTTGACCCTGCCCTCACCTGTCCGCAGTTTACGGCACTGCACTGCAATTTGGAAAATTGCAAAATAAAGCACGTGCGCGCACACACACACACACACACACACACACACACACACACACACACACAAAAAAAGTATTTTCACATCTGCTTAATGGAGGTGTGAGCTAATTACATTAAATAATTGATAATAGAGCAGACCATTTGACCAATTTTGATAATGACTAACAGACAAGAGAGAAAATCAAACATCCTGCTGCCAACTTCTAAATATCCATCTATAGAAAAAAGCAGGTATCAATTGAGGAGAGACTCTTTGATGGTGGTGGGGGGGAGAGAAAATAAAGGTTATGCCATTACCTCATTGGCCAACTCCAGCAAGATGGGAGCAGTGGGATGTGCCTTGGCTTTACTCAGATACCTTCATTATAACAAAGAACAACAAAAGCAGTGAGAAAAAAAAATAACAAAACAAGGCTTACAAAAGCAGACAGAAGGGTAGAGGGGACTAGACCAGGCTAGCCAAGACTTGCTAATGTCCCTGATGACTTTGCCCTGGGTGGCATATGGCAGGCTCGGTGTGGTTAAAACAGCACTGCTTGAAGGGCTTCAAATTTCCTTCAAGCCAGACAAGCATTTGATAGTTAGTTAACCCCTGATGCCCAAAAAAAAGAGGCTTTTTTCCCTCGCCAGCTAAAATTGCAGCTGCCTTCAGATCTTACCCAGATCATCTCGGAGGTTTGTTGTTGTGTAAGTGGATTAGAAGTGCATTACCCAGCCTTGTTTCCCCCCAGAACAACAGGCCTAATAAGCCAGATAAAAGATAATTGCAATATGCAAACAAGCCCCCCCCATAGCCTGTGTTTTTAGTTTTTAATCTGTATTCATTGAATTACAGATAATCATCCCATCATAAGCGGCCTGTGAAAGGCAAATGCCCAATGGCTGATGACCCCCCCCCCCATGCGTACTCAGTTTGACACGGAGAGCAGAGCTTTAACTTAGCAGGTGCAAGAGGAGGTCTGGAATGAATCGGGAGTGTGGTGATTTGTTTGGAGAAGATTATATCTGTCACGGTGGACCACCTACTCTCATGTGACTTTAGCGAGCCCCCTCCGCAACAACAACAACAACAACAACAAAAAAAGGAGAACACAAAGAAAACGGAGAAGGAGACATACATGGCTACATTTAAAAAAATGACTGAGATGAGAGAATGACAGAAGAGCAAAGATGTGATTGAGAGTAATCAGTTACCTCTGGTAGTGGCTTTCAATGACATCTGGTGTGTGGTGTCGGGAAATTGTCCTTTTGGTTCGTTTCTGTAGCGAAGAGAACACTGATATTACGCTAAAATTAACTACATAAGAATAAAATCACAGATAATTTTCACACATATTCCATTAGTTATGCAGTTATAGTCTGAATGCAAAATAAAGAAAGGTGGACTTGCTCGGCCTTGGCACCTCTGTCATGTGTATGAGTTTAAATCACTGTGACCTACGCTCAATCAGTTTGCTGGTGAGGTCAAAGTGTGCCAATGCACCCTTGTTCACCCCCCCCTCCCCAAACTCAAACCTTGTACTAATTTCCCATTTTTCAATTAAACAATGAGCCTTTTGGTCATTCCACAAGCTGATATTTCCTTGGAGTTTCATACTATCTTCAGGGAAAAGGAGGAAGACACGGGGATAAAAGAGAAAGAGCATTGGTTAAAAAAAATAACTTATTTAAAAACTACTACATAGAAAGAAAAAAATGTTAATTCCACAGAGACAGGCAGTGTGACTGACACCTGTCAGGGGGATGATAAATGACTCCATTTTCTGCCTGTGCTGCCTTCTGCCACTGGCGGCAGTGGCCATTTATCATCATCCGCTGTCAGCCGTGGAAAGCAGCAGTGACAGTGCGAGTCAGCAAACATTTAGCACACGCAGCCGCACTACACGGGGAAATTATTATTGTCAGAATAATAATGGTTTAGCATAATTTATTACAGGTCCACCAAATAAGCAGGGGCTAGATGTTATTAGACAGATGGATGGGAAGGCTTGGCAGGCATCCACCGAGGCTCAGGCAAGCAAGGGCCCTCAACGTGAACGTGTGTGTGCGTGTGTGTGTGCGTGTGTGTGTGTGCTCGTGGGGGGGTTGAAATAAACGAGGGTATGGTGGGGGGGCATCCTCCAAACCAATCAGAGAGCTGGCAGTTCAATTACAAAGAAATAAAGGGACATTCATCATTCAATTAGGCACCTGTCAGGGCTCACAAAGGAAGAAAACTTCTAACCTGGTACTCCAGGGAGAAGATGCTCAGAAGAGTGGACTGCGAGTGACTGGAACAAATAAAAGAAGGACAAAGTTAATTACCAGAGTGCATTGCACAGAGACAAAGGAAGAAGGTGGGGGGGGGGGGCCTTCAAAGCTAGGGCCAGCTGCCCTGTAATCTAAAAGAACATGAAAACAAGTGTGGCAAAGTTGTTCCAGATGAACACCTCTGACAAAGGATTCCTGCCACACAAGAAAGGGGGGAGGTTGTGTGAGGTATGAGAGATGAGAAAAATATAGACTTTTTTTCCCCCCTTTCACTCATTCAGACATACCAGGTTCACTCTTTCCCCAGAAACAGAAGTGAGTGTTTGTTTTGATTCATGCACTGTTTAGTTTGTCGTAAAAACTACGCAAACAAAAAAAAAAAGAAGCCAAAATAAATGTGACAAAATTAGAGGGGAAATGAATTCAATTAATGCCAATCGCTGAGTTTGAATGTCCAATTAAACCCCCTGTTCAGTATCTCTAATGAGAATGAGTCAACAATACATAGGAGGAAGTTTTTCTACCTCGCTCTCAGCACTGATACAATATGGGCTATTCTGGAGAACCTCCCACTGCAACTGATAGGCTTTGAAAATGGAAACTTTCACTGCAGGAAGCTGGACTCCCAGGAGTCAGTCGATTCCATGGGTTGCCATAAGCTACATTCATCTCCAGCTCTAGTCAATGTCAAACACCTGGCAGGGAGCGAGGCAAACCTGGAAAACAAGCTGCACCAAGAGGGACTCGCAGCCCCTTCGATATCCATCCCAAACCCCACTGCATCCTTGGAGCTGGAGATATTTAAAGCAGTGACAGATATTATTCTAATTGTATAGTACATGTCTTCCCCTGCGTATCCACAGAACACACATGAATGCAGAGGAGGCGTGCGCACGCATACACACACACACGCAGATACTGCTCTATCTCCAGTGGTTTTCAGTCTGTATATACTGCTCTCAGTGCACTTGATTGTTAAATTTAATGGACTTTTCTTCTTCTTCTTCTTTTTTTTCGTTTTTACAAGTCACCTGAGAGGGGCATGTAAATACTGACAAGAAGCCCAAAGCTTCCAATCTACACTGAAATATTGAGTCTACATAGACATTCAACATCATGTAATGGAAATGAAATAGCCAAAGGAATCATGAACTTCGGTTTCCATCGATAGTGTCTGAATAAAAGCATATAAACCACTAGAATGGCAGACATCGCTTCAGCCTAGAAAGTCTAAGTCCTCAGTTTTGCACTAAAAATAAAGACCTGCTTGTGAAAACCAGACGGATTTTAGAATAAGTTTTATGTTAAAAAAGGCATGATAAAATTTAAAAATAGGTCATTCTGAAAGCGTTAGGTAATGCTTTATCTTGCGCCTGTAAAGAAAATAAAATTAAATTTGTCAAGATGCCCCGTAAATAAATACATTCCAATATGTAATAGATACTTTCTTGAGCCACGCTGCACCTTTTCACCAAGTTTAAATACAAATCAAGCTGGATTTCGTTCTTTCATAATCCTGTTTATATGGAAACAAACTGCACAAAAAAACAATCTACTCGGTGGAGGTAATTAGAATAAACTCATCCTTCATTTTTGTGCTCTCTAGCTGAATCTATAAAGCACATATTCATCAGTTTTATGGTTCTCTGTGGCTATCCCTGGGGAGGTGGGTCTCTGGCTCAACATCGTGATGTCTGTCAGCCATCGGCGATAGATGGCGTCATCCATCGGCCCAACCCTACACCAAAGATATGGTCTCAAGTGCCCCACATGCTAGTTTTCAACTTTAAACGGCTGTTGCTGGACGACGGCACGTACAGGATTCAAACTCCTCGCAGTTGGGATTCTCAACAACCACTATACTTACAAAAGACAAAGACAAAAAAAAAAAAAAAGTGAGGCTAAAAAAAAAAAAGTAGTGGAGAAAGTGTGAGAAAAACAACACTGCCACCTCAACGTTAATTTACAATGATGCATGGGGATGAAGGGGCCACTGCAATTAAGAGGGGGGCATTAAATGGTCAACTGTCAACATGTGGACACTTAAGGGAGAGAAGAAAAAAAAAATCTTCCACACTTCAACCTTGCACCTGAGCATTTCAACAACATTACAGCCTTATTGTTGGCGTGGGACCATCGGGATCCCCCCGCTGGAACAGACATCTGTTAGGTTTTAAATGGATTACTCTCTATAATGAGCATGATTACTGCCTAATTGCTAAATCTATACCCTGTTAACTTTAAAGGGGACATAAACTGCTCTTAATATCAAGGAAAACATATCTGTTTCAAAAACACTCAGAACTTTTGGGGATTTGTTTTTATTTCTTACGTCAGTCCATTTTTGCTGACATCAAAACTATTTAAAACCTCCACCACGACTGAAATTAAAGGTGGGTGGAATGGGGGTGGGGGTGGGGTGGGGTGGGGGGGGGGTAAGATTGTTTTCGTTAGGTGTGGAGAAGATTAAAAAAAACTGAGAGCAACATGAAGAGATGAGTATTGACCTGGATCCAAACCAAGAGCTGTCTAGGGTTTATAGAGTCTGTCAAGTTTTACACTGCACTCATATTGTATGATGCCCCTTTTTCCATTAAATATATATTAGCAGTTGGTTACTGCAGACTTTATAATAATGTATATCTAATACGTGCTGTCTTGGGCACACCGTGTTCACGTCGTTCTAAAATATGGCGCCAAGAACCCTCCCACACTCCAATCATTTCCACTGTAATTGATCCACATCCTTGCCTGAAACGACTTCAATTCATGTGATGCGTTTTGGATTAAAAATAAAAATACAGCAAACAGAATCATTAGCATAAAAGCTGAACATGAGAAAACAATTTTTTCTCCCCTAATTTCCTAAAGCTATTGTCTGTCGATGTTATGGCATGAAGAAAATACTATAATAATAATAAAAATTGAAATAAGATGCAATTTTTTTTTTTTTTTTAAAGATTGGATCGATTTCTTATGTGAGGATGACCCACATACACTATTAGCCATGATGAGTGTCGGATGGACCTGAGCTTCAACTGCATCTGTACAAGCAAGCTTCGTTCTTAATTTATTGGTAAAACACCTCGAGAACGTTTGAGGTCATTCCATGTGTACAAATGTAGCCTACTTAATTTCACTGCATGTGGAGGTTTGCCAGTATGGTGTCAAACCAATGTTCAGCTCCTGAAATCTATGAAAGCAAACATACACATTTGAAAATAAATTTCAGTGACATTGCAGCACATCCTTACGATGACCTTTGCGATAAGAAAAATATATAAGAAATAAATAAATCCCGCCATTGGATGCGATTTAGAACACGGGGAAACAGAAGGTTGGGAGACACAAGAGTGGTTAAGAAATCATTCACTCTCCACCTAATTATCCTCCCTTACAACACAAGACAGAACATTAATATGCACTGGCACCCAAAATAGTGGAGCAGCAGATTAAATTAAAAACAATTAGGGAGTTTCACTTTGTCATTGAGCTGGTATGCCTGTCTGGTCAGTGCTTTAGGCTCTATTAAGTTAGGTCATCCGCAGCTTATGAATCTGACAAATTCAAATTCAAGTGTTGAATTGCCTTATCTCCTTGTGCATTCAGTGTGCATCAGCGTCTTCACCATACAGGGGAAAACAGACTAGAAATCCCCATCAACCTAATTAATTGGAGATGGGGGAGAAATTCAAGCTATCAATTAAATTCAGAATCTTCCCATTTACAAATAATTAATTATAAACAATAGCTGTAATTTAGGTAATGAAAGCCACCTGGCTAATGGCATTGGTATCATATGCTGCGACAGCGCTTAGCATTTGGTGGATCTGCATGCAGAGCGTCGCATGGAGCGACACTTCAGGGCATGGAACGGCTAATTTCAGTATAGCACATATTTTTACTGATTGCAATTAAGCAATGTTGACAAGAAATTGCATTGAATTATTCACTTGTACAAATTGCGTGCATGCACATCTCTTCCAAGTGTAATCAACAACTCTTAATTTTGCGGTTAATGAATGCTTTCCTTATATTGCTAAGATTCAGCTTCATCTTTGCTCAAACAAGTGTACTACACTTATATCTCAGGCGTTTACTTCTCTATACATCTTTATTTTATACAGCAAAACACAGCTGAATGTGGGTTAAACACTCTAGGTAAGCAAATATGCTACCAATTACACATGCTGATAGGCAAAATGCTAACATCTGTCTCTCAGCCAAGCCTACCATCATCAGCAAGAAATCATCGCAGTGTAGAACTATATCTTTATGGCTTAATGTAGAAATGTCATGTTTTGAATAGAAATGACAAATAACTATTTATCATTAAGCTTCAAAAAAATACTCTTACAACGAGCACACATCCGTAAAGTCAGTCATTTTCTGTCCATCTAATACATCTAACAGACTTCTAAAGTTTACATCGTATCATTCTCATGGTTGTGATCATGTCTGATTCTTATGACAGCAGCAATAGCTGGTCCACATTAAATGAGTGTGCTGTTAGAGGAATTGTTTCATTTCTTCCCAAACAAGTAACCTAAACTGTACACATACAGATTGATGTATGAAGGTGGTGTTACTTTCTCATCTGTAACACTCTCTCTTTGGACCACAAGGTCCTACCGTCCACGGCACTTGAGCTTCAGACATATTTGGACGAATGGACGCTCCTGCATTTGGTTGATTGATACTAATTGTGACGTAACCACCAGAACTGAGAATTACTGTTCAACTAGCAACACAGTTACACATTGGCACTGCCCTGCTACGCTGACAGCTACAAGGTTGCAACTAACTTAGTACTCTAGTCTATGCAGGTATCCATCTATCTATATATCTATATATACACGCACACATACATATTAGACTAACAAAAAAACTTAGGCTGAAGGCAGAAAACCTGACTGTCTTTAGTGATCATCGTCATTCCTGATTCTAGACGTTCTTGTGAAAGATTAAAAATGAGATCCGTGTTCTCTTTTAAGTGGTGAGCATCCGCTGATCTGGCAAGGAAATGCATTATACTGACCAATTGCTTACTCCCCCCCCCAAGCATGACTGGAGAACTTGTACCATTCTGGGCAATATGTTTCATTCTTCTCTTGCAACTGATCCCAGTGAGCAAAAGAGAACCTGGGGGCAAGAGACTCAACCATAGATGCCCAGGTGAACTGTCAGAAACAGCACATAATAATTCTACTCACAACAGCTCATATTTAAGAGATGACGATGAGTATTTGAATCATAAACACTCGACAGAAAGTGTCTCTTATAACCGCCATTAGCCACACCTTTCTTGAGCAACGGGCTGGTTACCTTAGGTTTTTTTTAAGCCCAATGAGCCAGAATAAAAAAGCACTACAATCTATAGTGAGTGCTTGCAAAACATCGCTATGATATGAAGAGGAAGTGGTCTGTGCTCCCTAATCAAGTAATTGATTGTGTCTATTATTCATGAACTACTCAGGGTCACACCAAGTTGTAAACTCAGCACAGCTTCTCTTCTTTCTACATCTCCCCTCTCTGCTTACACTTCATTCATCTCTTCACCCATCCAACGCTCGTCTAACCACATAAAGCTGTGGGATTAGTTTGCCAGCCTCTCAGCCTTCAAGGATTGTACCCCTAAGCCCCAAATGCCAGTTTGTATTTTATTCAATATGGGTAGCTAGATGTGCAAGGTTGGGCACTGGAGGTGGCTGGGGCTGCCCTAGCAAGATCTGCACTAGATCACCCTCTGGGTAGTGTCATTGCTACTTCCCAGCTACAAGAGGCGAGGAGACCTACCTTCACGAGGGCCTCGACAGAGCAACTCTGTTGATTCCACTCAGAAATAAATGGTGATCCAACTGGGTATGCTTTAAAATATGAACGATGGTGACATTTGAGAATTCATGTCTTTAAAAGCCCCACACTTCATTTAAAAAAAAAGTGTTCGATTACCCTTTTAAAGACACAATTTGGGAGGGTTTTGAGAAAGCTTTTCATAGTGAAAATAAGAAAAAGATCATTTTTACTGAGGGCTCAAACTTGTGAAGACAGTACCACTACTGAGACCTGAAGAAATGAAAATGAATACCTGATTCACAGAGATTCTGTCCAACTAAAGCTCCTCTTCAGCCCATAATCATGATTGGAGGATCTTGTCCATGAACAAAAAAATAAGTAGGTTCTTAAATGGAAAAAGTGCCTACACTGCAAAAACTCTGGAGAAATGCACCAGGTGATTATAGAATACAAAATTGACCAAAAAAAGTTTCTTATTCCTCAAAAAGGAGCAATTTCTATCAAGTTTTAATTTTTTTGAGTTTTAAAGGTAAACTAAATGTATAAAGCTTGCCATGTTTATGCATTCTGCTTATTACCAAATCTGAGTTTAACCAGCATGTAAAATACAGAGATAAACACAACAGACGCAATAAATAATCAATGAGCATGTCCCTTAGCATTGTCCCATGCCTCGATATTACCATCAAAAACAAAGTGTCTGGAGCCAAGAAATCACCATATCAATGGCACATGCCACAACAACCCTGCCCTTCTCCTTCCTTCCAGAGATCATGCTAGATAAACCCCAAATAACAGAGAAATTAACAAATGCTTGACATTTGCTCAACATCCATTATTCTGACACTTCTTCAGAATTTCAAAAGGCTGAACGCATGCTTAATCAACATTCATATTCCCAGAGCGAGCCGCGGCACCATATTGCAGCCCGCCTCAGTGCCAATGAAAACGGCACATTAGGGCCCAATTCGAAAACGTTCAGGGACTCCTCACCAGGGAACAGAGAGCGAGAGAGACAGAGAGAGAGAGAGAGAGAGAGACAGACAGACAGAGAGAGACACTGGCTGTGTTTGGAGGGGAGGGACGCGTCACACTTTACTATTTAAGCATTTTCCAAAACAGAGGCATTTGTCTGTTTCTGCCCTCTGTCTATGACAATAAAAGCCATATGAGGAGTGAGCTGAATGGCGTTTTAAAAAGGGGAGGGGGGTCATTACATCCACATTCATTCATAATATACCACAGAAGGACACAGAGAACTCACCTTCCCTCCCTCTTTTTCTCGCCCTCCTTACACAGTCTCTCTCTGGGGGACAAAGGGTGGAAGGAGTGGGGTCTGCTCTGGACCCAGGGGAAGCCAGGCGAGGCCTCTGAGAGCAGCCCATCATTTCCAATTCTAATACATGGCAAGAGAAGGACCTAATGGGACTGATGTCACACTTTTCCCCGTATAGATCTGCGATGAGTCCCCCCACCCCTCCTTTTTTTTTGCCGCCTAGCCGTGGTCTTGATATCTGGGCAGGACACAACGCCTGGCTATGAGGAGGGCAAGGAAGAGAGGGCAAGAATGGGGGTCGATATTTGCATGTGCCTCCATTGTGAGTGGGGGTAAAAAGTGACAGCACCGTGTCCAATTCCTTTCCCCCCAGAGCAGCTCAGGCCCGGGAAGAGAGGCCAGGCTGACAGATGACTCCCAACATCTGTGTTATGCAGCCGTTACAGATGAGGGACTCCACAACGCAATCTCTCTCTTTCTATCTGTCTATGGGACCCTCCCACTCTCCTCCCACTATACACATAATACAACAGAAAGAATGACAGACTGTCCGCGGAAATTACCTTGAAATTGTCTGTAACTATCATTATATTCAAAGTTTAAATTTTCCTCCCTTTCAGTCCTCAATCAAAATCAATGATTATGAAACGGTTCTTGACTCAATAAAGCATAATAAAGGCTGAAATTATTGATCTGTATCATTGGAAATTAAAATATAATGCTTAAAAAAGACGACAATACAGTTTAGTTAATATCAGGACATTAATAACAATATGTGTGATAATAATAAGTGATATCAAATATTTTGTAGCAACCAGTTTAGTAAAAATTTAAAAAGTGGTATAATCAAAATATGAGTTTACTTACTCAACAACTAAAAACAGAAATTAAAACCCAGCCGCGAATGTAGCTTAACATAATCAGGGTTGGACAATATTAGACTAATTTTGACTAACAGCCGGTTTAATCATGTCCAAGTATCAATATAAAAACAAGTTTTTATGATAATTCACATGTACAGACTGAAAAAAAAACATGAGAACATCGACTTTGTAGTATAACTGTTCTTCATTTCAAAAACACTTGGGGGGAAATACCTGTAAATCATATATTTATTATGGTTTAATTGAAGCTGAGCAAAGAAGAGGCCTGGACAGCAGTGGGATTAAAAAGACCAATAACTGCGGATACTAGAGATTTGTAGATATTCCTGCGAATCCCCATCAACTACGAGTAAACTATATTGCTGTAATTATTTTTGAGTTTGTCTGAGAAAAAAAAAAAGGGAAAATGACGGAAATTATCACACAAAAAATTAAGATACACGAACTTCTTCAGCCACAAAAATACGGTACAGTCCCTACAAAAAAACAACCCGGCAAAGTCCAACCCGTTACTCTGGTAGACAGCATTCTAACTTAAGTTCAGTGCCTGCTGGCAACATTGGGAGATAAACCAATGTTAAATAATTTACCATCCATAATTTTTATTTATTTATTTTAAGTCAACCTTGTTGCAGGACAACTATAACCTGAACAGTCTCCTGCCCAGTCCCCAAGTGTAGACCTGTCCTTTGCCCCCTCCAATCCCCTACCACCTCCAGCCTGGCCAATATTTACACTGTGGCAGGGCTCCCACATAGTCCGAGGGGGACAAGAGGGGTGTGGGGTTGGGGTGGGGGGGGGGGGGGGGGCAACTGCCGTGCCTTAGCGCATGCTAAGAGATGATGGATGGCCTAGTCGATATGTTATGTCTTAAGAGCCTGATTTCCTGCCAGTCCAATCACTAACCCTCCAGAGCCCAGCTCAGCTGATTGGACAACCAGAATAATTTTGCAGGCTGTGAAAACACTGCTGCCGTGCCTGTCTGTCAGGACCAGTGACGAGAATCAGGGATTTTAAAGGGTAAGGGCCTCCCCAAGATTGGTTATGGTGAACGAAATAATAACAATAACCAGCAAGACTAAACAGGAGAGCCAGCACCTCCGGGAGGGCAAGATCATGAGGAATTATTGGAATGAAAACGGCCCAATGTTTTCCTTTAATTATTACACCCACCAGTACCATTTTATGAAAAAACAGAGGCATCGGGGCTGTTTGTTGAAGACAGTTTGGATTAGAAATCCAAAAGGAGAAAGGGAATAGAAAATAAACATATGAAAGACCCCCTGGTGTTAGTGCTGAAACATACAGGATATTGGATGCACTTTATACGCATGGCGTGCTCTGGAAAATGCTGACGGTGAGAACAAAGGCAGCTCGGCTACATCCCTTTGGGGACCTGATACCTTCTTCTAGATTGGTGATTAGGGCACAATGGAAGTAGGAAGCTCCAAATACATGCGACTTTGTAAGTGACCTCGACGGGATCAGCCATGGTGTCCTGGTAGCCTTGGGGGATTACACATGTTACGTTCAATAAAGTGAGGGCTCTCAGTGTCAAGGAGAAAGGCAAACACAACCATTAACCTCTCTCTTCGATTTCTGGATGTGCAGGCGATGCATGGCAAAACATTGGCTAATTTTGTGGTGGAAGCCTACCCAAAGACCAGAAAATAATTAATTAGTGACCATAACATATGAATAAAACAGGATTATAAATATCTAATAATGGAAAATAAGGCACAAGACACAGGAATAATTAATGTTGTAATGGGGAGGTTCGTCAGATGATGTAATTCAATTAATGTTTCTCAGGAGACCAGAAATGCTTGCAGAACTAAAGATTATTTTCCTTTTAACTAAATATATCTTGTACAGCCTGTTTAAGGCATTATTGTCAGACATGCACAAAGCATGATACAAAAGGCTCACACACAGCAGTTTGTTTTTCCCAATTGTCATAAAAAACACAAATACACAAACATCTATAGGACATTAAAAAAAAAATTGGGGAGAGCAAAAGAAGCTCTCACACAAAATGAGGAAGTATCCAGTGACTTACTTGGGAAATCTTTCCTTCAGCATCTTCATACACTGGCGGGTAGGTCTCAGTTGTTCTGTCCATCTCACTATCTCTTTATATTCAGCTCGGGCCAGTCTCATCTTCCTCTGATCAGTTACTGTATCAAGCTGTACAAACAGGTCAGAGTTTTACTGCCTCAAGTAACTGAGGTTTACAGCAGAGAGAGTGTGGTTAACACAGCATCGACATAAACCTTGAAATTGGGGTCTCTGAGGAAGTTTTTGGCTCCAGTGCAGCTGATCAGTTTGCTCAATAAATTCTAAAAGTGTTAAGTATTGGTCCAGCTTGAACACAGTAAATGAAAAATACCATCAATGTCGCTCTGATACCACAATTTACCATAAAAAACACAAATAAAATGCAAATGTGTATGTGGAGAAGGTAAATTTATCTTTAAAAAGGGCCAGGTTGGGAAGAGTGACAATAAGCAAACATAATACAGTTCTATTCAATGTTGTCTGTCAATTCATGATTTACCAGAATGACATTTCCTTCACGGATCTCAGATTGGTTGAACTTCTTAACATCTGAATGGGGAAAACTCAGTAACTGAGGATGACACTACAGATTTATACATTTACTTCTTTGCCCTGGAAAATATTGTTA
The DNA here is from genome assembly GCF_037954235.1 of Aulostomus chinensis. Taxonomy (NCBI): domain Eukaryota; kingdom Metazoa; phylum Chordata; class Actinopteri; order Syngnathiformes; family Aulostomidae; genus Aulostomus; species Aulostomus chinensis. The sequence continues at coordinate 14,507,818 of NC_141336.1, read as the reverse complement.
AAATGTAGCAGAATTGACATTTTAGACATTATTTGGGTCTTGGCTATTCTATTTTGGCCATTTCAGTAAACTGAGACTCTGAAATGCTGTTCAAACACATTATGGCTGTGTCTTATTCTCTCTTAAATTAAACTTCTCTTTTTAGCTGCACTACAATCCCGCAGACTCAGAAATCCACCAAATCATCTCTAATATAATAGGAATTGTGTTCCAGCACTACTGACTGATCGCAATACTCATACATCCTCTGTGACTTAAGCGTCATTCCTTTTTCATTCTTCTTTAATCAAAATAACACAGAATATGCAATAAACTTTTGGCTGGACGTGACAGCTGTCAAGTGTGCATAGACCAAAAACGTTTTTTTTTTCTCTTACAAGAAGTATGTACAGATTTTATTCGAAGCTTATAGTGATTTATGGCTCTTTAATATTTGAATGTGAGGGCAAAGACCAATGTTCCAATAAATAACTGAAATATATGAAAGGTGATAACTTTTGATGGTCCTTCAATAGCACACACAGCCTATTAGCAGGAATATCCGCCGGACCACCGGACTGCATGAATTTGGAAAAGAAAGCGTGTCTGGGTTCGTAAGAATGATGAGGGGCAGAAAGACGCCTGGTGAAGAAAACCGGTTAATGAACAGGTATTTAATAAACTGACCCACCTATCTTTTGTCTGGACCTAAAAACTTAAGATCTTCTCTCATTTAAAAGGTTAACAACCACCTAATTCTCTCTAAACGAACTCATTTCTATATTGCAATATCATTGTGATTGATAAATGGCACGTCTCATAAACACCCAAAAATTGCAGTACCGTTGACTGTTTATCTTCATTGCTAACCAAACATAGCTTCATGCTGTGGCTAACGCGATATAGTTAACACCTATGGCGATATCAAACATGCTTCCTCTTATATTAAGACCACTGCATCGCATTCAAAACGCTGTCAAATGTGCTCCCAGAACAATAACCAGTACTCGAAAAGGTTTGTTTACTACTCACTCCGGCTGTCTGTCGACAGTTCCGCAACAGATCCTTCCCGCTAGGAAGTTGAAGTCACCACTGTTGTGTGAGCAGCGCGTTGATTGGTTGAATAAATCCACGAGCTGAGTATTCACGCAGCTGATTGGCTAGTCTCCAAAAAGGGGGCGTCGATGACTTTCTGATACTCTGAATCATAGCTCAGACCTCGTTAAATGTAAACGATATGCTCAGTGGTCACTGAAATTAATTGATGTTGAGTGACCTGCAACGCCGGTTAAATACTCTTGAGGTGAAAGGGACAAAAAGCCTCAAAAATACTGGCGAAACCGCGGTCGAGGGAGAGTGAGGGCTCCCAGAGAGAGAAAGAAAGGAGCTCCTTCCTCAGTCAGTGTGTATGAATTGAGCTACTCACTGTGTTTGGTTGTGTCGGTAATTTCATTTTTTTACGACAACATGGCCTCCACGCTTGCATTCATTACTGCATTAATTGAGGGAGAGAGGAGACCATAAAAGTGCTTCTCCACCTCAAATTTATAATCTTGATCACAGTTTTTAGGCAATTGTCTAACACAAAACATACATGTATTATCAAATGACAAATTTACGAATTGAAAAGGAACTGCTGAAGTTGCCAATTTAGTTCCCAGTTATATAAAAGGATTCACAGGACTTCCCTGTCATTGATGTGTTGTCTTCCTCCTTTCACCTTGCAGTTGCAAATCAAGGATGGTGAAATTCTGCCTTCTGAGAGAACATTCTGGGCCTTCCTTAATTATTTACTCCAACCTACAGGATTTTTTTAAGGACCACCTCCAGAACCCCCAGAGTCATCAACACCTTCCACCTTGCCACTGGAGGTACTGCTTTAAATGTCCCTGGCATGAATATGTATATTAAACTAAGGTTGATGAGGTGCTGGAGACTATTTTAGCAGCTTTTTTTAAAAAAAAAAAAGTTGTAGCACATGCAGGTATAAATAATGTTGAATTATTGTTGAAATAATGTATTAATCAGGTGTGTTTTTCTTTACTGACGCTTAAGATCTAATTTGACAAATGTCTCCATTAATATCAATATTATTTTACAATAGTATTATTGTCTAATTAGTCTCCAAACAGTGCTAAAACTTTCTATATATACAGATGCAAGAAAGTCCCAAAGTCATTTTATGGTGAGGTTATTTTGTTGCTTTATCAAAGACAGGGTTTAATTTAACCATTTGATTACTTTTCAACAAAAAAAAAAAATCCTTAAAATGTGTAAAAAATACTCACTGAAACTTGTGTTGTTGTCAAGCCTGTATGAAGAGATCAAATACTTCATAGTTGAGTCATACATTCTTTTGACAACAACATTGCCGGTTTCTCCTATTGTGTGTTAACAATGTATTGATGAGCAGAAAGGCTCTATCTGACCTGTGGTGCATCAGAAAATAGAGCTCATTGTTGTTGGGCAGTGTAGTATGATGACTGAGATGAGCTGGGGTCTCGGGCTGTGTGTTCATCGGCACAGTCTCTGGGTCTGAAAAGGCTCGGTGTTCTGTGGTGGCTACAAAAGGGAGCTGTGTAGTGGGATTGGTATGGCTAGATAAGATCACGGGCTCTGAGGAAGTCTGGTCTGATTGCTACAAAGGGCTGAGGTCAGGGGCAGGAGGAGCAGTTCAGCGAGGTATCAGGGGATTTAGCCGAGACCTGTGTGTGTGTAATAGGTATAAAAAAAGATCAGTGTAATGTGATGGTATAAAAAGATAAAAATCAGAGAAGCGGCTAGAAGTCAGGATACTGTAATGGCTCCAAAAGCTAAGGGGATCAGAGATTTTGTTGTGTGTGGAGGTGTCCTCTCATGTGAGTGTGTGTGTGTTCTCCTATATGCATAAATCAGTGGGTGTCTATGTGCCAGAGCCAGACTGGGCTGCGATGAGAGCCGAGGGGAGGCAATGGCGGGGATACAGAGAAGCATATATGGGGAAAGAGGAGTAGTTTGGAGGCTGCGTGTAAACAGGCTAGTGGTACACACAGTGCAGCTAACCAGCTGTGAAGCCTGCTCACAGTGGGAGATGAATTTACAAAGGATGTCTCCCTCTGATATACAGAAGACGCCGCACTGATCTCTGCTCCACTGCTCTCGGCACACCATTGTAGTGCAAAGCATATCCTCTAATAGCTCTTATATACCTTAATGCCTGGAAAACATTTACATTTTTCTTGCACACTGAAAATGTACTGCTGTGGAAAGGAGAGATGTACTTGTATTTTTTTTTAATCGACAACATCTTCAGTCGATTAAACTAAGATTTGTGAGGTTGTGTAATTTCCTCTATTCATCACACAGTTGAAGGAAATTGCAAGTTCTCCCATCTCTTGCACACACACCCCCACCCCCACCACCACCACCACCACCACCATATCCAGTGATATTACTCACCATACAAAGAGAGAATTTGGTTACACTTGATCGTCAGCATGACTGAATTATTGTTTTTTTTTCCATCGGTTGAAGTCAGTGACTTCACTCCTCTGCACCACAGAAGTCCTTTGGAATCTTCAGGGAGTCTGGAATCTCGGCTTTAAAGAAAAAAAAAAAAGGGGGGGAAAAAAAATCACAGTTTAAACATGAGGGGAAGCCATAAGCAGGAAATGCCTGTAGTATTAGCAAGGTATCGGATTTATGCCCCACCACCAACATCCTCCCACCCCCCCACCCCCCAGAACAGCACGACTGCCCCTGAAAATCCCACATCCATATTTTACACGATCAAGACAAGACACATGTGTTTCACCCTTGCTTACGAACGCGCTTCTTCCATTTATTTTATCATCCTTTTAATGAATTTAATTAGTGCACATGTAATTAATTGCAATTGTGCTCAACGCCCCCCCTCCACACACACACACACACACACACACACACACACACACACACACACACACACAAATACACACCCCGCCCCCCCCCCCACCTTTACCCCCATCACATTCACACATACACGTGCATGCAAAAACACACGTTTTGCTTTAAATTGTTCAAAACAACATGCAGGACATGAAAAAAATGTACCGGATTAATAAGGGGATTGATAATATTTTGGGATAGTATTTCACTCTAAACGGCTGCATGTGGAAACAAAGGCTGCAGCCCAAGCTCATTAATCATAGTCAACGGGTTGCCCGGGTGCAATTTGCATGACCGAGGTGGCTGCACATGCTGCCGTTTGGCCTAGACTGCTGGATCTGCCTCGATTTGGCCAGACTGTTAACGCTGTGTCAATCAAGGATAACCCAATAAGAGTATGACAAAAGAAGAAGGGGGAAAATTCATTTTCTCCTTATTATCCAACACCCCCCCCCCGCCTTCTTGCTCCTCTCTAAAAATTCTTATTTTACTTTGTTACCAGTTTGAAAGAAAATGAAACGATTTGATTGTCAATGAACCCAAACAGTGCAGCTCTGTTGCTATTAAATAATATTTAGCGTTTGAAATCTGAATTTTTAAATAGTTCATTTTTTGTATTTACGGATACACTTTTAGTTATATTTATAATCGGCTTTCATGTATATTTCTCCACCTTGCTGTTTAGAAATTTTAGTCAAAATCACTCAAATGTCGCAGTGCATTTTTTTTTTTTTTTCACAGTTGTAGCCATTTTATTAATTGGACTGATTCATGATACAGTGAAGTTCAAAATGAACTAAGCTATAATCTCCCACTGGCTTTATAACCTGAATTCTAATTATCTCATCATGAACTTTAAAAAAAAAAAAAAAAAGAGGCAACGTGTTAATGGATTTTTTTTAAGGAGCTGACTGCTGGTATATGCATGAGATAGAAGTTGATGTGTGTGTGTGTGTGTGTGTGTGTGTGTGTGTGTGTGTGTGTGTGTGTGAGTGTGTGTGTGTTTTTGCAGGTTTTTTTGTGTTTGCTTGTTTTTGGGGGTTTTTTTTGGTGTGAGATGCTCAAAGAGAGACACTCAAGCATCAGCACTCGTAGACATGTGAATGCTGCTGCTTGTGTCTGGTCTGGCCTCTCTTACCTACCTCTGCTGCTGCTGCCATGGCTCATGCTGAGCACCCCCCATACACACACACGCACGCACACACGCACACACACACACACACACGCGCACACACACACACACACACACACACACACACACACACACCGCCATCCCCTAATATCCTGGAGGCATTTTTCTCATTATCAAATATTGTTTGATGTCTTTGTTTCTTGATGATTAACCATGGTCACCAAACACTGGTCTGGATTGTTTAAAATTTAATTTTGGGGCTCGGTAGTACCTGCAGATGGGAGGACTGCTGGGGACACGCGTATTTTTATGTATGCTATTTTTCATGCTGGAAATGCGAGAGGACACACATTGAAAAACACAATAAATCCTCAAGGAGAATCATTAGTGGAATACTAGTGGTTTTTATGACCATTGTTATTCAATGCTGCATTGAGATGCAGTAAATTATTCTGTTTATTACGAGTTCATGGATTCACTCCTATTTTCTGAATAATCATCTTCTTTATTCTGCATAGATAAAACTCCTCTCTATATGTGTTTGTTAAAAAAAATGTCATACATGGTGAATATATGTTTGTAACAGTTGGAATTTTTGCTTTTTTTTTAAATGTATACATTTTTCACCTATTATTTGTGCTTTTACTATAGTGACCATCTTTATATTTCTGTGGTTATTTGAACACAATAAAGATAATACCTCGGGAATACAAGATTTATGACAAAATTGACATTGTAAGCAAACAAATAGGGAAACAACACTCTCCCTTAATGTCAGCATGTCAAAACTATATTGAACACTTGAAATATCTGTGTATCTAAGTCTAAATAGCCGCCATTGTGTCGGTCTAATGATATTATCCTCTGAAATTTGGAGTGAAAGAAAAATGGCAGAAATGAGCAGTATCATTGTCTGCCCCCATTTTATTTAAACAAATTGCAAGAGCAGAGAGAGACAGACTGGGGGGGAGCGAGAGAGAGAGAGAGAGAGAGAGAGAGTGTGAGTAAGGGTGAGGTAGACAAAAAGAGAGAGCGAGTGCTCTGTAAATGAAAGGTTATGCGTCGTCCCATGTGTTTGTATTGTCAATAACTAGAGAAGGCTGTCAGGAAAGTGGGGAGATAAAGGTCAATAACTCAGGCAAATGTGTTTGTATTTGTACACTCCCGCTGATAGCATAGCAAACGTCAGGGCCTGTGTCTGACACCCCACAACAATAACACAAATAGTGAGGCTATAGCACTAGAATAGTCATTATTATTGTCTGTGCTGGAAATGAGAGGGAACCTCAGCACATGGTTGTGACAGCCGGCGCAATGTCACTCAAACGTCACTCGATAATGAAACGCCGGAGATCAGAAAAGGCGGTGATAAAGTGTAAACATAAAGAGATTATGCTGCCGGATGATTTCTTGTCTCTGAATAAATATCATCATTATTATGTTATTTTGGAGACACTTGAGACAAATGTAAATATTAGAATACTCGCCGCTTTTAGCTTTTATTAAAAATGTAAGTTTTTTTTTTAAATTGTCCTGTGATTTTCGGTCTTTATTTTTTTCAGACTGAAGTGTAATGTATAATTTAGTTATACTCACACTCTCATCCAAGAGACAATGTTGCAAATTCAATAGAATTTGTTGGAATTTTTTCCTTTTTTTTTGTCGCAGCAGGTTAAACTGTAATCTAAAAGCTTAATTTATTTTTCATGATACCTCTTTGCTTTTTATTCCGTGGGCCATTTAGTGCATCTCTCTGTGGCCTTGAGTGTAATAAATGTGCAATTAACAGACTTAACTAATTCATGAGGAACATTGTGAAACTAACGAAGGGCATAACTACTGTACAGACGCTGCTGTCATTGGTGAATATTGTTATTGTTCTGCTTTTAATTGCTGGAGCTGGAGGAGGAGGAGGAGGAGGAGGAAGAGGAGGAGGAGGAGGCAGGAGTGTTTTGAATATACGTATTTGGTTACCATAGCAAAAAGAAACACTGGCTCCCTCCTGACAGTTATGTCTAACACCAGAGGTACATGGAGGTATTAACTGCCCTGGTTGAACCAGTTACCAAACAAATGACCCCCTTTTTAACGTACAACACAAAGAGAACACATATAAGTAGTATTGGCTCAAGTAGCAGCGTGAAATCCTGAAACCATTCATCTTGATCTGTGGTCAAAGTCAAGCTTCCATGTATTTCTTGTGTCTCATTAATGCTTCCTTTTTTTTTTTTTCTTTTTTTTTTTACACCAGATATTCTCAGTATTAGATTGTCGTCCTGCGGGAAAATGCATTAATTAAAGCTATAAATCATGATAAATTGAAACCTAAAATTAGACCTCTCATATATTGTGCCTGTTTATTTATTGTTGAATCATCAGCACACAAGCCTGCAAAATATGCAAACTATTGTTGTGAAGCAAAAATGTACTTTTAGGGTTAGTATATGAAGTCCATAGGAGGAAAGCGGATCCCTCTCTCTTTCTCTCTCTCTTTCTCTCTCACTCTCTCTGTCACCCTCTCCCCTCTCAGTTTGTTTGTTGGCTGTGGTGCTTCGTAGTGGTTTACATTACATGTGATTATGTAAATCTGGAGCTGTTCCTGTGCATTACGGGCCAACGTATTGTCAAGATCTTTTCTAAAGCAGTCAAGTAGCTATTTCTGAATTCTTTTATTATCTGAAAGTGCAACAAAGAAAGTCTTTTGTTCACTGTTTGCCGCACACTCACTCACACGCATGCACGTACACAAACACACACACACGCGCACACTCCCACCGCTCCTCCTGCAGTCCGTGACTTACTACTGTCCCCTAGTGGTGCTTGGTTTTACAATTTCTATCAACTCCCTCATTTCTATCAACTTTTCACTCTTTTCCATTCACCTGACCCCCCCCCCCCCCCCCCGCTCTCTCTGCCTTATCATGCTCAAACATTTAAAGGCTTGATTTGTTGTATTGTATGACAGAGAACTCCAATTATGCATCACTGTGTCCACAGTGGCTTTGCCTTCAATGGTGAGCTCAAATAGTGTCAACAAAAACAGGAACCCTAATGTTTTGTGACTATTGTGAGGCAAGAGCTCGTGTCAATAAGGTAATGTTTAGTCAGAGCGCCACACCGAAACTGCAGCGAGAATGTTATCAGACCTGTGGAAATAGGGTGTGTGCATAATAGTGCTAAAATGTAAGTGTGATTGTTTGGACAAGCCCAACGCAAATGCACACAGCCTTGGAAACCTCTTCACTGTTTTTGTTTAGCATTTACAAAGAACAAAAACGGTCGTGCGTTTGTCTTTGTTTAAAATAAAACCTAATACATCAACGTTTCCAGTGTGATCAAATGAAAACTTGCCATGACCTTCGATTAACAATATGCATTTTTAAACTTTACAGTTTTTTTTTTCTTACTGATCGCTGTTATTTCAGCCCTAATTGGTTTGATAACCTGGAACAGGGCTAATAAACAATAGGGTAAAAGGGTCAGCCCTCCAAGAGGAGCTGCACGGAGACAGACACACACACACACACACACAGAGTCAAGTCACTCATGTCAAATGACCAATTATACAGGTTATAGAGGATGGCACCTCCGTCTCCAGTGCCCCGTCCCTCCTGGGATAGCTCACGAGCAGAGAGGGCTATCACTCAAACCCAAACCACATTCATTCATTAGCCCGTTAAGATGGATATCAATTATTCATTAAGAAGGTGGCCAGTGGATTATATCTGTCAGCACTGAGCTTATATTATCAAAGGTTGATCAATCAAATAAAAAAATTAAGTAAAAAAAAGCCTCCAACAACATGGAAGTTTGTTGAAAAGTTTAATTTTACTGCAACACACAAAATTCATTTCTTCGTCATTTGATAAAAAAATATCCCTTTACTCTTCATCCCTCTGACAAACAATGGTGCTTTCCCCTCCTTCTTTTCTTTTCTTTTTTCAAGCCATCATCTCCAAAATTCACACCCGCTCCACTCCGTAAAATCTTTTTTATTAGAATGTTTAAAAGTCCTGTGGGGATGTTATTTTTTTTAGAGAAACTCTCAGCGAGGGAAACTAGTAAAATAGACATGCTAAACTGACAAGAACCCTTCTGAGAATATTAACCCAGATTACTGCAGTCAGTGTTGTAGATTATAATTCAATTAAAATTATTACTTTGATATCGCCACAAAGGATATAAAATGTTGTAACTGTAAGAGCATGAATTGGTGTTTTATTTACAATTTTGACCACGACTGACACCTAAACCTCATATTTATAATTATTTTTTAAGAAGAACCTCGTGAAAAAAAACAGTGCCACTTTTTGAAAAGGAGTTTAGTCAAATTGCCATTAAAAAAAAAAAAATCAAACTGCATATTAACCCACTTTTCCCTCCATTGAAAACGTGATAGAGTTAAGTGCCATTTAAGCAAACAGGTTGTGTGTGCGCATGTGTGTGCGCATGTGTGTGCATGTTTGTGTGTGTGTGTGTGTGTGTGTGTGTGTGTGTGTGTGTGTGTGTGTGTGTGTGTGTGTGTGTGTGTGTGGGGCAATGTTTTAGCAAATACACTTGGAGTGTTCAGGAGATTAGCATCGTGTTGCAACACATAGCAGTGCACCTCAGTTTCATGTTTGCTGGGATTGTTAGTGACAAGTTTGACCTCAGACTTGAGAAAAGTTGAAAGATAGCATTCAACTAAGGAGATAGGGCATGCAAATATACATCATGTAAACTATTTTCACCTTATCCCGGGCCCTAGAAGACACACTTAGCATTTATAATTAAAAACTGTTATAAACTGACACAGAAATAGAGTGAATGTTGAATATTCTGCTGTTTGCAAGTTGGAATTGAATAAAACACACACACACACACACACACACACACACACACACACACACACACACACACACACACAGTGAATGTGGTTAGAACACTTGATAACTTTCCAGTCACCAACAAGTGTTAAAACAATATCCACTCGTTGTGTCACTGCTTCACAGGTTAGAAAAAATAATCGTGAATAGGGGGAGAAAAAAAAAACCCAACAAAAAAACACGAGTGTGTTGCTGTTTTCAGAGTTGAAAATTGAGGCTAAACATTGTGACGAAGTGACAGAGCGCAGACCTTGGACTTGGCCCTCAGCTTTGAGTCACAGCAGACGCTTCTACATGATGCAATGACAGCTGGTACAGAGATGTGGGGTGGGGGGGGGGGGGTAATTCTTACTCTGTGTAAAGAACTATTCATAACAGCTTTGCTTGAGAAAACATTAACAATTTTTTTTCATTTGGATCAAAGTAGCCATCTGGATTAATTCAAACAGACTACACCTTATTCATGCACCTCCTTTACTACTCTCAGTGGATTAGCTTAATTTTCTGTCCTTTTTTTCCCATCCACTACACCCCAACCCCCCCCCCCCCCTCCCCCAACCCCTCCTCAAGTTTGTGCAGCACTTGCAGAAGTGAGTCTCTCTCAAGAATGTGTCTAATTTAGTGGCTAAGAGGCAGATTTATACCTGTGCTAGTTATGGAGAAGGTTTCTCCCTGGAGAAGCCCAATGAGTGTTTACAGGCTGCCCCGACAATGCCTTAGCAGATGATGAAGCACCTGCCAGAGTTCCCCCACATCTCCTCCACGCCTTTCTGTCTGTCCCGCTCACCTCCCTTCTTCTCACTTTCTTTTACTTCCTCCTTTCTTTCTCAGCCTTCCTGTCTCCATTCCTCAGGACAACCACATCTCCCTCAGTAACTATGGAGTTGTGCGTTTTTACAACCGTTCCCACTGCTCTCCCCGGAGTGAGGCCATTTACTCACTCTGTCGAACCACTGAGAATAAGAGAGTTTTCGTCCCCGTGTCCCCATCTACAGTTCTTCTTCTCATCATCCTCGTCCTCGCACACATACCAGATAGACACATCGACAGCAACAGAGAGAAAGGGGGGGGGGGGGCAAAAGAACTGTGGTCAGGTTTTGTTTATGACAGGGAAAGGCAATATCGAGATTGTTTCAGAGTGGTGTCATCACTTGAAATGTATCGCTGTCAGGAGCATGTTTTATGCGTCTGGGCTCTTGGCTGAAGCCATTTTAGGAAACAGAAAATATTATATCGTATGACCTGCTCTGGTATAAAAGTAAACTATCAGCTGTAAATCCGATACACAACTACAGTAGCGTGTGTGAAGAGGAGTTCTCTATAAAGCTTGCTTGTAAAATAAAGATCCGCTGTTCCTGCTGTAAATTCAAATGAAGCTGTTGTGAATCAAATTTTCAGAAATTCATTTGTATATCAAACTTATATTATCGTGCATTTTAAGGGGCTTCAGATACAAGACATAACGTGAAAGTGAAGCCCTTGTGCTTACATCCGGCCTCAAGATGAACCGGAATGTGGAAATGGTGACTGTAGCTTTCATTTTTTGCTCCTCTAAGGACTTTATGATTTCAGAGGTCAGTTTAACATGGTGTGAAAATGAAATGTCATCAGGTTGGACCTGTCAGACAACTGCACTTTCTGAGTACACTTAGTTTTATCTCACCTATTTTGCTACAGTTAAAGAAATTTTATTTGACCATTTTATTTTTTATTTTTTTCAAACAAGGCAATAACAAGCTAAACATGAGAGAAATAGCTTAAATTCCTGCAACTGTAATTACAAGTAAATCCCAAAAAATTGTATTTCAACTTTTAGTCGCTTAATTATATTTATTTCCTTGAAGTATCTCATAATTAACAAATGCTTTATTGCTCTCCAAATGCTTTAGTAATTTATGACCTCCCCTCATGTAATTTTAGCGTATTAAATAATCAAGTCTATCAAGTTTTGCTTATCATGCAGTAATTCTCCCTCTTCTTTTCCTTCAATCTAGTATACATTGGACTCAATGGGCCATAACTCCTTAATGTATGGGCTAAGATACTGCACCTGTAATTAAGTGTCAGTTTATAAACACACAAACACTAATAATACCCAGAGCTTTTCTGGGTGAGCCCGGTGTGAGCAATAGCCCATCCATCAATGTCCCTAATGAGGCTCCATATAGAGAAGTCAGTGGAGGCTTCCTGAGCCGTTCAGTCTTATTTTTCATGCTCACAGTGATAACCACCTAAATCCCTGGTAAGATGATATCAGCCAAGATACAGACGATGCCTGGTTGTGTGTGTGTGTGTGTGTGTGTGTGTGTGTGCTTATGCAGAGACTAAATTGTTTAACACGGACCTCACTGTCATTTTAGCTTATGTGATGTTCAGCAAAACCAACAGAAGTGAGTGGAAGCTGGTTCACCTTTAAAAACGTTGCCCTTGATAATGTATGTCATTTCGACCAATCAGAAACCACTTTGAAGCAACAGCTCCAGTACAAATAAAAAGATATGATATCATTCATCCTTTTCTGCTTTTGAATGTGTGTATGGTTCCTAATGAATCCCAAATAAAAATACCAGGTAGGATTTTTGGTATGACCTCCACGTATGTGACGTGAGGTCGACCATTTAAATAAGTTAGGATATGTTGTTACTTGAGGGTAGGATAAGGCACAAATAACTTTTTTGTTTGGTCAGAATTAAAGGGAAAACTTCAAATGTGCATTTTGGGGACAAAATACAAGATACAGGATCCATGTGAGACAAGATGATACAAGAACAAGAGTGTACTTTTCTTTGTAGAGAAAATCTTTATTATCTTTTTGAAGAGGTTCAGGCAAAAAAAGTAGGGATGTACTGAAATTCTGGGCCAATATCACTGAGAAAAACCATGGTATTTTTATAAATAACCTCCTAAAACCTGTGTGTTTTCTAAAAATCATCAGGTCTAACTAGGTGAAAATGATAATTTGGTCAATAGCAGATGCTTATGCTAATGGTTTTTTTGTTGTTTATTTTTTTTGTTGATTTTTATCACAAAATCTCATCATAAAAAAACACTCAACTCTTTAAAGCCTTGTCATCACCACCACATAAACATCATCTGCAAATAGTCAGCATGGCGAACATCAACCGATGCAGTACATGCAAGATATATCAATACAGGCGGTGAAAAAATAATGTATCTATGTAATGTAGCTTCTTGACTTTTGGAAGCCTTGCGCACACTCGCTAAAAATAAAACAACAACAACAGAAAAACTACAACTTGTGTGTGTTTGTGTGTCTTTCCCAATGACACAAGGACAGGGACAGAGGCGCCATCTCACCCTGAACCCCCTCATGGTTTGGTGATGTGATAAAGTAACTCTCTATATCTTTTGGGAGACATATTGATGTTTCTAAATCTACCTAGTGATTATTGTACAGTTATACAACTATAAAAAAGAGACCACTCATAGAATGCTTTTAGATTTCTTGATATTTGAGTGTGTGTGTGTGTGTGTGCGTGCCCGTGTGTGTGTGTGTGTGTGTGTGTGTGTGTGTGTGTGTGTGTGCGCGCGTGCGCATGTCACTATGAAAGCAGCAGTCAGTGTCAGCGGGTAATGACAGAGGAAATGACGTCTGACAACTATGGCCTGCCACATGAAGTTGGTTCCTTAAGAGCAGAGGAGGTGGTCACGTCTCGGCACTTAATGGAGGAGGAGAAAATGGCCGTGTCACTCTTGTCATCGTATTACATTTTTAAACCTAGACAGTTGTTGTTGCTCCTGCAGGCCCATAATTTTATGCCATTAAAAGTGCCAAGGGGGAAAAGAGTGAAGAAGAAGAAGAAAGAAGGGAGGAAAAGCGGGAGGGAGGTTCTGAAGTGAAGCAGTTGTAGACTTTTTGTTTTTTTTTCTTTCTTTTCTTCGTATTCCCTTCATTCGCTGCCACTTTTGTGCTGGAAACTTTTGGCATTTTCTTGAAAGCATAAAGACCAGTTGGGGATTTTAAAGTGATCATAAAGTCAATCATGTTGGTTGGAATTACCCAGCAATCTCTGTCAGTTACTCCCTGCTCAGCCACTTCAACATGAAACGTGTGTGGGTGTACAGGGTGTAGACCAGTGTGTGTGTGTGTGTGTGTGTGTGTGTGTGTGTGTGTTGCATGTGTCATGTATACATAAATGTGCATTGATTAAAAGTTCATTAGAAATGTCATTGTATTTGTCATTTTAACAGAAAAGAATAGATCTTTTGTTTTTAGAGGAAATTATGTTTAGATTTCTAAAGTAAGGCTAAATTATAATGCCCCGCAGGTCAGAGAAACTCTTGACACTCTGAATCGCTACTAATCGAAAAAATGTTGGTGGGAATTACTGTCAGTTTCTGATTTGTATGCATGACAACCTTTTTTCATGTCAAAGAATAGTAGATTCCACAAGCTCTTTACATTATGGGCAAACATTTGCAATTATGATGAACTCTGCTAGCTTATCTCAAAAGGAACAGGTTCTTACTGATGGACAAGTAGACGTTTTAATGAAATAAACTGCTTTGAGCTGATGAAATAAAGATTGCTCCACCTCGGGTTACACTCAAATTAAATTATCAAGATGACTGCATGCATGCCTGTCCCATTAAACTCAGGTATGGGAACAGCGTAATCATTGCACTTGTTCTATATTGTAATGGTGAAACATGGGGGGTGGTGGTGGGGGGGGGGGGCGTGTTTTTTGTTTTGTTTTTTGGTTTTGTTTTGTTTTTTTAATCCGCTGTCCCACATCTCTGCTGGTTCCCATGATGGCGTAAAAGGCCTCAACGGATTTCCTCCATTCAGCGGGAACGTTAAAACCATGTGTCGTCCCATGAGGCTGAGAGAGCAGATACTGTGATGCGTGTAGCTTTTACGCGCGCACATTGGACCAATGGTTTGTCAGAAGTATCTGGAAGGAGCCCAGAGTCCTCTGCATTAGAACAATGTTGGTGCATTTCGGGCTAAGGGAACTGTGACTGGCAATGGGAAACACCTGTGCAGGGGTGAGCTGCGGGGCAGTGTGTTCAGGGGGTGTTAGGGGTTTTTACCACTGTATAAAAAAAAGAGGAAGGGGAGGAAAGGAGGAGGTATAGAGGCAGTCCGCGAAAAAAAGAAAAAGAAAAGACCACAACATCCTCGACATTTGCTGCTGAGACTTGGAGGTCTACGGAAATTAGTTACAGTAATGTCAAGGTAGTTGACACTTAAATTTTAACGCACATGTGTTGGCGGTAGAGCTGAAGCCACAGGCTCAACTTGAAAAGCAGTAGGCTTAAAGGCGTATAAAGATACATTAGTTGAGACTATCAGAATTATAGCTTTGGGTTTGTTGAATAGTGGAAAACTGAATTCAGAAATATGAGTTCAATATTCTGCTACGTCTCCCAGTGGTACTTTTGTGCTGATACAATTTATATCCTCAGATTCTTCTGATGTTACACATTCAAACTGCTTTTGGCATCCAAAATCTGCTGGCAGTATTTCTGACAATTTCTCACTAAGCTAAATAACCCTTTTTCCTTCTTCTTCTTCTATTTTTTTATTTCCTAGCTTGCATTTCTTTAATATATTTTATTTAAAACTTACCCTTAAGCATTCCCAGTAGTTTTTTTTATTGTCCCGTCTTTCATTGATGCCCTTAGCCCCTTTCATTTTAAAAGCTTTCATAATTCTCTATTTTGACAAAAAGCTAGAAACTCTGTTAAGATTTGTGGGAATTCATGCAGTTGCACAAGTTTTGTTTTTGTTTTGTTTTTTTGTTGATATGATAAACTCTGCATAAAGTATAAATCTCAGCTGAACCAAAACAATAACACAAAATAGCAGCACGCCAAACATTTTAACCCTCCTGCATGTCCACAAAGCTCTTCTCAGCGGTCCATGCAGCGCTCCATCCTCCACTCAGGATGATCATTCCATCTCCTGTTTCTCTATCCTGAGGTGCTTGCTGTCAATTTTTCCCACTCTTCCCTTTTAATTTCACACTTTCCACAGAGTAAGCATCCATCTCTGCTGTCTGCAGCAACGTTCGAGGTGTCCAGAGCATAGCGGCGTGAAACTGACTGTTGTGTAGCCCGCAACTGACAGGTTGAAGCACCATAGGATGCAGTAGAAGGAAGTGTATACTGTACGCATGCTGTTTTTTTTTTTTTTAGAAAGTCCTTCATTTTCTTGTAGTTATAGTTTTTAAAACACAACTTTTTTTTCCCTGCACATTTTATATATATTATCCACATTGTTTCTGAGGAGGAGCAAGTTGATCTATCCTGATGACACATCATATACTGCGTATAAAAAACCTGAGAACATGTATCAGAGCAGATAGTATACAGTCATTAAGTAGATATTACGGTATTTTATGAGTCACAGATCAGGAATCATACGAATGCAATCAACGCATTTATGCTAAACTCTCTGTAATTTGACACAATTCCAAATTTTACAACATAAAACTCAAGGTGTCATATAAATGATTATAAATTCAATCTTAATTTAAGACTCCCAACCCTTATCTCCTCTGTACTACTCTCTCTCACTCTCTCTCTCTCGCTCTCTTTCTCTAACAAAATTAATTACTGTATGTTTTATTTTATGAAAGTGTCAGGATGGAATGATGAATGACTTGTAATATCCAAAGATTAAAGGCACAAAGCAATGAAGGACGTGCCTGCTTACATTGTGGTAATGCCTCGACACATGTAAACACACTCGCGCGCGCGCGCACACACACACACACACACGCACAACATGCACAACATGCACAGAGTCTCTGGGGCCACTGCTACTGCCGCTGAAACCCTAGTTTCATCTTTGATATTAACTTACTGTGGGGGGATTATGACCACAATGTCATTACCAGTGGAAGCGGGGCATAATAGAAGTGAACTTTTCAAAAAAGGTCCTTGTAATTGTAGCCTGGACTCTTCTTGATAAAATCCTGTATTGATATGTACACTGGTCCCCTCATTATGGCCACAGATGAAAAAAAGAGCATTTCAGCGTTCTTTAATGAGTGCTGTAGCAGTGAAGGTCATCTTAATGGGGTTCAACGTGCTGTTGGGAGCCAGAGGTAATATTCTAATGAGAAAGAGCCACTATACTACTTTGGTAATTCTGTAATTGCACCCATGAATGCCATTTTATTGTTACCGGCGTGTGCAACAGCGCTGAAGTCCTTTGTTGTCATTTGCAACATTGCTTGTCCTCTCTGGTCTGGTTTTTTAACATTTCAGCTAACAGTGAATACACACTCACAGATTCGCTCATCGCCATATTTCAGACCCGCTTGCATGCCGTCTAGTGTTTATTAGAAGCTACAGTTTATGCATTGTTTACTTATGGGTGGACGGACATCAGAACCACCTGGCAAAAAGAATGAATATTAACCCCAGAAGAAAGAAGCATGGCAGAGCAAGGACACGAGGAGCATTTATGTGCTTCTTTTTTTTAGCTGTGTTTATTCATGCATATATTTAGAGTTTGCCAGAGATGGTGTGTGTGTGTGTGTGTGTGTGTGTGTGTGTGTGTGTCTCCTGTAAAAAAAAAAAAAGTTGTTCCAGAGGCCGTTTCTCCAGTATGTCCCGAAGTCCTGTCCCTCTGTATCCCAATTAATTATATTATCCATAATTATAACATGTTGATTTTTCTTAAATAGTGCTATTAACTTTATTTTGTTTCTTTCCCTTAAATTGGAAACAGAAGATTCATATTTAGGATCTCAAGCAAATATAGACAAAGCGGACAGAGTAGAAGACTTATAGCCGCCCAAGAAAACCACACTGGGGAGACAAAAAAATAAACAGAGGGCATATTGCAGTGATCACAGTTGCTAGGTGGTCTTCTCCTCCTTGATCACATTTGTTCAAAACTCAGAGGAGAGTCAGAGCTCTATATTTTGTACCCCCGAGAACACACGTGTGGCGATTTGGCCCCAAAAAGTTGATGGATATTCTAAAAGCTGAACTTTTTTACCCTCACCTTAGGTGGTTTTGTCATATTTGGAAAATGAATAATGCACTTTGCTGGAGATCAAGATGCATTTTCTCAGATGTTCAACAGCAACTTTTAATTTTCATGTACGATCAGAAGTTTCCACCCCGAGAGAAGAAAAAGAAGCTGTTTCTGTGTCCGGATGTTCTTATACAAACACTTTATCGTTACTCCTTCTTCTCCTTTCTTACTGGAAAAACAGGATCAACCAACTCCTAATATTTACAATGGGAAATATGAATAATTTTGCAAAAGTTTCAGTTGAAAGCTGCTGTACATTTAAATATATCTAACTGGCTGTCACGGCACAGTAAATATATCTTATTGATTGTTTTGTGTTAGTTTTTTTCTCGATCAGTTTCGTGAAGGGGCAGCTCTTGATGATATAGTCTAACCTAATGGTAGCACAGCTTTAAGATCTCTCTCTCTCTTCCTCTCTCCCTCTCTCTGCACTATCCCTCCTTCTCTGTAGGTCATGTCATTTTAATCAGGACCCTCACATCCTCCACATTTTCGGCGTGACTCGTATGCATGTCGGAGATGCACAACAGAACCGCAATTTAAAGGTCATTCGGCTTTTATTTTTTCTTCTTCCTCATTTTGGAAAAAGTCGTAGGGTATTTAAAACGCTTAGTTTCAGCTCAAGACAATGATGCACAAGCTTTAACTTCTACAGCAAAAAGCCGAGGGGTTGATACTGTCTAGAGAACTAAAATGACCAATTTGTCAAATTCCACTCAAAGCACAAACGTGTGTAAAAATGTCAATGAATTTCAATCTGTCTCCTGCGTCTTTGACTGAATGAACCTGTGCTGTACACATCTCAGGCAGCTGTGTAAAAAAAAAAAAAAAAAAAATATGAGGGAGTTTTAAAGGTGATAAAAAAAGGCAAGGCAGTGAATATGATCTTGTAGATAAGACAGCCACCCCGCTTTCCACAGGCTACATCTGTTTTATTGCATCTGGCAGAGAATTAAGGCCTTCGTGTGTGTGTGTGTAAAAAAAAAAAAAAAAAGAACGATTGAAAATGAAACCTGGGGCTAAGAGCGCATTCAGCCTGACTGCTTTCTTCCCTCAACACTGACATTAGACTTTGATTCTCACATGAGATCCTCTGATGATGATGATGAACCATAAAAAATGATATAGCTCAATAAAAGTACAAAAAGGCGCAAGTTCATAAAGAGGACCTGAGGGCCATGTTAGGTTTGGTCCGTGTGCCAATGCGTTTCTTTTCCCTCGGCTGACTTTTAGAGATGATTACCTTGGATATTTATGGATGAAGCTATTTTGGATTAGAGGGAAATAATGTGGCTGCATGTTTGTGTCTTGTTAGGCTGCAGATATCTTACACAAATCTAAAGATCTATGAAATATTATCCATTGAAATTCGGATAGTATAACAGTATTGTAATATATCACAGGTGACAGCATTGGAAAAATTGCTCGAGTTGTCTTGGTCACCTTGAAATTCTACAATGGATTGAAATATACAAACTGGTCACGTGCTTCTATTTATCATAATGAGTCAATGCCAATACATTGAGTTTTATGTCAATACATCATAGAAAATCTACATCCAGCCAAGAAACAGCAGTAACATATTGGACTCTCATTGATCCTTTCATCCTCTCTACGCTGTTGAAAGAGTGCAGCATGGTGAAAGCAGAGAAGCTCTCTGGCTCCTTCCACTTCAGGCAGCGTGTGATGTGACTTGAGCCGTGTGATCTCCACGAGAGAAAACCCTGATGCATACAGGAAATAATCAGGGCAACACAGGCAGGGTTCAGAGAAATGCAAATATTTTCAGAGTGCTTAAAAAACAATACCACACACATGCACACCGCCAAATACAGACACCGCCCCCCCCCCTTCATTCACACACAGACCCCCCCCCCACACACACACACACACACACACTCACACATTTAACCACAATACATCCCCACACATGCATCACACAACAGAGGAACTAAAAAAACAACAACCAGCCCTCTGACAAAACTCTCCCCAAGTGCATTTGCATAAAACATTAAGCTTAACAAAATGATTACACCTGACAAGTTGAGTTGGAGGAAGAACATCGCCGGTGGCAGCCGGTTACTTGCAGATCCTGCAATCATTCTCTCGTCAAGCAACTGTTTCATAGCCGCCTTTGTAGGCACTGTCATGCGGCTGCATCGTGATTAATCCTTCCCCTTTGTTTTTCTTTTCTCCCTTCTACCCCTCTCAGTCCCTCCCACAAATCCAATAAGTTGCCCTTAAATCAGGTTACCCTGCACCTTGCAGATAGGAGCATTGTGATGGATATGCCAAAATGCATGCCAGGCAGCATGTTTTTTGTGGAAGCACTGTGAAATTGTACTGCTGTGATTTTGCATTATGGCGCTAAGTGTTTGTCTTGTAATGCAATTAAACGTGCATGTAAGCCGCCCCCACACTCCCCAAACTATTGTGTGCTGTATTTAATAATTTTATATACACTCTTTTGTGACAGTGCCATTTAACCTGAGGTAAAATAGAATAATTTAGGGGAGCATTAAAAGAATAACTTTAAAGTGTTTGTCGTGGGGAACACAAGCCGGATCCTTTTGGAAAAAAAAAAAGAAGAGAAAAAAAAAGATGACAATCAAAACATTAATATCCTCACTCATAAGCCTGCTGAAAATTTCCAGCGCTGAATACTTTGCTGAAGGATAGCTTGCAGATAAAGAAAGAGAGAGATTATTGCCTTCTTTCATTTTTGCCCCCCTGGCAGCACTAGGTATGGTAATATAGTTTTTGAATATTTGCAAGCATAAACTTAAGAAATGAGTGCTGATAAGGAGTGACAGCAACAGAGGCAGTAGAGATCTTCAGCATGACAGGTGATGTCAAAAACCCCGGTGACGCTGTCACTGTGACAAACTTTTCAAAAGAACAATGCACACACACACCGTTATTGAAGTGAGCTGCTGCAAGCCTGTCTGACAGTGTTGTCCCAGCAGTTAAAAAATGGAAACATCACCTAATTATGCACGCCATTTTCTCTCTGAATACTTAAGCATACAAACTTTTAACGTATGTCAATATACTTTACAGAGTACCGGGGTGCATAGTGGCGGAATGAAAGATTTAGATTCAAGATTCACGCTGTCTAATAATTTAGTAAAACAAGAAAAAAAAAATACTGAATGTGTCAATTCAGAAATATTTTTTGTAAGGGTGGACAAAATTGTATGTTTTTACTTTGCTTCTGATCTTTCCACAGTCAAATTTATCCTGCCAGTCCTGGTGAATGAATCGGGCCTTGCCAGAACCACAGATTAAGGGGTCACAGTCAAAACTACAATTCTTATATCTTTTTTTTTTTTTTTTTTTAAATAAACACACGGTTTTATATACTGTATAAATTCCAACTTATATTTTTTTGACATCGAAAAGCATTTAAAGTTGTTAGGACTTTAAGATATTAATAATTAACATTTGAGATCATAACTTAAGGGAATCCAGCGAACCCAGGTAGTTTGGTAGTTTGTTTCAAAAGCTTTGCATGAGTTGTTCACGCTCATATTCTTCAGTTGCGAGTCAATACAAAGGATTAAAGTTCTGATAACTGGTGTGTGTTTGTTGTGAAATATTAGACCGCTAACTTTCCAAATTGACCTTTGAGACTTAAACTGCTCCGCAACCAACTCTGGCTGTGGCACCGGGGCTCGGGTCCTTTAGGATATATTAACCTACTTTTCCTTTAAAATAGAGAAAACGGATGAGATCATTTTTAAATTGTGTGATGGATTAATGGATAAGGTTGCCATTATTGACAACAATTAAACACAAATACCGTAGTTAGCTAACACAAGCAACTCATGCTAGCGATTTGTTTATGATGCTAGCGACCGGTTTATGTGACTAGCGACTAGCTTATGATGCTAGCAACGCTAGCCTGGCTCCTGAAAACAGGACAGGCATGTGTTTTCTCTGATCATGGTAGGAATTCTAGCTTGCTCGTTTTTTATTACAGTTTTACCAAGTTTTCAGTCGTTGACCTTTCAATCGTTTGACATTTTACATATCAGTATTTGTTATAAACAATGAGTCAGATGTGAGGTTTTGCTCATAGTGACAAACCCTCAGAATAAACCTAGTTTACACTTAAATAGCAACTCAATGGTAAAGACAGGTGAAGATCTAGCAGCTAAAAAGACAGATATTTATATGAGGAATTGAAGGTGCCTGACTGTTTAAAATGATACTGTATGTCTTAGACTGGCATTCAACAGGTATTTGCTGGTTGTGGCAGAGGACAGCTGTTCACCAATACTTCAGCGATATTAAATCAACCTTGATATGTGAAATATGTGATTCTTATGTGATGAATGGCCTTGATAGAATTGAGACCTTTGTTTTATCTGCACTGTCTGTCGCTAGCTGGCCTGGCCTGGCTTGAGGGGGAAGGAATCTCGCCAGCCAGGCAGGCTACCAAGGGGCCAGGCCACCGGGAAAACTCCCGGTTGTCCCGACGGCCACCCTGCCACTGCATATACGGCTGGATCCGCGACTGGGCCATGGCTACTGGGTATCTTATCTTACGAATGTTGTTGTATGATATGGAATATTGTCAATTGACAGTAGCAGTCACACTTAGCGCCGGCGACAGCTAGCCGAGAAAGTGGGAGTACCTTCTTTTCAGTGACAGTGAGGGCAGCCAATCACCGAGTAGTAGTTAAATGAGGTTGTCAGATAAACAACGGCAACCGATCGCCGTCAACTCATGCACTTGCATTAATAATGAGGTTGCCAGATGAGGTCAGAAACGACCCCAATAGGGACAAACGACGCATTCTAAACCCAACATGGTCACATAGCGGTTTCAGAGAGCCTTTTAGGAAGGTTCTGAGCCATTAAAGACCAACCATTTTTTGTGGGGTTACAGATCACACCGCAGAACAAGAATGAATACCCCGTTCAACCTCTCTATGGCACCTTTGGTGTAATTTTTTTTTCCCACTTCTTTTGTTTCTTGTTTCTCTGTGGCGGTCATGAGAAGATGTTCAGGAATTGTCTTGTGTGTGTTTATTAATAGAAAATATTGTCATACAGTTTTTAAAAATTGAGTCCTAAAATTCTGGGTGTTCTCGCTGTGCTGGAGGATGATGATGATTTAGCTCCTGCAACCATTGGGAATATCGCTGTTATTTTGAAACAAAACATTGTCCTTGAGGATCTCCCCGTCCTGACATCGTCTCTTTGAGGGATCTAAGCTTTGACCTTCCAGTACCCAAAAGAACTGAGGTTCATGTTTGAAATCATTCCGAAGGTTTAAATGAAACTTGGAACAGATCTCCCCCAAAGGGTCATATCCCTCAAATACAAACTCCCAGGGTGAATCCATTTTGTTCGCTGAGAATTTTATGTCTAGAGCAGTTTTTAATCACAGAAGTTGCTGTTGCCCCTTGAAGAATCATGTAAACCTCCGTTGCCTGATATAGATCCATCTCTGCACCTCTCTTCTTTACCCTTCTCTTCCATTTTTTTTCTGTTCGTGAGATGTCCCAACTTTTTCTTTTTTACAACATACAAACGTAAAATCCTATTGTATTGATGAGTTGCAGTGAGCACTGAATGAACATACGCTACAGCCCAAAACTGCAGAATGGTTCAAAGACAAGGTGAAAATACAGTTCAGTGTCTGTTGACAGTATTTTCCGATTAATGCGTGATGAAAAGAGATCTCCAAAATCCACTCAGAAAAAAGATTGAACTCAAACATGTCAAAAAGAAATCCATCTTCTGAACCTGAAGCTTTACAGTTCATGCTCTGCAAATGTATGCAAAACTACACATATTTCAAAAGATAATATCTGATTTCTCTTGTCAGACAAACCATTTCAGGAAAAAAGGTTTAAATTAAGTTGTCAGAGCTGTAACTTTAAAGTTTGTGGTTTCATGTAATAATTGACACCATTTTATAATAACAGAGTTTGAGAGAAGAATTTGTCACATTATTTAAAGTCATGTTTTTATTAAAGGAACATACTAAAACAATGAATGCTCTTGTTGTACATCAGTAGTCACCATTAAAGCCAGACCAGCAGCTAGAAACCGTACCATCCTCTCTGGACGCCTGATTGCTAGCTTTTCTTTTTTTGGGTCTTTCTCTATGTCCTCGTCTCAGTTGTTGTCCTCGTCTTCATCACACCGTCTGTTGCGCTGTTCCAGTTCCCTCTCTCAGCTTCCACCTGAATTTTTCCCACTCTCCTGCTTTGTTAATCTTCTGCTTATTACGTTTTGGGACTCCCTTCTTTTTCTCCCCAATGAGGTGGGAAGGTGAGGAGGGAGCCTATTTTTAAGGCTACGGTCCTCATTAACAAAGTTTCCACGAGGTGGGCTTTTAACAGTCTGAAGACTTTTTGGTTCCTATTGAGCTGTGATGGAGGGAAGTAATTATGGACATGGACATGGACTGGGACTGGCGACTTGATTCTGGCCTTCCTAGCTGCTTCTAAAATAACTGTAGCATTTGACCAAACGTGACGCTTTCACTCCGGATTTCGGCCTTGACTGGCTCAGCTGCCTTGGTCAGCTCCTCCTTTGTCCCACCCTTGACGTTGCTAACCTCCATATCATACTCCTTTTCTAAAAATGGAATCAGAACTCTGTCCCACTCCAAACAGTTCAGTGTCTCCTGTCTCGCCTCCTCCTGAGGCAGAGAGGCTGCTGCGACCTGAGGATGATGTAAGGGTGTGATCAAAGGGTTCTTACTTTAATCTCTGTCATCTTGATCTCAAAGCATTGACTGTGATCTATGGTTTCTAACTTGAATCTCAATCTTTGATCTCTGACACCCAGATGGTTTCAAATTCACTCGACAGCACAGCCATGTGAGGGCATTGATACAACGGCGCCATCTGTTAGTTTGCCAGTAGCTAGTTCCTCCACAACAGTCACCATTACTCTTGAAAACCTCTGTGTCAGCGACTGACCTCTTGGGATGATTTTAGTGAGGTAATTTCCTGTTGCGGTGTGGCACTTTATACTACAATCTTGCCTCTTGTTCATGAGTTTTGTGTCTTCATGCGTCTTTCGTGAGTGATAGGACCACTGCAAAGGTGCCACGCTTCGCCTCATGATCATTTTGTATGCCATACCTACGCGTTGTTATATTTACATGTGTCATTTAAAGCTCCCTGGCCTTCCAACCATGAAGAGATGGTAACGTCATGGGTGACGATTGCTCCCAACATGGTGGGAAGCAATATCAACAATCTCCATTCATATTTGAACACTTTCATTGTTTCACCAAAGACTCTCAAGCCAGTCACATTGCGCTGGTTTTGATTGTGAATGGTCTATAAAAGTGGCACACACAACAACAAATGTGGGTTTCGGTTCTTTGGTAAAGACATGCAGTACCAGTGGACCATTCACATCATCGGTATCAGGAGACATTGGTCAGTCAGTATCAGTTTGGTGATCAGTATCTATATGAGCCCATTCTTTTGCTCAAGTCTCTTCTTTGCTCTTCCTCAGTGATGAGGAAACTACAATAAAAACATGATTCATGAGCTTCTCCAAAATCAACCAAAAGAGTTACTTTTTTCAGTGTTTAAAACTTGCGACTGTCATAAACTTGTATTATTTCAGATAATATTGACATCGGTACGTTCTAGCAAAAATCAGTTGTACAACAAGGACACATCAGATGTATCATGTGCATAGAAGATGTATGGTACACTTGCTAAAGGATTGATGATGAGTGGAGGTTGTCATATTATTGTTTGAAGCTATGATTAGATGTTTTAAAGGAAGACAAAAACGATTGGATTTTTATGTCAAAATGCAAAGCAAAGGCTTTTTGCAAATGTTATTGAATAGGTGAACAGTTTGACCACAGATCTGAACGAAGAGGGTTAAAAAAAGTATTTTTTTCAACCTTCAGCTTTTATTTTCAGCTCAGTAGACCCCGTCACCTCTCTGAGACGCTGTGAGCATCTTCACTCTCAAAAAGAAGCAGCCGGCCAATTGTTTAGGCTCTGCCAGCTGTGTCTGTTTTCATAACCCATTTTCCTTTTGTTCTGCTACACCTCCCTAGAAAAGTAGAGACAGGAAGTTAGAGTTATTTCACCATTTTCATGAACCCTTATCCTCATGATAGTGTAACATCGGGGGCTTAACTGATGGTGTGTGTGTGTGTGTGTGTGTGTGTGTGTGTGTGTGTGTGTGTGTGTGTGTGTATGTGTGTGCGCCCACGCTAGCATGCATATATGAGTATGTGTGTCAATGTGCATGTGTGAGTGACTGTGAGGAGGAAGGCGAGGTCTGTAATCACCTAATCCAAACATACACTCCGGGAATCTCATTACTGGACCTAACAGTTCCATTTGAACCTTATCTGGTTTCAATCAACCGCCTCTCATTTGGAGCAAGGCGAAGAAACTTGATTCCTTTTGTCTAGAAGTCTTTGCTATCAGGGGTCTTCTGTTTGTCTTGTCTGTCACCGGCTTTTAAAACCGTCGGTATTTTAAATTCTCCATCAGCGGCGAGGAGAGCGACTTCAGTGGCAGTAAAAAAGGCTGCTTCTCATCAACCGGTCTGCAAGTAGCAGTGTGTGACATCAGCAGGTTTGTATGTGCAGAATGGACGGCTGCCATGGGGAACTCCCGCTAACCCCACACCCTTCCACTGGAACCCCAGTTCTTCCCTAGCCACCCATTCCCACAGCCCCTTGTCCACATGCGCACGGACATTAAAACGAAACCTGACCCCGGCCCTGGAATCTGTACTGTACTGTTTTTTTTTTTCCTTTCCTTTTCTGACACAGGGAATCCTGTAGCTTATATATATATATATATATATATACACGTGTGTGTATGAATGTGTGTGTATGCGTGCGTGTGTGAGCGTGCGTGCGTGCACACAGTATTAGGGTGGTCAAGTGAACGGGGTCAGACAAAGGTGAGCTGGATGCGACGTCAGCTCTTGCGAGTTAACGGTCTCAGGAATCCCCAGATTAAAAAACTCAAGAAGGTTGAGAGCTAGAGATAATCACAGGATCTGGAACTCACAATAACAAACTGGCCATATATCTACCTGTCTCCGGCCTTCCTCCCTGAGACGGCCACGGGGTCAACGAAATGGCTGTATTCCATCAACAGCTCTTTTTTTAACCTCCTTTTGCACTCCCAATGATGTGTCTGGGAGGATCTAATATGGCCTGAGAGGAGAAACTTTTAACTCTTCTCCCCCTCTCTTTCTCTTTCTCTTTCTCTTTCTCTCTCTCTCTCTCTCTCTCTGTCCCTGCATACCATTTTTTCATCATTTTCCAACATTTAAAATGTCTCTGTCTACTTTAAAGGTTTTCCATTTTCTTCTTAGACTGATTACTTAAGGATTTTAAAGTACAACCCCCTGACACTACAGCACATCACAACTGTGATTTGGGCTCAAACTTGGCTTGCGGCTACAGCGCGGGAGCTGAGGTTAGAGGTCTGGGGCTTTGCGGCTGGGGTTAGAGCGCTTCCTCTGAGACTTACCGCGGAGCCACAGGCTCTCTGTGGCTGCAGCAATTTCTGGGTTGAATTAGCAGTTGAGCAGGGGAGCTGTGACTAGTGTCTGGGGGCGAGGGGGGGCTCTGTTGGAGGGTCTAGTAGGGCAGGTATGATTTACATAGCTGTGAGAGAGTCCAGGATCTAAGTCTGCCCAGACCCTTCCCTCGGGAACCATGTAGGAGGAGGTGCTGCATCGTGATTTATGTTCCACACATACTCCCTCCTTCCATTGCCCGACATCTTCATTATTATTATTTTTTTCTGTTAGTTGAGATTACTTGCTTTAGTGCAGTTAAGGATAATATATGTTGTGTAAACCTTGAGTTGCAGTCTTGAGGTTTGAGTGTCTGTTCATCAGGTCTGTAGAGGCTGGTCTTTGTTGTTGCCCGTGTACCCGTCTAGACACTGAGGATAATTTGTCCCTTTGCTTCCTCCTCTGGTTGCTATGTTCCCAGCAAGGGAAATTACCTTACAAAGAGGGCAAGGGTTGCCGATTGAAAGTAAGTTATTTCGTCAGTGCGAAGTGTAGTAAATAGCCTGAGGCTAGGAGAAAATAATGATATACAGTCCTGTCCAGAGGAGGACTACAGCATGAGACACAATCAGACCCTTTCAGAAAACTTTCTGAAATGCTTTCAGATGATGTATTTCATCATGTTAGATTACTACTGTGGATAGCACCATTGCTGGACGCTTCTATCATATTCATATCTCGGTGCAGAGTTTCTAACCTCAGCCTTTTCTCTGGCAGAGTGTACCGGGGATTAGAAATGCAGGGGTATATTCCGCTATCGATTAACATTGCAGCAAAAAAGAAAAAAAAAAAGCCCCTGTAAAGACATCCCCATCTACAGCAGACTGTTTAATTCCCCTCCTCACTACTGCATTCAAATTATTTGCTTTCACAGTTGAAAATCGAAGGGTTGTAAAAATTGACTTCCTGTACAGCCAGAGAGAAATAAATTTCAGCCGTATTGACAGCAGCCAAACAGAAAAGCTATTGCCCAGCTTTTAATTATTGACGACATTGATCAACAAAGTGATTTATTCGCCGTGCTTCGCTTAAAAGGCCTAATTGAGTTGCAGTGTTTTGTAAAAGGCTTTTATTTGTTCATTTGGTTCGGATGGGATTGCACGATAACCAGCAGTCACGCCATGCGAGGCTAAAAGAATGCGCGTCGTTTCACGTGAACTAATGTATTTAATAAAGACTTGAAAGAGCAGCCTTCAATTTAAAAGTGCCTTACAAAAGAAATAAAAATCTCAAGGTAGAATCTACGATCAGGTATCCGTGAAAAACACTCCGTTGATGACAACCAGCAAGTCTATTTCAGACAGTACAGGGCTTCTCGAGCCACAGCCCCCCACCCCACCACCACCACAACCACTCCAAACCCAACCCCCCAACCCCACCTTCTCCTTTAATAATTTGCTCTTCCCATGCTCCCATCAATTAACAGTGAGTTTGATCAATCAGGCATTAGTGCTGCAGTGTATTGCCCTCGGTCTCCTCGTGGGAGCTGAAGTCATTGGACTGTTTCAGGATTTTGCCTCATTCATCTGTATTCACTCTTTCCATCTTTTGATTGACTCAAGCTGTGGAAGAAAAGTGTTTTACCCTCATTTGATGTTTAATACTTCTAGCAGTGCACGTGTGTGTGTGTGTGTGTGTGTGTGTGTGTGTGTGTGTGAGAGAGAGAGAGAGAGAGGGAGAGAGAGAGAGAGAGAGAGAGAGAGAGAGAGTTCAGGCCCAGTATTAGTAATCAATATTTGGAACATACGTTTGCAAAATAAAAATAAAATCTTGATGTTAAAATTCAGAAGAAGACAAACGCAGACACAGAACTTTTCATCACACAACAGAAATTTTCATCAGTATTTATGATGACATTATAATATAAGTAGATATATAAACAAAATAGCTCCATGACATTTTGTGTTGCCCTTTGTTCACTTGCACATTTTTAGATTAATTTGTTCCATTAACAATCAGTACAACTGATGCACCAACAAAGAATCTGAAGGATCATTATTTTTATTAAAATTATATTTGCGCTCCAGTCCTCAGTTATATTGCCCATGTTGCAAAGAAATGATAAGAAAGACAGATGGTTCTTTTTTATTTTCTTTTTTGCAGATGTTTGGCAAATAAAAACACGATTGCCAGGCAAACTGCACCATTTTCTCCTGGCTCTCTGTAACATTTTTTTGGGTGGAGCTTGGCCGAGCGGGCAGCAGGATCTTTTCATCAGGACTCTGTCTTCTAACTCCACAGCCAGTGAGCAGTCTAATGATCTCACTTTAGACAGAGATGGGAATGTCGGGATTAATGGCATTCCAAGAAGAAGGTTGGGGGGCTCCAGGTTGTGTCCCCGGCACAGTTTGAGACTGGAGGGAAGAGTCAGACAGCAGGACTGGAAGAAATTATGAGATAAAGAGCGGAGGGAATAAAAAAAAGGGGGGAGAGAGAGAGAGGTGAAGGAGGGGTAGTGTCAGAGAAAGACACCACAGGAAGAAAAAGGAAAAGTGGGTTGTTCATTTTCTGGATAGATAGATCAGATGGAATGGAACCATGCATCAGAATGAAGGCAGCTGTGCTTTTGGCAAGTACTCCCGTATAACACACACACATGCTTCTCTTCTCCCTACACACATGGGGTCACACACACACACACATACAGCCATGGAGGTAGGGATCTTCATGAACAGGTGAGGGCTAGCTCGAGTATTAGCTTTGCTGCAGGTCTAGATGAGCTCGGGAAAGGATTTTTCCATCACTCTTCCTCTCCTGGGGCTTTAGCTAGGGGGAACAGTGTTTAGCGAGGCCTGGAGGCATGAAGCCATCTAAGCAGCACTAAGTCCTGGAACCGCTTCAGATTACCTGCTGCTCTCTTTGCCAGATTCTACTTTGTCTGTTTGAGTTTGTGCATTAGAACACTCGCATCTGCTGTTTTACTACAATTTATATCATTATCAGATTACTTAAAACTGCACACGGATGCTGCACATCATGGGGTTTATGGGTTTCTATTACTTTTAATATCGCGAGTTAAATCAAATCTTTGTATGTTAAACAGACGTCACTCATATTCTCTTGTCCTCATGCAAAGTGACAGATGATGTCAAAATTGATCTCTGATTTAAAGAGAATGAATCATCTGTTATTTTGTATCATGGATGAACTGAACCTTTCAAGAAGAACCCATATAAAGAAATGTCATGGAATGGAAAATGATGCACAGTAATTGGCATTGTGTTCCATTTCATAAAATAGCAGGGTGTATTTTTTCCAGTTTGCCACATAGCAAAGCATAGTCAGTCAGTACTGGAACAAAAATAAACTGTTATCCTTGGAAGTGTCTTTATTGTACTTAGTCACCCACGCATTTATCATGAGGTTATAAATCTTTGTGAGTGAAGGTTGTTAATGACTCCAAGAGACAGTGGTGGAAGTCCTGTACCTCCTCCCGTGAAGTCATTGGTTGTGATTGTAGTTAAAGAAGACAGAACCGTGGCTGGGATAGTACTTTACCTGGTCCAGGACTCCCCTGGGTTCACTATAGTGGAACACTCCACAAACTTGGGGGCCCTGGTCTCACGCTGCGCCTGTCTGCATCCAGCAGTTTATGGAGACACAGCACATAGACTGATGCTGACAGTTTGATGGATGCCATCTTGTACCATCTGATTTGAGAGGGAGCTCTGTCTTTATCTCTGTCTCTTCCTCTCTGTCTCTTCCTCTCTGTCTTTCTATTTTTATATTCTTGTGTCCTTTTTTGATGAAAGGGACACATGGGGGGGGCTAGTTTAGCACCTTCTCGCAGTAATGTCCTTCCTGGGTCTGTCAGGAAACACACCAAACAGCGGTGGGCAGAAATATCAATGCTTGCCGACGTTGTTTCATATTTCCTTTCCTCCGTAGATATGGACATGAGGGAAATATCAATCTCTTGGGATCCTGACCCCCATAAGAACTATCTATACTCCAAGACGGAACTCAAACAATGACATTTGGACAGAGATGGGAGGTGGTATAAGGGAAGGGGGGGTCTATTTGTGGTGTTGGGTCACTTCCAAGGCATCAGCCTCAACCTTTCAGGGCCTCAGACCTCAATCCATTTTTAGTGGCGAGTGCAATGAAAATAAGCATCAGCAGCAGTTTGTCTTTTTACAGCCTTGCATCATTTCCTGCCCACCCCCCCACTCCCCCATCTCCCCCAACCCCTACTCGCGTTTGATCATTCTCTCTCCCATTCTAGTCAAACACATGCTCATACACAAACAAACTCGCACCATCCTGCGACTCCTCCATCTTTCTTCTGTCCTTCCAGGCCTAATGAGTCTTTCAGCAGAGTGATGATAGACTTGTATTTATTCTCCAGGCTTGATAATTTTAGGGAGTGTAGCTGTACTCTCAGTGCCTGGGGCCCCATGCCAGGGACAGATCATCGTCAGGGCCCCCTGGCGCTGGGGGTGGGGGGTGGGGTTGTGTTTAAGGCATCTTCCCTTTACAGTAAATATACACAGTGACCATAGGTATACTCCTGCAGGCTTGTTCGCGGCTTGAATTAGAGCATGCACATAGTTAATCATGCTAGTTCATTACTCACTTACGGACAGAGCAAAAACCCTGAGGTAACTTGCTTGGTAAACAAAGAAGAAATTGGCAAAAAGCTTAAAAAAAAAAAAAACCTCGCATATAAATGTTTCCAGCTGGCATCAGGTTCAAGTGCCCGAGCAGTTGTTTGCTTTTCAAACTCAACATTGCGGTATGACAGCGTGATGTGAAGCGAAAGAAGGGGACGGACCAGTTATCTCACCAAATTAATGAGCTCATGTCACACGTGAGCTCATTAATTCAACAGTCCAGTCCATGTGGATGAGACAGGAGGGGCTAGCTATCTAAACACTGCCCCCCCCCCCCCCCAAACCCACCTCACCTCTGCAGCAGGGCTCAGAGCACGCTGAAGCCCTTGTTTTTTTATTAACTGAAGGCCTGTGTTTGGGCTTGTGCCATGTTAACACTTTGACCCAGTGAGAGGAGGTTGTTGAGACTTGTATCCCAGAACGGAAACAGTGAGCTATTGTAAGTCTCCAGCACAGCAGGGTTTGGCTTTTGTGGGCTTTTATCATTTTCTCAACTTGCTGACACGTGTGATTGGTGGTCTCTATAAATCTCTTCTCCCACTTGAGCTTCCATCATTATTTATCTTGATGCATTGTAATTCAGTTATGAAATATAATGATGAAATACATCAACAAGACAGTTTCTGACTCAATCCCCACCCCCCACCCCCCACCCCCCCCCAAAAAAAATCCACTTTTGCTCCTTAACATTACTTTTTTTGTTGACATTAGATCTAAAGGACCAAATGGAGCAGATGGTCTTACGTGTGGGGGGGTTGCACGACTCGCTGGATGCCTGGATTTGCGCTGGAACACGCAGGACGAATCAGAGCACCTGTGTTCATTTGGATATAGCTCTGTAGAGGGCATGATCTGTCTGAGGTGGTGGCGGTGGGGGGTTGGGGTGGCTGGGAGGATGTAGCAAGTTCACATAGATGTCAGTTCTTGTTGAACTTCCCCGACTGACCCTCCTCAAACCAAGATGACATCATCTAAGTATACATAACTTTATTGTATATAATACATATAACTGTCCCTAATCTTCTTTTTAACTGAGTTATTCATCATAAATCATTCTTTTTTCTTCTCATGGACCCAAAATCTTTGTTTTCTTACGTCTGAGCTTATAGGTCACAAGTCTTGATGATATCAGCCTCGCTACTCTTCAGTCAGAGTGATACCACATGCTGTTGCTGATGTTTAGGTCTGGGAAATATTATTTTGAGGCGAGGGCTCATGTATGCACTCTAAAGTAGCGCCATACTACCCCCCCCCCTCCAAAAAAAGGAGTCTAATGTGGAACAGAAGTTCAATGTTACACTATTGTCCAGTGCATTAACCCCAATCAACTTATAGAGAAAATACAATCTTCTTTTTGTGTCCGTCCTTCTAATAACTTCTTTAGAGTGAGTACATGAAAGAGTCAACTGTTTGTCCCCCTTCATTCTCTTTGTCTCATTACTTGTTTGGTGTTTCCTGCATGTTTCCCGGTTTTTGTCTGGGCACCATATGTAAATCATCACTTGCAGTTGAGACTTTGAGTTCTTCCTTTCACATTATATCAGCTCTAAAATTCAAACCTGCCATATAATTAGAATAAAAGAGATCATTTTGTTTGATCTTAGCAACTCAAAGCTTTCCAATCCTCCTGTCCAGTAGCAAAGGGTCCCCCTGCCTTTTTCACCGTGACAGTCACAAAGGATGACAGGTAAATGACCTCTGAAAAGTGCAAATACTGTCACTCCACTGTCATAAATGCCCCCTGTATAGCACCAAGAGACATGCATATTTATGATATCACATAAACACTGGCCTTACGTCACACCAGCGGGTATATGTGTACCTCTGCTCATCTCCCACCCTCAAGAGCCCCGATGGCACAGCACCAAATGAAGAGACGTCAAAGAGAATGACAGCCTTTGTCAAACTCTACATGGTGAATTCCACCAAGGCACAAACCAGAAAGAATACTCATTAATCTACCCATGGGGGAATCATTCCCAAACATGCCATGATAGCAGTGTGGCTATTTTATCTTGTTTTGATTAGGCTGTTTCTGATGGGATCGAACGTACATGTTGAGGCAGTGGGGCCTGCCGCTGTGAGGTATCAGTCATCCGAACCTGTCAGAGGTGAGCGACTTTTATAAACTCAGATGATTAGTGGATGATGAGTCCAGACATGTCGCTGAGTGACAGCTCCACCGCCCTGCCAAAAGCCTTAATCCAGGAGGAATGGGGGAGGCAAGGCTGGGGCATTAATCCTGTGAGTGTTCGCTTAATGGCAGCACAAAACACCGTTCAGTGCCTTTTGCAAAAACATGCAAGGTTATTAGGCTTTTTGTTTGAGTAGAAGGTACAATCAGAAGACAAGTCAGGCTGTAATCATTCACTCTTCGTAATTATACCTATTGTGCATACTTAGAAGAAGAGGTCCTTTTTTTTGCCCCATGCACATTGTATCGCGAGATTTGTCCACTGTACTTAACTCGTCCTGTTCACCTAACATACGTGTCTTTGATGGTGATGGAAACCAAATTACCCAGAGGGAACACACACAGACACAAGGAGAACTTGCAAACTCCACTCCAACACAGAAAGGAACCGGGACAGTCGGGGCTCGAACCCGGGGCCTTCTTGCCATAACACAACAGTGCCACCATGTGCCACATTTGTTTGTAGCTCATGTAATAATGAGCCAGGCGTAAGACATCGGGACATTTGCAGGTGTTGTCCTGGCGGACAATACCAGATGTTTTTCGCGAAATGTTGGGAGATCGGTTAACGTTCCTGGGATGAACCTGGATGTTTCTAGCGGGACATTCGCACAATAGCTGCTTTTGCTCTGGTAATAAAACCAGGTGTTTTTAGCGAAGACATCGGGATATTTTCAGCTGTTTTTCCTCATGTTTTCCACCGAGAATGGAAAAGGAAGTTCCTGCAGTTTGCTGGAAGTTTCTTACTGCAGGGTTCACACATGCAGACTGATCACTCGTGTTGCTCTACATTTCGTAAGCTGTCAAATAATGTTTCATGATAACATGTTGCAATAGTACAATATAGTATCACAGTCTCTTTCTCTTGTATTCATAGTCCTTCCAGTAAGGTGAAGGCTTTAATAACCGTTGTGATTCATCCATTATAACCCTGAACAGTTGGCCACAACTGGTGTGAAATCCTCTTTGGTCTCGTGTGTGCTGCTCTGACCACTTTCACCACACCTCGCACCATCTTTCCTCCCAGCAGGGTTCCTTTTGGACACCACCAGCTTCCCCTGGCAAAGCGGCCAGACTTCCTGTATTTCTTTGCCATGGCACTTTGTGTATGTGCAGTGGCACATAAAAAAAGACAAATTCAAACCGACGTCCAGCTGGTAATTGGTCTGTATCATTTATATTTTCCTTTTGGCTACTGTAGTCTGGTTTTTATGTGCTGTTTGTCAGTTGGAAATTCTGACGGAAAGAAGATTAAAAGTAAATTTTTTCTTCCAAACACACACACAGACTCACACACCGGAGCAAGAGTGATTAAAGTCAGCTTTATGAAAGCAAATGCTCTCTGACATGCGCCCTTCCTAAACGCTGCTACCCTACCTTGAACGCTGGGTGAAACTCACTCAACCCTCCCCACAGGTCAGCTAATAACGGAGACATTTGTGAAAGATGCTTCCTGAAAGTTAATGTATTGAAAAATGTGTTTCCTCCCCCCGTCACATTTCACGTAACCTCTGCTAAAGTCGCTCTCACTTTGCTGACCGTGAGTGAGGATCCACCTGTACTGTGCTCAGACGGTCTCATGACAACGAGAAAGTCCTGCCAACATCCGACGCAGCTGGTTGAAACTTCTCAAGGTCCATGCTGAGAAAGTGAAACCGGAGGGGCGTTTGATGTACAGTACTTTGTTAAGAAAACCACAAACCTTAACCTCAGTCCCTGCTGGAAAAAAAGCTGTGGGTCAGTTTGTCAGGAATATTTACTTTACATGCCACAATGTCAGTTCTGCTGCAAGAGTATTCCCGATCTAACTAAAACAGCCACACAAAGCTTTCAAAGGGTTGTCTTAGCAGATGGATATTTATCCTCGTAGGTGTGAGTTGACTGACAGTGCTTTGGAATGTTGCGTGAAGCCGTTTCACAGTTCAGTGTCAAGGTTACGGTGCATCACACAAATCCGCACTAATCGTAGCCCCTAGTAAAGCTCCACCTGACAGTGAGAAACTCAGACGACGACGAAATTGTTGACATGTTTTGCAAAACCAGCATGCCCGGCACTTTTTTTTTTCTCCCTCAAGCCTATTCTCATGTGATGGATAGTGCTGAAAGGATTTTGATTGTCTGCAAAAGTATTTAATGTACAGCAAGTATTTTAGACACTGCTCATGGTGCGGAAACAATACACACAGTTTCCAGCATTCTTGATTAATCAAGCAGAACCAAACAAGCCTTGCCGGGGGGGGGGGGGGGGGGGGGGGGGTTGGTTCAGGAGTAGGCGGGTGACCTGATTCCGAAGGAATTGCTGCCTTTATTTTACATTCTCTGAATTTTATAAAAGCTGACTGATAAGCACACAAATGTTATTGTAAGAAAAATAGAGAAAAAAGAATGATAAAAATCAAAAAAAAATTTCATTGAAATTTAACAGCATTACTCAGAAATGAACTGTACGCCTCTGCCCCACGGTCTTTAAAAGGATTACTGGAAAAATACAATATCTTCTTTGTCAGCACTTAAGGTCTATATAGCCGTGCCTCAGGATATCCCTTTCCCGAAAGGAAGGATTGCCCCATTTTATATATATTTTTTTCAACACTCATCACATTAACACCTCAGCTACCCTCCAAAAGTGAAGACACTCTCTCATGATGGGATTAGTCGGAGGAGAGTTGCTATTTTCTAATGTAAAGTGCTTCAAATTTCTTTTAAGACACAATAAAACTTGACATTTCCGTCTTTTCCTATTATACGTAATTAGACGAAAAGCCTTTTTTTTTGAGAAATAAAAAAGACACTTTCTGCTTATTCTCTGTTCACTTGACTTAACGACGTCCTTCCTCTGACAAGTTGTTGATTTCAGGGAGATTGTCGATGCCCCCCCCCCACCCCCCACCCCCCACCCCCTGTATCATCTTTACACACCCATCATCTCCATCCTGGTCCAGATGTGTTCCCTCTTGACTTCCTCTCCATCTGCCATTCTCTCTATCCGTCTTTGTTATAATCAATAACGAGTCCATTTGCCGTATCATACTGTAGCATCTCTGCAAAACTCCGGATGGTAATGATGCAATGATAACCCTGGGGGGGGGGGGGGGGGGGGGGGGGTTTAGACTGATCAATACCGTCGTAGTACAAAAGGACAAGGATCATTTTGCTGGATTATGAGTGTTCCAAAAAAGCGAATTCATGATTGCGTTTAGCTTTAAAGAAATTCACCAGATCTGGTGGTGCTTTTAGACTAAATATGTGCCTGCTGATTTTGATCCATTGTAAGCTGGTTTAGGGTCAGTTACAGGGTCACAGAGTTGAATTTTCTTTCCGTCCCTGGACAGTATAGCAGTGATATGAGCCACCATGACATCACTCCATTAACGTGCTCTTCAGCCATAGAGAGTGGCCCTTCCTTTGGGGGGTGAAGAGGAAGGTTCAGCGAGGGTCTTTTGCATTGTGAGCCACAGCAGCAAACCCCTCTTAAAGGCAAGCATTCTGCTTCCTAAACATGGATTTAATACCCTCATTAATGATATATGACAGGGGAGATCAATGCAGACTTCGAGTTAGAGCCCTGGATCTGTGTGTGTTTGTGTGTTTCTACCCTTGCGTGTGTGTGTGTGTGCTCGCAACTTCATGCACTGCCTTTAATGGGTACATGCTGTTGAACATCATAAAGACTGGACTGCCTCTGGATACATTACACCTCGTGATGATGGGGAGTCTAGGAATACCGGGCTGGGATGCCTTCAGAGGTCACAGCTAATTCCACACAAAATCAAAGTCGGTGTATCATATAAGATGAAGCCCCTTGGCTCTGGGAAGCTGCTGCACCAAGAAGCTATGGAAGGAGTTCACGCAGCACAAGAATGAAAATGAATATTTCAGTTTTACTTACCGCCACTATAGAACATTAGATGCCCTCAGCCGTGTCACATGAGCTTATCATGATTAAAGGGCTGCAAAATCAAGTAGCACTTTTTCATCAGATATTTTCAATATGTCACCGTAGGAAATGAACAAGCACGTATGATAATGTTAATATTGAATACTGTTTAGCTGCGCACGTCTGATCTGGCTCACACAGTAATTGCTTATGTGTAAAATCGCCCCCTAGTGTATTCGCCGCTCTGACACTTTATTTCAGCGCTTATATTCTGAATGAAAATAATTTGCTTCTCCCTTCGTGACAAGTTTCTACAGTGAATCTAACTGTCTAATAAAAGCACTGTAGAAAAATCAGTCGTAACAAATTATGTACAGTATTAAGGCATATTTTATGACTGTCTGAGGATGCAGAATTATATTGATACTCTCGTCTCCTCTTAAGTTTTCCTTATTATTGGATGGAACCAAATATTAGTAGAAAGGAAATGAGACACCTGGGAATTGTTACCCCTGAAAAAATTAGTGTGTATGTTGTTGTCATCATTGCTCCATAATGATGTGAATTTGGAACTCAAAATCTCCAGGCATATTTGCTTTTTTTTTTTTTTCTTTTAATTCTCAGTACTTTTCATTTAATTTGCATTTGACCTTTGACATTTCACAGAAGTGAAAAGTTACCTGAGCTGGTAGCGACGGTCTTGTGGCTCAGTAGCTGGGTCGTCCCATCTGGCATCTGCCCAAAATTAACACATGTTTTTTGCCTTTTTTGAAGAAAACATCACATAAACACACGTCTTTCAGACTTTCCAGATTTTTCCTTTTCTGGAGAAAAAAAAAATCTCTCCAGGCTGTTTATATTTCATGAGCAAGCATCAGATTTTTGCTCAGCGGCAATTCATATTTCAGAAACTCCATTGTGTCGTCTAAACAAATATGACACAACTCTCAACACGCACCACTTCAATTTATGATGTGATTTTAGAGATGGGATATCTGTTCAGGAATATCAAGAACCAGGTGCCAATACTGACTGCGCTCACACATCGGACACGGGAATTACGGTGCTGATCCCATTCCACTGCTTCTGCTGCATCGTGAGTCCCTGTAACATAACATGGGCTACGTCACTGATCCGTATTACTTTTGTGAAGGAATTCATATTTACAAGTCATGCATGTGTTTTCTCGTGGTTGTAAGCATACACATATTGGCAACAGTAATGATAATAACAACCTTTTGATACATAAATAGAAAAGTAGGCTCTTTATCTGAATCAGATCCAAAACTAAAAAAAGAAAAAAAAAACATGGAATGGTCCTTCTCTAGAAAATATTCAAATAACAACGTGATGCACGCAGGGCCTCTGTTTGTAGTATTTTCTCTGATCTATATTTAATTAAATATATTCACAGAGGCTATGTATTTATATTGTGATAATTGTTTTTTTTTGGGGGGGGGGGGCATATTGTAGCTCCATACCACTTAAATCTTTTATTCTAGCTCTTTTCATGTTCATAGAGTATAAAGTTCAACACAGAGGCGCAGTGCCAGGGAAATCCAAATCATGCTCAACACTAGGAATCAATTTCCTTTTTATTTCGGAATCAAGGTTAAAGCACAGGTTTTTAAAAGTAAAACTGAAGTACCACCTACTTGACCTTGTGACTCTATTCTAGGAGAGCCATAGCTGAGGTGATAGCGCGCAATAAAGCCCCAAGATCAAAGTTTGGTTTTGATATCAAGCCAGTACGACGGCCTGGTGAACAGGACCCAGCGAACCCGTCCAACGGCCGTGGCAACCATTCAGCACTTTATTCTCTTATTAGATTGCTGTCCCACGATTCCATTTTTATCCACATAGATCTGGCCAGTGAATCACCATTAAAAGGGTCCATCAAGCTGTCAGGCCATCCGGCGTGCAGGTGCAGCGAGCCCACTCCACTGTAAACAAGCACCGCAGACCCCTGAATAATGGAAACTCGCTCGGTTTTATGTTGTTCAAGAAGACTTAAAGAGATTCATCTCCTGCTGTTTTTTTTTTGTTGTTATTGTTTTTTTTGTTGTTGTTGTTTTTTGCTTCAACACAACTCCAGACTGCTGAATGTTACAGGAAAGAGTGGAGGGTGGGAGGAGTGGGGTAGTGGGGGGGGGGGGGGGTATATGTGTAGGGTAAAAGAGGGAGAAGGAGGAAATGAAACCTTTCCCTTCATTCTCAGACAATCGCTACCTGTAAAGCTGTGCCAGGAAGCTTTGTTTCTGGAAAAAGAGCCTAAATGGAGTATTTTATGCCTGGCTGGGCGCTGACACTAAAAAGCTGAGACTTCTTCATATCTGACAGATTTCCTTTCATTATCTTTTCTCCATAATTTCTTCAGTAGTTAGAGGGGCTCCAGTTCTTTGTAGAGCAGAGAAAATTTCTGACTTAAGTATTTGAGACACCAGACAATTGCCTGCTGGTCCTTGCCCCCCCCACCCCACCCCAACCCACACACACACACACACACACACACACACACACACACACACACACACACTCCTCAAGGTCAGAGAGAGAGAATGGAAGTGGCCAAGAAAAACAAATGCAGACCATAGTGTAGTTGTCACACGCTCCACTAACACGTTGGACGGCACGGCTCCTCTTTTATTCTCAAATAAATTGCCCTGAAGAAGTGCTCACACATAAAATGTGTCCCACATAAACTGAAGTAAGCGGGGCGTTGTTCATGATTTTAGAAAATGGTCCTCAGACTTTATCTCATGTCGTTGACTTTGAGTGACATCACCCCTCCATTAGATTATTACACACTAAGATGTGCAGTGTTTACGGGAAATTGCCTGGAAGATTTTTTTTTCCTAAAACTCAACATAAAGAGTGGGTCATGTGTACTTAAAGTGGACCCCCCCCCCCCCCAAACCAATGGATCAGATCATAGCTATAGTAAGAAATTTAAAGTGATACTTCACCCCCAAAACGTGTTTTTTGCCTCAAGTTCTCACAAATAAACGTCTGAAGCTCACGACGACATTTCTTTCTTTGTAGAAAGAGCTAGCAACGTATATTTAGCTAATGGCCATTGAAGGCTAACAACAGCTGCAGCAACTACAATATCAGTTTACAAGCTCTCAACTTTGTCATCCACATTTCTTTTCTCTGTTGCACTTCTTTGTTTGTGTGTATATATATATATATATATATATATATAGCTTGATGTTAATGGCAACTTATGGTGAGCAACAAAACAACAACAAAAGTGCCAAAATTTTCATTTTACAACTCCCAAAGTGAATCTTTCAGTTTAATCCTGTATAATCCACTTCTTCTTTCAATTTACTGCGCTAGCTCGGTGCTATTGTGAACAAGGATCACTGCTCGTTTGTGTTTTACTCAAATCAAAGTTTTCGTGGATTATCGAGCATGCAGTTGGGTAAAGAAACTGTGAATTATACCCAATTGTGCGCTTGAGAGTTTGTAAATGGATGTTTAGGGCTTAAATTAGCTTCAAGATGTATATACATGGCTTGCTTTCTCTGCATTCTGGAGTCAAGCAAAAGTGATACAAGAAAGAAAAACATTACCCTCATGAGCTCAAGACATCTATTTGTGAGTATTTGAAAGGCAAAATGCATTTTTTTGGGTGAAGTTTCACAATAAATACCCAAAGTTATCTAAGAAAATCTGTGCGTGACACTCCAATAGAAAATGTTTGGGATCACTCAGTGAGCTAGTTAGCACCTTATTGCCCTGGCTTTGAAGGTGTCTGGTTGTCATTAGGAGTGATGGGCAACAATACAGGCAGGTGGGACTCAGCGCTTTGGCCTTGCTGACAGTTTTGCCAGACTGTAAAAGATATTATCCATTTGGAATGAAAACAGCACTCAGCGGCTCTGTCAGGGAAGACAGACAAGTTCAAACATATGATGTACATCCCAACGACTAACCCGTCATTCCACGCAGCTGCAAGAACCGCGGGTCGCCACATCTGGTCGGGCTTACCTTGAGGCTCAGAGCTGAGGCCTAAGGGGACAGACTTGAGACCAAAGGAGACCCTGTCAAACAAAGTGTTAGTGGCTACCGACAAGCTAAACGCAGCTTCTCGGTTTCAGCTTCTGTTTTGTCCCCATCAGCCTTTAAGAATGACACCTCACAGGGAGCGCTTTTGTTTCTGTGGCAATTATTCTCTGTCTGGTTGCTTAGGGCATCGATGGGATGATGCATCTAAGATACCCAGAGGAAAGTACACACTATTCCCCCGTTAAAGATGATGTAATCATGTGAAATATGTAACTTTGCTTCATTTCAGATAACATTCACGTAGATAAACGTCAAAGTAAACATTGATAAATCATCTTGAACTGGAACCGACACAATCAGCCTACAACATGATAATAATATTTCAAAACACGCTCCGAGTCTTTTGAATGCCTTCATGCTTTAATGTGATACTTAAGACTGTTAAATATAAACAGTAAGTTTGTTTAAAAAGAAAAAGTCCATCCAACTTCTGCTTTTTTTTCTTTTTTTTTAACTCTCTCTATAGAGGTCTGGGCTTATGGCCTCTGGCACTGAGGGCTTCACACGAAAAGAGGCTGGAGCCAAGAGGGCGCAGGGCAACATGGGGGTGACTGAAGGACACAGTGTGGGGTCACGCTAGGGCTCTTCCTGCTCTGCATGTTGCATACCCGAGTGCTCTGGAGACCAGAGCATGATTACTGCGCTGGGATCCAGCCGCAGAGCGTTTTCATTAGGGAGAGGGCCAAGATCATACAGGAAGGTTCCGGCCCATTAATACATTTGAAACGGCGAATGAAAGGGAGGGCTGTCGGAGGGATTTTGGGGGAAGGGGGGGGGGGGGGCTGTGGGTTATTTTGAAAGAGGAGAACCCTTTGGAACAACCATGAGAGCCTTAGTGAATAAATACCCTATGGATCATCTTAACCTCATTTTTTTTCCTGTCCCCCCGTGAAGATCTGCAGCCAATTTTCCTGCAATTTAGGATAAATTGTTTGTGAAATCCATGTCGATCCTTCCACTGGGAACCCATTCACAATAGATAGAGCCTGGATGGTTTGCTACAGTGAGAACAATGTATGGAGAATCTTGTTAATGACATCATCTGCTTCCTGTTTCAGACGTATGCTTTTTATACAGACAATCATAATATA
The DNA here is from genome assembly GCF_037954235.1 of Aulostomus chinensis. NCBI lineage: Eukaryota > Metazoa > Chordata > Actinopteri > Syngnathiformes > Aulostomidae > Aulostomus > Aulostomus chinensis. The sequence goes on along the minus strand of NC_141336.1, from coordinate 14,464,527 downwards.
GAAGCAGATTTCGCGTTCACACTTGAAGGAGCTTGCAGTGATCAAAGTATCTTCATTCACCTGATACCGTAAAGTCTGATACAGGCAGATGTTTGGACTAAATCCTGATGATTCTGGGCTTGAAAGTACAAAAGCTTCCATTACACTCGTCAAACATCTTCACCTGCCTGTGATGGACTAAAAAAAAAAAAAGAAAAATGTGTGTTGCTAAAAATGATACTGTAAGTTAGGCGCTCATCTTCCCTCCTGTTAGTAAATATGATATTTCCCCAGCTACTTTCACCACTGTAGATGTTTATTATAATAACTATATTAAGCCTGCACTGACGGAGGAAAAGAAATCTCCTCAGGTCAGTTTCCAAACTAGTTAATATTTTATCCTGCTTTGTGGTGTAATGACTAATATTGATTTTTCATCATTTTTTATTAATGCAGTGCCACAGCAAAATGCTAATCATATATTACGCCTCGCTACAATTACTGTAACTATGAGTACAATGTCTCAATCTGAGGTTCTCAGAAGTCCTCCATGATGCTTCTTACAACCCGGGGGGGCTGCAAAGCAGGGCACAGGGGCCAAATCTGGCTCAGCTTGTGGTTCAGTTTTGTTTGCCAGATGTAAAAAATAATAACAATAATAACGAGCAAACATAATAGGGTCTTCGCCTGAAGTTCCTTCAGGCCCAGGCCCGAATAATAATAATAGTGGCGGCATGGCTTGGAGGTAGAGTGGCGGTCTAGCAACCGAAGGGTCGCCGGTTCAATCCTCACTTCCCCCGGTGACCATGTCGAAGTATCCTTTGCAAGATTCTGAACCTTTAAATGCTCCTGATGGCCCTGCAGTAGACTGGCAACCCATCCAGCTTCTCGCCCAATGACAGCTGGGATAGGCTCAAGACCCATAAACTGCTTTTGAATCACAGGAAGTAAATTTCGGGCACCTTTGGATTCGGATTAACTCTGTTTTGAAGAATAACTTTTAACTGTGTTATAAAGTTACTGTGATTAACACATTTCCAAATTGATCAGAACTAAAAATCCTGCTTTCTGACAATCTGGAAGGGTTCATGGACTAAAGTATGACCTTGAATGCTACCCTGGTCACGCTGACACAACTGCTGCCAGCAGCACAAAAGCCAGACCGGGCCGCCAAGCCAGTGCAAAGTGAGCTGTTAAAACCCGACGTGTGTTTTGTTATTGAAGCCCGACAGGGAGGAGGCTCACGGTAAGCACTGAGCAGTGCTCAGAGAGCAGCAGGGGTAAAAAGGCTCTGCGACTTGGCAGCAAGGATTGCAGTCCATGCCAGCACAGCTGTCCGGCAGGCGTCTCACTCAGTGCTGTTCCCAACTAGGAACGGGACGACCGATCTATCACTCCAGCAGCCGGGCACACAAGGACACAAAGGTGTAAACCCAGCCTGCGGAGGGGAAGGGCTCAGCAGTATGCTGACAGAGTGCAAGAGCTTTACACATCTTAATCTGTCCTTGTAGACTTACATGTGCTAAAGTGATTTAACAGACTTGTCTGTCTAGAAAGGAAACGGAATATTTTGACATCTTCATTGCATTCATGGGCCAGTTTAGCTATTGCAGCAATATTTTGAAGGGATTACAGAACACTTGTATCTCTTCCATAAAGGCCTGCTTGTTTATTCAGGCCTTGTATGGAGAGCCACACATGCTGTCCAACAATGGGAAAGCTGGGACGAATCTCAAATCACTTAAGGTTTTGAAGTATGTAATTCAGTCAACTGTTAATAACTTACAGGGCGCCAGACTTATGGAATCTCTTTTGTTATGGAGACAATGGCGAGTGAGGTGATTCTATGAACAGGCACAGCTTCTCTCCCGTGCCAGGTTTTTGTTTACACTTTTATTATATCTCTACTATATTATCTGATGCCTACATCCTGAGTCCAATCTCGCGGTCAGGTTTTAATCTCCTGACGCACTCAGCTCACTAGTCTCGCTGTCCTGTGCCACACAGGGAATCCGAGAGGGGTTATATTACAGCACATGAATCAAGGCGAAATGAAATGCACTCCAGACGCTTTCAGATGGTTTTAATTTATGGCAGAGGTCTGCGGATACAAAAAAATGCATTAAATGTAATCTGATCACTTTATTCGATGCTGAATTTATGAGCAATCGGACTCTGTCTGGCTGAGTGACTGATTTTAAAAACAGACTGTAATAGATTACAGATCTTTAACCTGAAATTATGTTGATAATAGCATTAGCTGTAAAAAAAACAAAAAAAACAAAACAAGATATCCCCCTTATTTCTACATAATTTATCAAGTAAATTATCACAGAAACAACAATGAAAAAATGACGCTTTAACTCTGATTCAAACCAGTCTTAATCTGATAAATGAATGTCTAACCTCATAAAAATAAGATAAAATTAGCTTGGGAATACTAATAACTTTTCATGTTTGTCTTTTTCAGTGCCTGTTTAAAAAGGATAGACTTTCTCCATTTCCTCGATTGTGGTCTATGCTCCATTGATGTCTCAATTGTAAAAAATCATCTCTCATTGTGTGTCCTGAGAGATCAAATCAATTTTGGAGTGTTGGATATCTGTCTTTGGACCAAATCCATTATGGTCAATCCAAGCCGGCAGGGCATTTGGCACACACATTAAGAGGTCCGCAGGCATTTACAGTGAAGTGAGGAGACGCATCAAGTTTGAATGCTCAAAGCCGCAGAAACCAACGGGGGATTAGTCTCACTCATTACTTGACATTAATGCCTTCTGGCATTAAAACTGAAGTGCTAAACGCTGTCAAACAAATATTTTTTTCTTTAAAACATAAGTGATTGGAGCTTGTTGTTAATCTTTCGCTCTGTTGAGCAGATAATGCATGGCCACAAGCAATAACATTAGCATACAATTGCACCGTTTGTTCCTCTTGTGTGTGTGTGCGCGCGCGTGTGTGTGTGCGTGAGTGTGTGTGTGTGTGTAGACGTAGGAAGTGCATCCATCAGCAGTTTGCAGTCCTGTGCTGAAAAATAAAATTGCCTCTTCCTTCCCTCAACTTTGACCTCACTGCAACCAGTGACAACTGATAAGCAAGGACGTTCCAGCGGTGGCAGAAGGATGTGTCTCCTTAAAACACTGTAGATTTTGGAAAGCATGCTTGCAGTTCTCAGGCCTGCTTGGACAGAGTGTCTTCGTCAAGTTTTTTCTGGCTGATGTTTTCTTGACAGCAGCTTGTGAACATCTGTGAGAAGAAGCTTCTCTCACTTTCCTCCCACCGCTGTGAAATCAACATCAAACTCACTGCTTGTGGCCAGCTGCCTGCTCTCTTGCTCTCTCACTTCCTCCCACTGACACATTCTCCCCCTCTTTCATTAGCAGTACTTTTTTCAAAAAAAAGAAAAATTAAAATGCCCCTGTCACTACATTTTAAGTGCATCGTCCTCTTTTCTCTAAAATTCACTCCAACCCTTGGTGTTAAACTCCATCGATGCCCCGTTAATTGGTGAAAACATATGAAAGGCATTTAATATTCTGTTATCCAGTGTATGATGAAATGAGAGATGTACTTTTAGTCCGACTGGGTTTATCTCTGATCATTTCTTCCATGCATTGTAGATGAAAAACTTGAATTGTGCTTCAAAAAAAGAACCCTCCATGTTGTACATTCAGCCTGTATGATGTGGGAAAAGAAAAAAGTGCATTTTGTATTTAAGTTGCAGTTGCATTATTCTGTACACACAATGTGTAATATAATGTATGTAGCGTTGAAAAGGGCACCTTGACTGACTGACACTGTAAAAAACAAATTCATTCATTATGAAATGGATAAACAACAATAAGCTAATATTGTGGAGGGTGTAATTGATTTATGTAACTTAAGTGTATTTATTCTATATAGTATTTGATTTTATCATGTCGATTTTTTTGCCACCAATATTCTTTTTTTTTTTCTTTTCTGAAATTGATTTAAAAATGGGTCCAGACCTCAACCTCAAACTATCATTTCATTTTTCCCCCTGAAAAGAAAATGAAGGTTCTCATTGCAGTGAATGGTGCAGCTAGAACCTGCAATGTTCCATCAAGCCCGTCCTCGCACCGGCCTCCATCTCACGATCACATCCTGGCAAAACAGACACGCTGACAAGGAGGTCAAACCATGTTTGCTAGCATCCGTTGCTAGCGTGTTTCACATCGTACATTTGAAATTGAATCCAGCCTCCTAGTGAGATTCAGGATGAATAAAAGTTAAATTTTTGTGTTATTTCTCACCTCAAATGTCTCCAGAGACATATTTTTGGGTACCGGTGTTACCTGGCCGCCATGTTGGAAACAAATTGAGTTAAACCGAAACACTGCTTAGCTATGCTGAGCGTCACTCGTGATTTGGCTGTGTAAACTCATGACACTTAAAAAATTAGCGTGCTATTTATACACAAAATACGTACAGTACTTCAATAGCTGGGCGTTTGGAAAATTTGGGTCACTTAATGTTTATATGTATTAAGAATAGATAATAAGCACCTTCTGGTCTGCTGGTAGAAGCCTGGAGCATCATAGTGGCAGTGATAACACCTAATAACAGCCATTTAATGTGCCGCTTTAATGGGCATTTATATCGACACTTCTAACTTTTAATAGCCTCCTTCATCTTCGCAATACATCACAATCTGACATATTTGGCAAAGCGAACAAATAAAGCTGCAGTTTACCTCTCAGACCGCGATAGAAGTGCATATCTGCAAATCGGGTGTTGGAAATTGGTGCACAAACAAGTGAAAACAAAGACCAAAGAATGAGGCAATAGTTGTTAAGGGATGCTTGCGATGAGAATTTTCATTGTGTTTCTTTCTCCAGCACCTATCTGAGTAATTGCTACAATTGTGCTCTGGCGCTCTCAAAAGGCCTGTCTGTATGAAAACAAAATCTTTTAACAAACAGTAGAATCACCACTGAGCAAATTCACAGGCAGCCATGTTTTGACAAGTCCATGACGAGTGTCCACACGCTCTCGTTTGCAATTAGATAAGCTAACTCGTACCCCACTCTCTCTCTCTCACACACACACACACACACACACACACACACACACACACATATATATACCCTGCCACCCTGAATTTCTCTCAACTTCACTGCTCATATAAGCTCTTCTTTTAATGTCAAGCTTTGAGCCCAGTTTTGCAAACTTTCTTCACTTAAACAAAGAGAGACTGATCCTGTGTTCTATCTCTTTGCTTTCTCCACTGCAAGTGTTGAAACAAGGACTTCGTTCTGTAAAGATATGGGTGAAAAGAAAAAAGAAGAGGGTTTTTTTTTTGGGGATGGTGAAGAAATTATTCACGGCTGTAGTTCAGAAGAGCGCTCGTATATGATGGGCTCTGACAAGTGTACCACTCCAAGCACATCCCTGCCAGCCTGTAACGCGGTGCTGCTGCACGCCTTTCCGCAGACACCATTAGCGCTCTGAACTGGGAGAACGACTCGTCATCGCACTCTCACTGAGGAACAGAGGAACCGTGGTAACATTTCAGAGATTTTGGCGGCAGTGAAGTTTGTTTTGAAGGCTCGCCAAAAGTCTTACATATGATCTGAAAGTTTTCATCTGGAGTTATCACTTGAAGATCTAATGGAAGGAGGAGAAAAAAACACTTTTCATGTCTGTTGGTTGTTTTGTTCCATTTACAAGGGTTAATTCAGATTATTAATAAATATGATGCGCTAAAATATTCACCATTTTCCATGAAGCTATCATTTTTGTGACAAAAGAAAAAAAAAAGGAGGGAAAATTCTTTCAAAAACGACTTCAAGACGCCCTGGTGTTTTGTCTGTAATTGCCCCGTCCTCTATTTTGTGGTCCAGACAAAAAGGTTTTATGCATTCAGAGACAATAACAAAGGAGCTTCGCTTTAGGCCGAGCATGAGGACAATGACAAGTCACCCTTGTACACAGACATCAGAGAAAGTGATGGGAGGGGGCGGCGCGGGGGGGGGGGGGGGTATCTCAAGACTGCTATAACGACCCTGCACTTTCCTCTCATGCATGTATTGCGATATATGCGCCTTTGTACCTTTGGTCTATTATCTGTCTCCGACTCGGCCTCCAGCTATCCAGATGAACCAGGGACTCGGAGTAGAGTGTGTGGCCGCAGACCTAGCGCTCTCTGATGGGGACAAAGAAGGTTCAAACAAACCCAGCCTGTGAATTATGAAGCTTGCTCAGAGCGTTGTGTAAATTTGCCTGGTTATATATGCACATGCGTTTCCCGTGTGCCCAGAGGTCATGCGCCAACCTAAAGACAATGGTGACATTCCGTGCTTTTTTTTAATTTATTTTTTTTGTGCTCGGACAACCCGAATTGGCAAAAGAGACGTGTTTTGATTTTATTCATGTATTCCTTATCTTTTATTTTCACACATTCTCAACATCTGTATCCAGCAAGATTGTGTTTCCACGCCCCATCTATCTGCAGACACACACTCACCTTTATCACTAAATGAAAGGGAGTGGAAGTCATCTCCTGACAGATTTTTATTGATCTTTCTTCATGTGCTGTCAAAGTTAGATCTGCTAAATTTGGGGGGGGGGGGGGGGGGGGGTTGTCTTGCAGCTGTGAAACAGGTCACCAGCTGACCGCTCAAACTGCTGTCTTTAAAGGGCATTTCAATTCTGATAGCAACAGATTTAGAGGAGAGAGAGGAGAAAAATCATGTCTGTCAGAGTGTGGAAGCTTGTCTGGCTCTGATTGCCTCCCCCCACCAACAACCTTGAAATGAAATGACCCCCCCCCCCCCCCCCCCAAAAAAAAATAAATCTGTGGAATTTTGTGAAAAAGGATTGTCTGCACTTGTTTGTAATTATTCTATGCTGTTCATATTTGTATCATTAGTGTGGTCTATGAATTAAGCTTCATAACATGTATGTACGTGTGTTGTATGTTTGGAAAATTAGTTGTGTCTTATATGATAAAAGAGATCTCAACTGAAGCTAGCTATTACTTGACATGTTGATAATTTGATTTGGAGATAGTTTAGCTTAGCTAACGATGTGACGAGCTTCTGCTGCTGCTGCTAGCTGTCAAAATGGACGACATAACCGCTAGCAATGAATGCCGTATCGTAGATAACTCCAAGTCCAAGTTGGACATTTGGAAGAACTTTGTTGTGCTCAGAGACTGTGAGAATATCATTCTCAGTGGCTATGCTGCTTGTAGAAAGTGCCAAGGAGCCTTTTATAGCTACAAACTAGGCACGTTATTGCCCAGGAAACACACTGGCAGCTTTAAAAGCAATACAGCTATGCAATATTAATGTATGAAATATGAAGATCTTTTCGCCAACTCCTGGTCCCACTTAGTGGCAGTGACATAGTCATGGCTCCTTGTACATTTAAAGCAATACAGGTAATTTTACTATTTTGTGCTGAATTTTAAAAATTATGAAGGTTCAAAGCTGCATTGCAGATCCAACACCTGCACACATCAACACTGCTTATAGTTTTTGCGTTTTATTTTTCTCTGCATACGTCCAAGTAGGTACAATATTTACTGAACTGCTGTATATTTGTTCCTTATATTACTTCTTAAATAACTCTTAAAACATGCACTTTATCAATGTCATCACTATTTTTTATATAAGACGCATTATTTGCAATCCTGCAACAAATATCAAAAATAGTATTGTATTGATTCAGTATTTCAGAACCAGTTAAATAGAAACCGATAAAGCATTACAGCAGTATGAGCATGACTATCAGTTAGTAAATAAATTGATGCTAATCAACCTGATATGTTCGTGCCGCCGGTGTGCATGTATGTGCAACCTATTGTTTATAAGAAGGATTCATCAGAGGATGGGTTTCAGATGAGCTGTCTATGTTGTCTGCCCAAGCAGAACCTGGTGAACTAGTGAACCTGCAAACCTTGAAATGCAGATCTGAGGCCTGCTGAGGAGTGATGACAGCTGTCATATAGCGCTGTGATAAAGTCAAACCGAAGAGAGGGAGGGAAGAGGGGGGGGAGAAAAGGAAAAAGAGAAGAAGCAGCAACTTCAACACTTTTGTGCTTAAAAAACACAGGAGGATTTTTTGGGGGGCGGGAGTGCTGAATTCTGCTACTCAGCATAAAATGTGTCGGATTGAGAAATAAATAAAGGCTGTGAGTGACCACTTGAAACACTGCTGCGCTGCAGGGGATTCTGCCTCCTTTGTTTAGATGCTAATATGCTGCTGTGATAGCAAAATAGAATGAAGGGGTCCTCCTCTGCCTTTGATACACATTATCCTGCTGCATCTTTTTTTTACTAGCCTGGCACAACAAGAATAGTATCCCTTGGAGAGTAAATGAAGCCCTTTTGTTGCAGGCTGACCTGCAGGCACTGAGCACCCATCAACATACAGCTAATATCTAGCATTGCTGCTTTTGTCTACAAGAAATAACGACACCTCGGTAATATTGCTTTGTACGTTGTGCAGCGCTGCTCCGGGGGGATAGCGGTGTGGCCTTAGATGGTCAGTGAATGTTTCAAATTCAGCTTTTAATCGCCTCATATATTCATATTTAATGTAATGGGAAGATTATTCTGAGAACATTATCTGCTGCACTGACCATCTCATAAGTGACCCGGTGGTCATATCCTCAGTTCTGTGTAAAACGAGCCTCCCCGACACACAAAAGGGTCAAAGCACTACGATGACCATGTTGAGGGTATGTGCGTATGTGCCTGTGTGTGTGTGTGCGTGTGTGTGTGTGTGTGTGTGGGCGAACTTTAGCGAGACCCCTGAGCAGGAAATGGACAGGAGGGGATCAAAATGAGTGATGGAGAGACGAAGTTCAACTGGGAAAGAAGGAAAACACCAAACTAAGAGCAAGGACCTTCTCAAGTTTCAATTTAATAGCACAGGGCCATTTTTCTCCCTTTACGCTAAGCGCAGGGCTGGCCATTAGGGCCTCTCGGCAGAATGTGTAAACCTCCTGCTATTAAAACCACAATTTGCACTGTCAGCTCCTATGAGCCAAATCTATGACCACACTACAACCCACCCACCCACCCCCCCTTACCACCACCATCACCACCACCACCTTCTTCATCTCCACAACTCAGACCCCCTTTTTTCCCCTTTTGTAACAACTTTCAGGCCACAATAACCATCATCAGTTAAAGGCGGCGGGTCCATTACACTTCCCATGTTCACACAGCCTTGCATTAAGCTAATATTATCTATTCCCCGAGTGCCCCAGCCCTTCACACACCCCATCAATTATTAATCTCCTTGCTCACAGCTAATGTTTGGTCTGAATTATTTAAAGCTATCTTCATTTATCAATAAACATAAATGTTAAACAAAGAATGCTGATGAGCATGAATTACACTGTAAAAAAGTTTATGAGATTATTTGGATGGGAGGTGATTTATAGAGGCGATATCCACCGCTAATGTTTCAAAGGAAGGACAGGATTGTAAAGCCCAGTAGAGGGAACAGAAAAGAGGGAATACATTCGCACACGGTGGTGGGTCATTTTGTTTATGGTCAATACTGTCAGCACTTAAGCAGTCAAGGAAACAAACACCATTTTCAAGCCCTTCTTATTTTTTGTAATCTTATTTCTTTTAATGAGTAGATTCTTTCTAAGTGAATTCAAATCTGTGTCCGATATATTGCTGAAAGCTCTTACGTATCCTCCCCAGAGTGCCGTTATTGGTCAATACCCCTGCAGTGAGAACAAAATGAACCTCTGAGAAGTCCAACCTGTTAAAAGCAGAAATGAACACAACCCGGGTCTGAACCAGAGGCCTGTGTATCCCACCGCAGCCTTCTTTTGACTAATGAGGGAAAACAGGCGAACGTCACAGTTCTCCCAAAGAAAACACATTTGGATATTATGGATGACCTATGGAAGCAGGAATAATACGAGCACTGAAGGATGTGGAGGAGCTGCCTGGGAGACAGATGTCACCCAAAAAAATCTTTGCCATCTTTAGTGTGCTGGGAATTCCTTTTCCCTGCAGCAGAAGGGCAGTTTTGAAGATAGGCAGTGTTTACATATGTATATATATCAGTATAGAATTTATGTTAGACAAAAGATATCTGGGTGCTCGGAGGGGGGAGGGGGGGATGACAGTAGAGTGGGTGGGATTGGGTCACCTCCAAAGACTCCCCAAAACAATCCACCTGTTATTATTCAGACTGAATCGACAGATTATGTTTCACAGAGCGTAAATGGCAGTCTGCAATCACAGAGATACCAGCAAGAGCAGCATTTATAGTGACACCCAGGGGGATATTCCTTGGTGGGATTTTTTTGTTTTTTTAGATCACACACACACATATATTTTTTTTTCCTTTACCTCTTCGTATAGACCAAATTCGACGCACATTCTACCTCTCCGCGCCACCTAAATCCTCTCCCTCCCCACCTCCACGCCGCTGTCTCCTGTGTTGGGTAAACAAGGCGTAACCCTCATCAACGCGGTTAAGCTGGCGGCTCGTGACAGAACGCTGAATGAGTGATTTAAGGTTTCAAGTGAGCAGCTTTCACAGTTAATTAACCTGCTGATGGTTGTGCATGTGTGGAGCGGAGCGAGGGATTTTCAGGGGAGGAAGTCCTCTTCAGTTGCTCCGCCATTTCAAGTCAAGACAGCCACAAGTCGGTGAGAGAGAGCGAAATCACTCATTTGTTTCTGTTGAAGCTGCTGGTTCCGCAGGTTTAGCCTCATATACTTTCCTCACCTTCTTGGCTTTAAGTGTGACTCTGACTTTCTTTTATTTCTTTGCTTACGATCTACTTTAACCAGAGTATCTATACGCAACGTAAAAAGGCTACATACAGTACATGTACTGCTTCTTTTTGGCTTGTAAAAACCTGTTGATTAGAATTTCTTTCTTTATCAAACATTTTGTTGGTGAGTTAGAAGTAGATGTCAGACTCTTATTGTTATTACTATCACACAAAACTACAGAAAAATCTCGGTATCTTATATTTGGCTTGTCGCGGTAACTCAAGTACTAAAACATCAAAGTATCAGTATTTTCAGTATTGGCATTTTAGTTAACACTTTGAACTTTACAATATTTCAAAGAAAAGGAAAAAGATTTTTGCGCAGAAGTCACAGTGAACTCTGATGAAGACGATGTAAGTTCAGAGTAGCAAAAACGGAATTTATACGACTTTACATGACCTTTCAAGGTCAGCGGTTTAAGGATCCAACACTCCCAAGCACCGAAATACACAAACATCACGCAGAATGTGTACTTGTACTTTTGATACTTAAGTTAACTCATCAAATGCTTCTCTACTTTTGACTGAGAAAGAGTGTTGAATAGATAATACTTTTACCAGAGTACTATTTTATATAAGTATTTGTACATTTACCGAAAGAACTGCGTACCTTATCCTCCACTGCTGTCTTGCAGAATCAGAATCCAGACGCGCACGCACGCACGCACACACGCACACACACACACACACACACCCCAAGGCATTTTGAGCTCTGGGCCTCTTCTTTCAGGTGTAGATAGAAGTCGCACCAATAAGAGGAAACACTGTTAAGATTCTAAGAGCGTCTAACATTTGGTGAAATGCTTGAAGACGCTTTCACTGTCGAGTCTTGCTCGGCCAAATATTTGCTTCTAATTCTCTTCTAGAACATTTTCAGTAAGTTGCCTGTTAAATACGAGCTTACGAACCCTCTTGCCATTCACGCTAGTAAGTGTATGTGTGGCTGATTTGTTCTCGGCGGCTAAAATTGAAGAAAAATACGCCTGCACACACAAACACGCACACACGTACACACACACACACAAACGCACACATACACACACAAACGCACACACACTTTAAACATTAGCGGTCACCAATGCTTGTATGCTCTCCACAGCTTCCTTGAGAAACTTGATCTCTGGCATGTTGAAAGCTGTGTCTTCACCTGTTAGCAGAACACCCACTGTAGTCTCCAGTGGGGGGGGGGGGGTCCACCATGGTGCTATTCCCTGCTGTACCACCCAGGCAGGAATGCATAGCAGCGGAGGACAGTGTCTGTCTGTCTGTGTGTGATTCATGCTCTGATAATTACAATGTGACAGTTTTTTTTGGTAGCTATTCCAAAACAGATGCTACATAATGCATGTGGATTTGCACCTTTCTTTCCACTGCTGTATAGCTTAAAAATACGTTAAAACGATGATATTTTAATTGCTTTTTATGAAACCATACTTGTAAAGATCATTTCCATCAACCATTACTTTAAAATGTTGCCGTATGTAATGAATCTAAGTGTAAATGCATTGACAATGGAGTAATTGCCCTCGAAGATGGAGCTTTCACACGTTCTTCCGCGTGGCAGTAATGTAAAATCTCGGCTAATTTACATTAACCTTGAGGCTGTGTGGCAAAACAATTTCCCAGAGAGGGCAAAAGCATTGACAAAAGCAAATAAGAACATGTAAGTCATTATTGACTCTTAGGCTTTTTTAACTACTCTCCTAAGGACACTATAATTGTCTATCCATGTATATCAGTAGCTCCAGGTTGTTTCAGATTGCTCTTTGAGGTTTTCATGTACGTCGTCTCACTAAATTGCGCAATTATAGTTGGTGTTAATGTGAACTGTAGTGAGGAGCAATCAGGAGCCTATTTAGGAAAGCGTGTCACTTTTATATTTCGAAAAGGCTTTAAAAAAAACAAAAAAACCATGTCGGTGCTTTTCGTCACCAAAAAATAAATATAAATAAATACATTTTAGCCAGGGATATTCAAGTGAAAAATCCGTTTGAGACGATATGCTAATTATTTGTCAACACGGTAGCATAAAATCCATTAGTTTTTAATTATGTATCCAAACATGTAGGATGAATTAAGACCCATCTAGATGCACTTTATGCTGACTTTAACTGTTTCTCTTCAGTGTAATTGACTATAACAGAGTGCCGCAGGGACGGTGTATTTTTGTTAGCATCGCTATGGCTTCCCTCAGCCAAAGGCCGATGGAACTTTTACATTTGATTTTGGGGTTTTGTCTAAAAGAGGCTCTGTGGAAAGCAAAGGTTTAGGAGATTTTGTTAAGAAAGATAATCCTCACAAAATGGACAACACTTTGATTTTCGGAGGGGAAATGCGGTCGCTAGTCGTATGAAGTTTACATTAGGCTAGAAATGAACTGCAAACACGGATACATGACTTCATCCTCACCGCCACAAAGATTTACGCTTCTCATGTGGCCGTGGTGACGTTGAATGCCCTCAGCGACCTCTGTCATCTTGTTCAGATGCTTTTTAAGACTCATAAAAGCTTCAAAATTCCTTGGATCGGTATTTATTGATATATTTTCTGCTCCTGTAGTGTTAATCACAGACGTAATCTCAGGCCTCACACCAGAAAAACAAACCTTTTGACTTCAAGATGAGGAAACCAAAAGTTCAACAATGCCTACCTACTGTATGAGCGCTATCATTTATTCATAATGTAGTTTTAGTCTTAAAATACTGGAGCTAAACGTATGTGGTACATTTACTTAAGATCAGTGTGCACTTGTAATATTTATTCCTAAACTCAGAATAACATCCTCTCTAAAGTGCTGAAATGGTGTGTGGAAAAATATGTGTATTTATATGTGTCTTGCCTTCTTTTTCTTTTCTTTTTTTTTTTCTAAAGGGAAATGTAGAATAGAATGCTCAGCCACTGATCTATGGGACTCAATGATGCAGCCTTCTCCCAAGGCACTCTGGGATACATTTAGGACATGCATGGAGAAAACAATGGCGGGTGTATTACCAGAAAAGATAAATCTATCTCATTAATCCGGTATTCTCTGCAGGCCAGGAGGCACATCTAAGGGATACATGCAGAAGTAGTACTGTATAGGCTGGGATCTTTCACGCAGATGGGCAGAGAGGAAGGAGAAGAAGAAGAAGTGGAGAGGGAAGAGAGGATGGGCCGCAGTGTCGATCTGTGCATCATTAAACGCAGAGAGGAAGAGAGGGATTAGTGGCTTTCACAACAAAATAATCCATGACGTATTTGTCTGGTCTTATAAAAAGACGCTCTCTTCCTTTTCTCTTTGAAGTCGTTCAAATATATGTTACTTTTCTTCTTTTTTTTCTTCTAAAATACACGGAATCAAGGCTGCGCATATGGTGAGGAATTATAACAATCAAACAAAAAGAAATTGTGTTTAGCGTGTTGGTTATCCTCGCAGTTTGTTTTTTTCACATTCCAATTCTTTATCCCCTGTAGCTTTCTTCATATTCAGTCAAAAGTTGAAGTCGTATGTTTCTGCTAAGTAGAAACGCCGTTGTCGTTTGTGCCAGTATTGCGCTTCGTGTTCCAATTACTGCCAGTGAATTGGATTGATTTCAGTCAAAAATGGCATTGATTTTTACCCATCTGAAATGGCCGGGAGTCCATAAAACAGATAAAGAGGTCATAACCATTTTACCAGCCTGTAGAACCCTGCAGAAAGATTTAGGGGGCCATGAAAGTCTTGATGGTTAAAAATAAGGCTTGTGCAGCATCCTGCAAAAAAAAAAAGAAAAAAAAGAATGCCAGGTTACTCGAGGCTTCACTGGCACATTAGTAAGTGTTAATAGATTTGAAAAAAGACGTTCAGGGAAACTATTTTCTTGCAGAGGCTTCCATCATATCCTGTTATTTGACTGGGAATCCACATTTATTTGTTTTTAAAGTGCCAAAAGGAACACAAATGAGTTCAGACTTCACTGGACTGAAACCAAAGTTGATTGCAAATTCAATTAGGTGAGTTCCTGTGCTAATTACAAAGGTTGCTTGACATCTGATACACCTGAAGATTTTCCTACGGATAAGAAAATGAAATGTTTTTGGTTGGAAGATGTCATTTGAATAGCTCCACTGTGAAGCTAATGCTTTCCATAGTTCTCTTTCAGATAGTCCAGATAGCTGGTTGTATTAAATGAGCTATTCGCTCGCATGTTTGGACCATCAAAAAACACACTTTTATACTTCTGCTTTGCAATTTTTATTTTATTTTATTTATTTATTTTTTTGGTAAATTGCTGAATGTGTTTTTCCTGCTTTTCAGCCGGTGATTGGTTTCCATTCACTATGAAAATCAATTTGCAAGTCTTGCTAAGCTATGAATATATTTTATTTCTTTCCTGTCATATGACCAGCAAGGGAACAACAAATGCTATTGATTGACTTCTAATCCAACTTAATCCTGCCCTTCTGGGAGTCAAAGTATTTTGAATCTTCCTCTCTGACAAGTTTCACATTGTAGGTGAATGTGTTTGAGTTGCATTCTTTGAACGTGGCAGTGGGTCGATAGCCCCGAGTGCCTGTGTTGTTGACAGGTAAAACACTATTACTAATTTATTTCTCACCTTTTCCTGGTGTAGACTAACAGCTGAGGGGGCCATGTCTAGGGAAAGGGGGGGGGGGGGCTAGATTTCAGTCCTGTCAACATTTTATTTCACCTGTCAGAACGGTGACGGACGTACAAGTGCTTGTTTGCCCTTCCTGTCGTCTTCAGCCGCGTTGGCCGTGACAGGCTGTGCAGAGGAAATGGATGAAGTTCACATTCCAAGGACCCCCATGTCTTCTTGGTGTAGCTGGGCTTCATGTGAGGTGGTAGAATTTGAGAAAGGAAGCAACTCTTTCCTTGTCTTCTTCTTCCTCCTGAGACATCATTTACTTCTATAAAGAATAAGAGAAGGTGTGGCTGGAGGTGGATGGGGGGGGGGGTGGCAGGATGCCTGAGTTTGTTAATGCAGAATCATCATCATTATTAGTCGTAGTCATATTTGTAGCAGTAGTAGCTTTATTGTTGTTATTTTAGTTATTCTTATTTGGTTTTATTATTTTTTGATAAATATAATAACAATAACTACACCAATAACAAAAAAGAAAATATTGTAATGTTGAAAAAGTGTTATTATTTCTGCTGTTGTTATTATTACAATTATCATCAGTCGAAATAATTCAATTTCTGAGCGTAACAAGAGTCAAACCAGACAGGAAATGGTATCCTGAGATGTGTGTAATCCAATCTTGTCAGAAATTTGTTGACTGCAATATAAAAAAGGAAATCTATGATTATCACTTAAACATCACAGATGCCGGTGGATACCAAAAAAGAGAGAGAGGGAGAGAGAAGAAAGGATATTTTGTCTTTTTTGGCTTGGATTTCAAAACTCTAACCATTTCCCTCAGATGTACACGTTGAACTCTGCCAAATCCACATAATGACATCAGATTATACCTCTAAAACCATCAAAATAAATGTGTCGTTCTGCTGCCACGGCTTTGAGGTTTGTGAGGTTGGAGGGCCGTTGCTTTTTGGAAACGCATGACAGGTTTTGTATTTATTTCACTCATTTATCTGGAAGTTGTGAGACTTCCTTTCCGTAAACCACCGGGATGTTAATGATAGATTGGTTGAACACAGGGAAGACAACTCAGCTGGAATCGTGGTAACGGCGTTACAATCATGTGATGAGTTCTAAATCCGACTTCTAAATTTGAAGCTGAGCTGCATCGCCAGCTCTGCTTCAAATGAAGAGGTTTTTTCTTGTTTTTTTTTTTTTTTTTTTTTTAATTTTATCTTATTTATGCAGTCAGTTCCAGTGGTGGAAAGTAGCTTAGCTCCAGATCTTTCTGCTAGCACTTTCGGTCAGCGGCACCACCAGGAGTATTATTCCACATGATTTTGACGGTACACCCAGAGGAAACCCACACGGACAGAGGGAGAATATGTAAACTCCACACAGAGAGAACCAAAAATACTTTAACGCTGCATTTATCTGATGCTTAGTTACATTTACTTTCGCCCGTTGTTTTCCAAAGGGATTGTGATTCATTTCTGTGAGTAAACGCAGTAGTTAAAAGTAGCTAAATCAAGCTAAAATGCTCCTAAAATCTTAATGCAGTGATAGAAGAAGAATAATCCACAATATACAGGATATGCATCATAGCTGACGCGCTGAGATTAGTAGTATACTTACATTTGTAGTCTATGCACACATTTTGCAGGATTTTACAACATTTATCTCAATTAATGTCTGCTGCAGGTGTAATGCAAAGATTTATATACTCCTGTCATTTTTCAAGGTGCATAAAAGGTAGTTTACGCCGACTGATGTTTATCCTGATGACATCGGTCCTATGTTGTCTTAATCCCCCCTCCTTCACCTCCTTATCACAGATTACACACATGCACGCACACACACACTACATCGCTCTTGTGTAAGGTGAATATAAGACCGTGATTAACCGTGCTCATCGAATCTATTTAAATTTCAAATAAGCACAAATGAACTTTCACACGATGACATGTTGAAGTGTTCAACTCAATCTCAAACGCACGGAAACAAGAGTGGAAAACACCGGCTGGAATCTTCCAGTCAGAATGCATCCTTTGGACCTGATGATTAATATTCCTGCATGGTAAATACACAGACGAATTCAGTTACAGAAGCTCATTCGCTGCCTGTGATGTGTCCACTTGCAGAAATAGGTTCTGGCTGAGGGGCGGAGTCCATGTCTCTCCCTCTCTATCAGCCATTGAAGAACCCTGCACCACGGGAACTTTAGAACAAGCCCCTTTGTGTTGGTACCTTCTCCTCCTCTAGCTCTCCTGTCAGCCTTTGATCACGTCGGGCTCCTCGCTCTCGTCTCTACCCTCGTGGGTCTGACGGCAGGAGAGACGCGCTCAGGAGGACTTCACCCAGAAACTCTTAACACTCACTGTCCGCTTTCTCCCTCCAGGGCCATTCCTAAACCCCCTTCTTCAAGGTACTCAGTCAGGTGGGAGGAGGTAAGAAAGAAAACACCCCAGATAGAAAAAAAACTGGGGTCGGCACCTGTGGATATCGCGCCACACCACAGAAAGATGTCAAAACATGCCAGTTATTATCCAGATGCAGGACGTTTCAAGAATGAAAAAAATGTCTTAGGTGTCAACACAGCTTCTTAGCCTCTATTCAGCTCAAACTTAAACCACCCATGTGCTTTTCCAGTATTTATTATGGGAATTATCCACTCAAACAAAACATTTTTCCATGTCCTAACGCCATCTCGGTGTCCTTTTTTTTATTACTTGAAAGTGCGCTTTGATTTTATATTTCCCCTGCCTATACATCGCTCCAACTTCTCCTCCCAGGCTACGCTGTTAACGCCTCAGTCCAAACACAAGCGAGTGTCAGCCCTCTGCCATGTATTTGCTGCATGCCCCCAAAAAACTCATGTCAATAATATTGATGTAATCCACAGGCATTTTTGGAGTGATCCCTCTGTCACGGGGACATAATGACAGGCAGTGGGAAGCCTGATTGAATCTGCAACTACTGCAGCCGAGTCGGTCCGGCACGCAGCCAACACACAGCCCAGGCATTGATAAAGTGTCACAGACTTCAGTGCTTTGATTAGCCCTTCGACTAATGCCATGCTAAGCAGAAACATTACTCTGCCCCCGCTAGCTATACAGCGAGGGAGGGGAGGGGCCAGCTCAGGGAAAAGGGAGAAAATATACTCTACAGGGAAATTAACCAATGCGGATGAAATGGTGTACCAAGGAAATTCTTGGATAAATTAACAACGCAATTACATTACATGACACACTGCAAGATGGATGAGGAAAACTTGGCTGGTATTATGTTCTGTTTTCCAAATTGCAATTTATTTGAGGGCTCTAATGGATGCCGTATTAAAACATCTTGGGCTGCGTCAGATTTCATTGTGTGTCACCTAGACGTGATTGATGACCCTCTCTTCCACGCCCCCACCACCACCACCACCACCACCACCGCCACTCTCCATCCACCCACCCACCCACATCCTCTCATGCTACCCTTTCCTTCACCCCTCCATTCATGTGCACATTTAACATTTATATAAATCCGGCCGATTTTCTTACTTTTCTTGGCTTACTCCTTTAACCGAATGAAAAATACTTGTGAGTTTTTAATCCATCTCTTTATCTTTCCACTTCCCACTCCGTCATAAAAATCTATCAATAATACCTCATTTTTTTCCCCCTCATCCTCTGATCTTCCCTCCCTTTTCTGCCTTTTCTTTTGTTCCAGTTGCAGTGATAACTAACAGCTATTCTCGGGATAAAAATATGATCGAAAGTATTTTTATTGCTCAAGCAAATGCATTAGTGCGTGGGGACATCTGGAAATCATCCACCGCGAGCTTGCTCAGTTATGGCGATATCATAGTAACTTTATTTCACCATTCGTAATTACTCACAGGACAGTAAAAAAAACACATGCTATCTGCTTTGAACTTTTTTTTGGAGGAGCAAGGTTGACTCCAGCAAACTTGAAGCAACCCAATCTTTGATATAATTTTACTCTTTCTGTCATACAACCCCCCCCCCCACCCCACCCATCCCTCCCTAGATTCTCTCTCTCTCTCTCTCTCTATCTCGCTCTCTCCAAGGTGAGCGGAGCCTTGCAGGGAGGGAAAGGTTAATAACATTCAGAGTAAATCAGCTCTCAGCTGACATCAGTGAGTGCTCCTCCAACCCATAGGGCCATAAATAGCTTTGTTTTTTGTTTGTTTGTTTGTTTTTAATTCATTGCTGTTGTTTTTTTTGTTTTGTTTGAGTTTTTTTTTTTTTCCAGGTTCGTTTCAGATGTGAGCAAACGGATAAATAATGAATGAGCAGCACTGACGACACACATATTTCACATCGCGGAAATGGCTTTAATCCAGTCGGACCGTATCACATTCCAAATCATGGAGGAGCTGCGTGATGGTGGTGGTGGGGGGGTTCACAAAAAAACATTCAGAGAGGGTTGATCTCAGGTGTGTGTGTGTGTGTGTGTGTGTGTGTGTGTGTGTGTGTGTGTGTGCGTGTGCGTGTGCGCGTGCGTGCGTGCGTGCGTGTGTGTAAATGACCTAGTTTACAAGTCAACTCCTGAACCAGCTCATCACCTGCTGTACGCAACGCTGCTGCATGAGAGTTAAAATGGAAATGAATAGTAATTTAGGGCTGATGAGCACAAAGGTAGAAATGTTTTTTCTTGGTTAAATTGATGGCAGACATTTCCCTTTTTCTCACAACATTTCTCACACGACCAAACTGTACCGATTAACATTCCCAGCAATGTAAATTACATGATTATTTTGACTTTTTTTTTGTTGGTGTTTCTTGGGGGGGGGGTTAGTAAGAAACTAATTCATATGCAGCTCCATGAATTTCCACTTTATGGACATTGATTTCTGGTATGCAAAATGTCTGAGACGTAATTGCAGAGCTGTAGGCTAATTCAGTGTTTATTTATGTATTTCCAACAGAAGTATACTCTCTGTGGTTTTGGGGAAATTCAGCATGACTTTCCCTTTTCCCAGGTCTTGATGTTTAAAAAACAAAAGTGAGACTGAAGTATTTTTGGCCATCAGATGGCTTTTAGAGGGATTGTCTAAACAAAGTTTGGGATTTGTAAATAGCTAAGGTTATCTAGCCATCGAGGACTCCAGATGGTGGCTGAGCAAGACCACCTGCTATGGAACGCTATGAGGACTATGTGCAAATATTCTGACTCCAGTTCTCTTGCTCTGTTTGTCATTCTCCCATACATACTCATATCTGGTTAACGGGGTCTGAGAAAAGACCAGTTAAAGCCCTCTGCTGATGTGACCCCGCCCCCTTTCTCTCGTCTCACTTTCTCCTGAGAGCAAACATAAACAAAGATGTATTAATGTGATGGTTGCCTATGGCGGACAGAAGAAAGTGGAAAGGGCCAAAAGAAAAACTGCTTACAGAACAACTCTTTGAACGGCAGCCTGGAGGCTTAAAGCATGAGACATAAACCTGGTTTATACAGCCTGAATACGGCACAGTGGGTCGGAGTTATTCCCATGAAATATTTGTGTTCGATATCTCTGGAGAAGTTAGTCCGGCAATGCCAGCAATCAGGTAAAATGTTGCGTCTTGTTTTTATCCTGAGTGAAAAATGCAATGTTTTAAGAGAGTTGTGATCCTGCCGGGGTTAGGCTCAGTTTAGGACGTGATCGTGGTTGGAGCACGAATGAATAAATAAATAAATACACAAATACAAAGTGAAAAAAAGGCGGGAAATGTTCTCGCTAAAAATATTTGGTGTTGCGGCTGGAACAATGGCTGCAAATTTCCCGACGTCTCGCTAAAAACACCCGTTTTTGTCGCCAGAATTATGATGTCCGGAAATCTCTGGATAATCTTCCGGCATTGTGTCGCTTTCGTCATCATAAAGACGGTCGCCAATGTGTTGCTAAGGTATCACCGGCTGTATTTGATAGTCAGAAAGACAGTTGACCAAACATCTTGCTAAAAAAAAACACACCCACCCAATTTAGTTCCTGGAACAATGACTGGAAATGTCGGGACATCTCGCTGAAAAAAATACCAGGCTTTGTCGGTGGAACAATGGCTGCAAATCTCTTGACATTTTGCTCAAAACACCTGGTTTATCCCCAGAAAAAGATGGCTTGGAATGTCCCGCGACTGAGCTTAGTACGTCCGGTTTTGTCGACAGAACGAAAGCAAATATCTTGACATCTCGCTTTAACCGGAACAGTGGCTGCAAATTCCTTGATGAAGTCCTGGTTTTGTCACCTCTAAGACAGCTGCAAATATACCGACACTCACTCCTGGATTATTTGTGAATTATACTGTAGATTACTTTTAGATACAAAATAAGAGCTCCTTGCTGTGCTGTAGTTGAGACCCAGTGAATTTGAATTAACTTTATTGTTTTTTATAATCAGACCTCTTTATTAGCTCTCTTCTGACACTGTCAAACTCTCCTTTAGGACTAATGTTCACTAACCAGCAGCTGCTGCTCGGTTTTCAAGGGGAAAACTTCCCTGCGATACCATATCACCCAATTGTCTGTTTTGACATTTGACTTTGATCGACAGAGGTTCAGCACTGTGGTTGAACGCACGCCCCCGCCTCTTCCCCGCAAGCCTTTAAGAGGTCATGAAAAGCACCACTGTACATCAAAACAACCAACACGCTCGCTGCCACATCATCCGACATGACACATGTGAGACAACGCTGACCACAACAATGGCTCAACTCCTTTGATGCTAAAATGCCTGAGTGTTTATTTACATCGGACCACCTGTCCATCAGTTGTGTGCAGGCCGTTACCCTCCTTTGAAGTCATCAGGGCGCTGCGGTGATGCGACGTCCCGCCCGGGTAGCGTGAAGAAAAGCAGCCATATTGGCAGCACTTGCGTGTTGGAGACACATGGGCATAATCAGACATGGAGCGTTTGATCAGGGAAGAGGGTGAGCTGGTTGAGATATTTGAATTTGCTGGTCATAAAGTTTGATTCCCAATCTTGTTCAGCGGGGACTGCAAAACGCAAGAAACATGGAGGAAATATCTCCAGATGTGTGTTTGCTGGCAGCGGTTTTCATTTAAAAAAGAAAAAAGAGAGAAAGAAAAATGATGGGAGCTAATAACAAGGCCACATATTATATTTAAGTTCTTTTTCCTCACACATTCTCAATAATTCATGCAATCAGTGAGTCAAGGAAGTGAGGCTCTTCTCTCTTCCTCCCCAGGAAACCTCAGCCAAGGATCATCTATCCTCTAGACTCTCTGTAAGTAAGGAGGTGTGAGCAACAATACATAACAGTCTCAGCCTCATAAATAAATGCGGTGATTGTTAATGGGGTTTCAAATGACTCCTCTGCTCCCGTGTCGACTCCTTAGTGTGACCACTGTGTGGCAGGCCGATGGAGACTACATGTCCCTCCAGATAGTGTCTGGCACCAATGACACCACAAAAAGAAGCCGCAATGCCTCCGCTTCCCTCGTCCTCGTCTTTATTTTCAGACGCACCGTCGTCTTCCTCGTATTTTCTATAAGGTGGTTGTTTTTCACAAGTGGATAGCAACACCAGGAAGAAGAGGGAAAAAAGGAGGAAAAAGTTCTGCAAACCACAGATTCGTGCAATCTTAGCATATCTGAGCCAAATATATGTTTCATATCAACATTTCTGACAAGAGTAAAAGCGGAGAGGTGATGATGTCCATATATAGCGTGAAAGTCCCCGCTAGGTGGTAAAGGCTCAGGGTTGATGGATGGTCCAAACTTTGCGAGCAGGAGGAGACCTGTTTTCAACTTTCACCATTTTTAATCCAAGCCACAAGGAACCCGAATAAAACTTTGGCACCTGAACTTAATCGGATAGCGTCGACACATTTTCAAGAGTCGTTTTTAAGAAGGTTTGTGTCGTTGGGTGAATTTTTTTTTTTTTATGTTTTGTCTTTGAATTTCAACAGGCTGTAAAATTACATGGTTTACAATAAAAAAAATAAATAAATAAAACGTTACAATGCCACAACATGCAATTTTTTCCTGGCGACTGAGGTTGTGGACAGCCACTTCCACTGCTGGTGTGTATCCAGAACTGCTTTCCTTTTTTTTTTTTGTTTTTTTTGTTTCTTGACGTATACGCTGTGGAGTGTTTTTGTGATTTTTATCTGTTTGAATAATCATTACACCTGTAACCACCAAAGCTTCCCAGTGTGTATTTTGTTTATCTGATTCCTGACTCGTGCAAGGACCAGCACATGTTAAGAGACGCAGAAATAATACTGTGTGCACTTTTGTAGAGGCTGTTATAACTTGCAAAAAAAAAGGGTTTTCTTATAATTGAAAATGCAGCCCTCAATTTCCAGCCGCATGTACTTGAAAATATATTTTTCTTCTAATAGTGAGAGAGTGCAGAACACGGTCTTCTAATAGAAATGTAAACTGTTCGGGATCCATGTTTATACTTGCATACTAGCACTGATAAACATCATGAATTCAGGCAGCATCTGGTCTTAAGAACTGTGTTTATTTTTCTACTGTATAAGGTGGTGATATACATATATACATATATATATATGTGTATATATATATATGTATATATATATATATATATATATATATGTATAATTCAGATTCCTTGGGTGCTTTTGGAAAATTTTTTCCTTGTTTCTTTGTAATAAATCATTTGTATGAACCTGATGTTACAGCTTTGTGAATATGGACATTCTGCACTATTTCATTTCATTTCATTTCATTCTACCAAGGTGTGGATCATTCCTTTCATGTTTCCAGGTTTTCTCCACACTGTGGTGAAGAGTGTCTCAGTGCTGCTGCTTGATTGCATGCCTGTATCTCCCCCTCCAGGACAACTTGCTTCATGCTCCCATTCTCCCGCAACATCGAGCCTCTCTTCAGCAGCAGCGGCAACAGCAGCATTTCCATCTCCAGTCTCATATTTGGGAAGATGTCATTCAAATCACCGGAGAATGGAGGGGGGGGGGACAACGACAAAAAAAATCCCAAATAAAATATCCAACAGCCAAATGATGCTCAGCTCTGTGACAAAACAGTCGTAGGAGGGACCCAGGCAATTTGCCTGAATTCTGTTATTCCCATCCCCAATTCTCCGTCTGTGCTCCCGACACTCCCCAGCGCCAGGCTGAGCTGATAACAAGTGAGTGCACTCCCTAGAATGATGGATGGGCTTTAGCCATGGGCTTGTCAGGAGAGGGTGCAGGGCCATATGGAAGTGGCATATGGAAGCTCATAGTAGAAGATGGGGCAAAAGGAGGGGAGTGACAGAGATATACATTAAAGACACTGCTTTTGCTCTTAAAAATGCGAGGTTCATCAGTTTTGAGAGGGAATAGCAGTTAGTGGTGCTTCCTTCCGTGGCTTGCAATCACATGCGGGGGGGGGGGGGGGGGGGTCTGAGTGTTGTCTTTTTCTTCTTTTTTTAATCAACACAGTAATTGTTTGCAATTGTCATCAGAAAGTTATGTGGAAATCTAAAGAAAAAAAATTAAAATTTACATTTAAGAAAAATCACGTAAAGCTTGAGCACAACCAATAAAGATGTTTTTTTTTTTATAAATTTGGATTGTTTTGATGTCAGAAGTATTTCATTTCTGCTTTAAATCCCAAGAATTCCTGCACAGTAGCATCAATTATGTCTTCAGATTAAGTCATGATCAGCCTATTTTTAACTTTCTATCTTTGTCCATGTTCATGTGTCTGTGTCAGGGATGTGTATGTGTGTGTGTGTGTGTGTGTGTGTGTGAGTGTGTCTGTCTGTCTGTCTTTCTTAGTGCCCTGTGGAGTTTCTGTAGCCCCTGAGGAACTCTGTTTGATTGTTTAAAGCCCTTCTTAATTGGCGCTTTGTCTGTGTACTCCTAAATGAGGCGGGACACCCACAGTGGGGGTTCCCGTGGAGACTGTGGGCTGCTTGACAGCCCCCATGGTGGGGCCTGTCCCACAACCCCTCAAACTGCCAGCCACATGACAGCGGCCCGTGCTGCACCACCCTGGCCAATTAAAACTCAGCTGTCAGGACCAGACACTATACCAACACTGGATGACTGAGTGTGACTGTGGGATAGGAGTGAGAGCACGCATGTGTGTGTGTGTGTGTGTGTGTGTGTGTTAGTGTGTGTTGAGGTGTCGTGCATGTGCTTTTGCCATCATTGGCAGCTGATGAATAGAGCTCCTCTCTCCTCAGCCTCCTCCACATTTGTTTGTGTACAGGATGTGTTCATTCCTGTGTCACAAGGTGTACGTGAGCCGCTCATGCCCATGCATGCTTTAAAATATCCACTCATTGGTTAGGCTTTTCAAATTGTCAGTGTTTATGCATGTGGACTTTGTGTGTGTGTGTGTGTGTGTGTGTGTGTGTGTGTGTGTGTGTGTGTGTGTGTGTGTGTGTGTGTGTGTGTGTGTGTGTGTGTGTCAGAGAAGGGCTCTGCAGACTGGCCGCATTGGGTTACACGCAGACAGATTTGTAATTCGGAGTAATCACTTAGGACAAGCCCTTACACCATTTTATCTGGTCATGACTCTAGGCCAAAGTCAATACTCATAGTATAGTAATGAGTGGAGGCTAACTGAGCGCCTTTTATTAAAGCTCTGAGGAGTGAATCTGAAGCCAACCTTCTCCCCCTTGAAAATATCTCATTCTCTTTCTTTCACACCTTGTCTTCCCCTCCTGCTCCTCAGTTTCTACCTGAAACGTCTCTCAGACCTTCGGCCCTTCTGTTCATAGGTGGTAGCGGGGCCTCATCTTTTTCTTTTGTCATCAAACAAATGTACACAAATCCCTTCCGAAAAAGGATAAATGGAATTATTGGCACCAGGTAGAATCTCACACAAGCAGTTCTCTCTCTCAAACCCCCACCACCACCACCACCACCAAAAAAATCGAACAAGTCGTCTCCGTGTTTGGATAAAACTCATGACACATAGAATAACTGCAAAACAGGTATTATGGGAGGAGATTATCCTGGAATGACAAAGATGAGTTAAACCCGCCTTTGGCAGGATCCAGATTTGTAATCCGAGATTCTAGCGTTGGGCACAAATTCAGCTTAATCCCCGCTGAAGGCAAAAATCCAGTTATTGGAAACTTCTCACCCCATCATAACCACGTTTAAGCGTCACGTAAAGGCTCACCTCAGCGATGTAAAGTCCTCTGCATTCTTCTCAACAAAGGAGATCGTCTTACCTTCTGGTCTTCATACCCCAGTCCTCCGTATCGCTGTGCTGTATGCTATATGCTAGCAAACAATGTAGCATTGTTGAGACGGTGCACTAGCGCTCTTCCCCTTGGGCTAGTCTGTGAAGCAGCACCATTTGATTGACAGACATTTTCTTTGGGGGTAAGTAATAAAGTCGGAGTCAGAACCAGTGGAGCCACATATCCACCTCTCACCTGCTGCACATAAAAATAGTTGATACATATATAAGATATTCTTTTACTCCACTTGTAAAGTCAAAATACATATTTTTGTGGTGATTACATAAATAATTATAATAAATAAGTGCTGGGAAATGTAAATATCAGAGGTCACTGGACCAATCAAACCTGATATAGAAAATATAAGTAATGACCACATGGCTTTACGTGGTGGTGGTTGAGGCGTGACATCCATCGCCAAAAACTACACCAAAAACGAATGGCCTCACACACAGTCCCTTAATTATCGATTAAAAAAAAATTAAAACTTGTGAAATGATTGAATCGCCAATGAAAATAATAAAGGTCAGTGTTCATTTAAATCGAGTACATCCCGTTTTTAATATTGTTTTGTGCTTTAAAACTGAAAGCAACCTCTTGAAATTGCATTTCCTTTCGGAAAATAATGTTTTGTGATGTGCCAGTACAGTCAAGGTCCGGTTAGGTTTAAGGAACCATTGTTGTTTGAGTCAGTGCTGCGATATCTGATGTTACAGAAAAGACCTGAATGGGATTGGAACGCCCGTCTCTGGCGTGTCTTGTGTTTTAACAACCGTAACCACCGCCCGTCATGTGACGTCGATGCACCAGGGACTTCGTTTGCCTTAATCCTAATCCATTTACATTGTTTCCACAATGCAATTCAGTGTTAAAAGGTCATTTCACATATTTCCTGTGAGATCACCCTGACCAGTCGTGGCGTTTTATCAGTAAACCTCGCCTTTCTTGCTTCCTTCATTAGAGATATCGACTTAGATTGTGCTTGACTATAAATGCGCTACAGTAATGGCACACATATGGGGAAATGCACACTGAAGCCTACAGATGCACTCATCTCATCCTTTTGTGTTCTGCATCTGGAAGTTGCTCCATGAAAAGTGGCTTCTTCCTGCTCGCACTGGAAACATTTTCCGACCAGTGGAAGGCTTCTTCTGGGAGCTGGCCCACATCCAGGAACACTCAGGCTTCACAGCTGTCTTACAGCGTTTAAACGCAGCATATGGTACCCAAGTACCATTGTTTCACCACTAAAGACCCTGGGTTTTTTTTCATCACGGAAGAAAGACCATTTAATGTCAGTTTCATTTGGAGAGAGAGAGAGAAAGTTTTAAAAATGAAAACTAGGCTGTGAGAAAGAACGATGCTTCTTCTTTTTTTTTTCTTTTTCTTTTTTGGTTGGGTTTCTCAAACCATCACTAATTTTGGCAGTGATGACAATTTGATTCTCAGCTTGTAAGTTTGCGAAACAACACCATCTGTGGGACTCTAATTAGGAGGGTAATAGCCACAAATATTACTGCAACAGTTTCTCATGACAAGCTGTTATATGCCAGTGTGAAAACATTTTCCGGTTTTGATCGGGGCATTTAAGTAACAATCTAGAAAACAATATATTTACCCCAATGTAATCATTCTCATGTTCGCCACGTGTTTTTTTAACACGTATTTTTAATATTCTCTGTTTTCCGTGTGCAAATCAGAAGGTCGTCGTTTGCGAAATAGAAAAAGAAACTGTATTAGCAGGTTTTCCAAAGACAATAAGACCTTTTGTGCTGGGAGCATGACTGCAATTACCAAGCTTCACCTGCTGCGGAACGCGCTTCACATTACCTCCAAAACAATATCAAAATCATCATCAAAACCTGACAAAACGTTCCATTTTCAGACACACGATACATCACATTATCTTCTCAATCTCCTTACTTCATTTTCTTTGGTACCGTTTGAACCCAAAAAATCTGACATTAACAAATGGAAGTTAATTTGCCTCCCTCAGAACACGTTATAATCAGTCTAAAGGTTAATGTTTCTGCTAATTTATAAATGCAGGATTGCTGTCAGCATGAGGGGGAAATGGTTTTGAAAGGCCTGACATTGTAAATTAAGCCTGTCAGATCGTCTCTCTGTGCCGGCGGATCAGAAGACGCCGCAGTCTATGATGTCAGACAGGCAGGCAAACAGCCCTGAGGGACCAACCCAGCTCCCTCACTTCCAAAACATCGGAACGCATGGAATTATGGGGCTTTAGAAAGGTAGATTGGCACACAAACAGGAAGAGAACGGGATCTCATCTTTAGAGCCTGTGCTTCAAAACGTGATGATGATGATGATGATGATGATGATGATGATGATGAGATTTTTGGTAATTTTCGGGAGACTCACTGGGGAAGACCACTGGAATGAAGATGCTACTTGCAGTGCATTATGGGAGTATGGCAGCTGGATTCTCTAGCCATGTGTCAGTGATTACATATGCACTGTATAGCCCTTGTGCTACTTCCCATTCTGAGACCGAAAGGAAAATAAACTCCATCTCTCGGTACTCTTGATGCACAACTTAACTGCGTTAATAATGAATAGCATGTGTGTCTTTTAATCTTCGGATGTTTGTGCTCACCAATCAAGAATCCCCCCATGATGGTCTTTTGCAGACTTCATTTTTTAAAAGCCTTTATTAATGATATAAACTCAGGCTGTAATGTCAACTAGAAGTGAACCTATAAAAGAAGGTTATATCTTACAATATTCAAAAATAGCGATCGTGATTTTTGATCCAGTCCTAAAATGAAAAGTTTCCCTTCCTGTGATGGGCCTGACGTGCCTTGGAATATTTCCCCCGAAAAATATTAGAAACATTAGTTCTTGCTTGGCTTTTTTGTTTTATCAAGGCTGGCACTGTATGTTCTGAGAAAAGGTCATCTTCCGAAATGTTCAAAATTGAATTAACCGATTCTCAACCACGCGGTTTGGTGATCATCGGCCAGGTAGTTATGTGTAGAAAACCACAGGAAAGATCGACTGACCCTGAAATGCAGATAGCTGTAAAAATTTTTCGCAGCTTGTTCCCGTCTCTTTCTGGCCGACGCAGCTGATCTCCACGGCGATGTTAGCACGCGTTCACAGAGAATTACTGGCATCTCTCTTCTAAATAGAACCCTGGCAGCATTTACGTTCACATTTACAATAACATCACAACAGCCTCATTTGATTTTCCAACTTCACATCAACTATCCTCTTTGCCTGTGGAGTCGCTCCACTCAACAGAGCCTTGCGGGATGGAAAGAATTACACTTCTATAGACATTTTTGTGCGAATGCAGGAGGAACAAATAATAATTAAAAAAAAAACAACAACAACTCTGACAAGCAGCAGTCTAGTCCTGCTGGTGAGATTATAAGGCCAAAAAAGAAAGATAAAGATGAAGTCAACACCAGTAGAACCCCCACCCCACCTCAAACTCTCAAAAATATCTTGATCTGGACAAATTTCTCTCACAGCGGGAGGAAATCTTCATCTATAATCTGTGTAAAGCTTTGAAATATATGTTGGCTGCATTCCAACTATTTTTTCTCCACCACAACATGACCAATGGAATTAGTATTGCATTGTTGCAGAGAGAGAGAGAGAGAGAGAGAGAGAGAGAGAGAGAGAGAGAGAGAGAGAAAGTAAGAAAGGCTAGACTGACTGGATCTTGTCGATCAAGCATTCCTAGCAAAAGTGTGTGTGTGTGTGTGTGTGTGTGTGTGTGTGTGTGTGTGTGTGTGTGTGTGTGCATGAGTGAGTGCGTGCGTGCACGCATGCGCAAAAAAAAAAATTCAGCCTCTCCTCTGTATTGGACATCATTACTGTAGCCTGTCAGGACCCCGGTCTAATGGTGTCTCACCTGACAGCCTCACAGCTGCACCAAACAAGCATCACAGGAATGGGAGGCGTGGAGGAGAATATCAGGAACCCTTGATGGATAGAAGAAAATATAATTAATAGCAAACATGTAGTGTGTGTGTGCGTGTGTGTGTGTGTTTTTAAAGCGAAGTGACAAAGTATCAAATTTCTTGGTGGTCCCGTACAGCTTGCAGCCCCTCGCGGTGTCATTTCCATTTTTTAAGGGTCATTCTTGCATATGTAGCAGGTGGAGCTTGCGGGAAAGTGGCAATTAGGGTTCAAAGGTCATTTTTTTAAGCAATTTGCTTTATACATAGTTGTATTAAGCTCTTTGACTTCCTGAAAACTTAAGTGGAGGGGCAGATCCTTGTGATGGGGGGGGGGGGGGGGGGGGGTATTGCTGTGCTGTGTGAACAACTTGCAATTCCCAGTGGTCTCCATTGTCTGTTGTTGTAGCTGCCTGACTGCACGATGTTGTCATTATTCCTGCTCTTGCTTATAGGAACAGTTGAGTCAAAGAATGTGCAGGTGTGCTGGGTTTTCTGCTCCATCATCATTTTTTTTTTTCCAGCCAGTTTTGGTCTTGAAAAAGGAACAATATTACATTTGTTGGTCAATCACAGTGTTAATTAGGACACTCGTTTTTATTACAATGTGAATTTTTGGATTTATAAAGAAGCATCCTGGTATCAGCGGAGAAATATAGGTTTGCGCACTGCTTTTTCCATAACCAGGTTGTAATCCAGGCCAATGTGATCCTCGACTGATGTAGGCAGTCCTTGTCTGAAGAAAGTCTTGGTTTCATTTAGGACATGGATGTGTGGACAGTTTGCAAATATGTGTTTTATTACGTGTTGGAGTTTTGATGACATCATGCTGGGTCTCCATACACAAATCCACACGTCCCATTGACTTACATTAACTTCCTGCTGCCTTACATTCAATATAATCTTACTTGTTACTCTCCTATCCCGTCAACCTACTCAGATTCTTTCCTTAAAACCAAGTTTTCACCCAAAATGAAATTATTTACTTTAGGGAACTTGCTTTTTTTTCACAAAATGGAGACGAGTCCACGCAATATGACTGGGTGATCGAGTTTAGAAGTATTTTTTGAGTTTTTTGGGGGGGGGGTTTTGGTTTTGTCAAAATGTTTCTTTTCAAAATGTTTGTGCCATTAAATAAGTGCTCCTTTTCTTTAGATGTAAAGGATAATATACACTTCCAAATGTAATCCAAATCTCATCACAGTGCGAATCAACAGGAGGCAAACTCAGGTGCTAATGACTTTTTCCCTTCATAAATCACTCGCTGGAAAGCATACGCACGCACACACACACACACACACACGCACGCACACACACACACAAACACACAGGTCTGTACACACACCTGGCCACCCCTGCACTTGCTCGGTGCCTGCTGCTCCATAGCCCCACCCAGTGTAGAACAAGAAGTGCATGATGGTGCTCTCTTGGACATGAGGATTTAATAGGTGACCCTGGGCTGCATGCTGGGTCCCCTGCTGCCTGGGCTCATCCAACCATAAAATGAGGCCCAGGCAGGACCCGGCTGGTAATGAGAACTGGCATTTTGCTCAGGATAACCTCGGGAAAATCACTTCTATAAATACCTTCTATAAATAAAAATGTACCTTGGACCTAAGACTGCAAGAGGGGCTCTGCTCAGAAAAGGTCATCTATTGCCCCGACTCCAGCACATCTCACCGCTCGCTCTTGTTTTCTTTCTCTCTCGTACCTCTCTGTCAGTGTCCTGGGTCCTCGACTTCTTTTCTCCAATTTTTATTTTATAACATTTTTACCACATGGAATTCTGTGTGTTATCATTAATGTCATGTGACACATCCTTCTCCGACGTAGCTCCTCTGATGATTCCATACGACGGTGACCTAGCTTGGATCAGAACATAGATTCAGCATGGACAAGAAAAAGCTATGCAATGAAAAATTCAACAAAATTTAATACAGGCTGTTTTTTTTGTTTTGTTTTGTTTTTTGTTTTTCGCTGGAGTGTACGTCCACTTGTGTATTCACTGTTGAGTCTCCTGGTTGTGCGACATGTCATCCACAACGGATGAGCAATAGAATTCCATTTCCACCTTAGAAGAAACCCTCTGTGTTCAAATGTAGAAAATTTGTTCATTTGACCTCAAAGAAAAACTTCTAATATACTCGTGCAGTACACAATCCGTATTTACCACAGCAATATCATGAACACCCCCTCCCCCTTCTCCAATACCAATGAATGAGCTCACTGTGCATCAGAATCTGGAGCCATTAGTGAATTAGATGTGAATTAGCTTCATGGAGTGACGGCACAGAAGTGGGCCAATTTACAAAGACATTTTTCAAAAGTAGACTAGTGAGCTCACATACCTCCACCGAGGAGACGACGTAGATACGGAATATGTAGTTCAAATCGGAGTATCGGCAAAATCCGGTCATCATTTTTCTTCCCAACTGCAACAAAGAGTTAATCCAAATCCCCAACCCGGATCGTGATCCATAACATCTCAGGAATTTATTATCCATCTGTTTTAAATGCAGAGCTGAAATGAATTCAATCAAAATGTGCTCAAAGTTTGAAGCGAGGTCGACAACTATATGGCAAATTGGCTTTTGGGATTACAGATCTGGAACATAAACAAGATAATCCTTGGAAACTGAAATGTTCTTTGAACTATTCCTCAAATTATGAGGAACAGTTTTCAGGATTCGGGACTATCGCCCTTGTTCCATGGGTTTTTTTGTGATATTACCCATCTTTCTACCAAAATTCATCAGTATCTGTTCATGTTTTGGATTTAGATTCATAAAACTTGTTTTTTGCGATATCCTACTGACCAAAAAATAGAGATGCCTTTACTTCCTGAGCAGAGGTGACAAATAGAAGATGGTTTTCATGGACCTGGAAAGGAAAAAATAAGGCTAATGTTAACCGGTGACTTTCCACTGACTACAGCGCTCACATTCACAAAATGGGCTCTTGATGATGGAGATCTGATCTCAGACAAAGTACCAGGCCTAAATATAATGACAAGATCAGATTAGGTTATAATACCAGGTGTAAACAGAGGCGTATACTTCCAGATATAAAGATGTATGTCAAATATTGGGTATTTAAGTATAAGCAAGACTGAAGCTATTACATAATTCAACGAGTATGATCAGACATATGAGATGAATCAAAGCTCCAGTTTTCAGTGTTTTTCTCTGTGAAGGAAGTCAAAGACTCTCTCTCTCTCTCTCTCTCCTCTCTCGTTCTCTCTCTCTCTCTGCAGTCCAGGTCGCTACTTAATCTTCACTTAGCCCCCATTTTACTGCCTGTGGGCAACTTAAACTGATTAGCCTCGACCCTACTAGGACTGGCTGACCTCCCAACGCATCCAATATCACTTATTGATCAATATTCGTATTGATCCAAACTCCCCATGCCGGATCAAGGGCGAATGTTTCTATTGATTTAACCAGATTAAGGAAGACAAAAGGTTGACAAATAAGTTTAGATGCAACCAGCCAACAGGATATGACAGCATGGGGCATGAGGATTACCAGCCGGTATTAGATTTGATGAGCGTTAACTGTGGAATTGATATAGCTCTAGGACTGTACTGATCGCTAGCTAATCAAGTAACACAGTATGTTAATTGAGTCACGCTTGCCCTTTAGATGCATGAGGTTATAGCCATCGATTTACCTGACTAAACCCAGCTTTAGATCAAATGCAGATGGATTAATTTACGAGTTATGGCCGGGGGTCGGATGATGGCGAAAAGGGGGTAAACTGTGCATGAAAGATCTGTAATGTTTTTTTGAAAAACACAGACTATGCACGCATTTTTTTTGGAACATTTTTGTGTATAAAAGTTCTGTTTAATAGCAATGGGACATGTCATTAAATTTATATTAGTTACAGTAGACGTCCTGGCTATTGAATACAGTACGTGGCTTCTTCATCACCACAGAACAAGCGAATACAAGCTGTTACGCTCTGTGCGTGTGTTGTGCATGAACACCGTATCCTTTATTAAGCCATGGGAAAACATGCTTCCCTCCTTATTAAATATTGATGTCCTGAGTGGGATAAAATGAGTGAATAAGTCATGAAACACTGACAGCACAACACTCAAAGAAAGAGAGAGCATGCGGACATTTGCAATGTGTGATGCGTGAATGTTACCACAGAGAGCAGAGACGGAATTACACCTCTCTGAAGATGCACATAAATGTCTCTGCAAATCCTGCACGGAGAAAGGTGTTATTGGTAATCGTAGCGCAGGTTGCAGAGGTCTCCAGACGAGTGAACGCGCACATCTTTTAAATGTAGATAACACAGAGTACCTTCATGTCTGGAAAGTTCAAATGTTGTCCAACGGTGAGTCTAAAACAGGAGCTGAAAGTAATTACGCTCCTTACATGTGAAGAGTCCAGGACTAGAAGGCACTTGAGGAGGCTGTGTAGATACAGAAATCCTCAAAAAAAAAAAAAAACCATTTATAACATGTCCAAAAATACTGATAGTGACTGCTCTGTATATCCTGCCAATGATCTGCAACAGGACGCAGGATCGAGAAAGTAGTTGAGACTCAAATCTATCAGCCGGTAGCAGCAGCAGGATCCAAATCAAGAATTAAAAATTCGCCCGGTAGATTTTCCTGCTCACAAACCAACCGACCAACTAGAATCGCACACTTCTGTGACGAACTTAAGAAAAAAAAATCAAAAGATCAGCTCAGAAAGTGTATCGTCTTCATTCGTGGCCAATGCTACTCTTCTACCTAGCAGTCAGGCTACATCGTTTCTACGTCATCCTGCTTATAAACCATCTGCACCAAACACGTAACCTCCTTGGCAAAGGTTTTTATAAAAACGGGCCTCAACCTCCATTTTTACACTTTTTGTGTTTCTGGGATCAGGAGCAGTACGATCCGTCCCTGGATTGTGTCTCTTTCTGCTTCTACACTTGCGTGATGTGTAAAGGTAATGTTCCCACCAAGACAGCGTGATGTAAAGGGGATCTGGGAATACAATGAAACAGGGCTTCATGTGGTTCCAAAATGAAACATATTTTTGGGAAGTTGAAAACCAGAAGATGTGGACACTTTATTTCAAGCCTGAGGAATATTGACACGGAATAAGCTGGTGGTCCATGAGCACTAAGCACTAATGGTCACGGCTATTTCACCAGAATAAAGATTATTTATCCATCCCTTTTTCTTGGCTCACATTATTGTATGAATTGGCAGCTCCAAGTTGGACGAACAATTCCTAGTGGACTTTTTTTTTTGAGACAACTAAACACCAATAATTGAAAGATTGAGGTTCGTTAGATGATATTGGCCCTATTTGCCAAAGAAATTGCGACTTTTTTTTGTTTTCTTTTTTGTTTTTGGATCATCAAGTTAATCCCAAAAATATCACCAGCCAGAATCTTGCCAATTATCTGGGTGGGTATTCCGTGTCAAGCTCAGCATGGCCAATTCTCTGCGGGACTCCCCTCGGCTAGGAGACAGACTTGACTGGTGAGGTCGCGTATTATCGTCACGGTCATCCGATCTGCCTCTCTCTCTCCCTCTCTCTCTCTTTGCAACTGCAGACAGTAAGTAAGACTTGAAAATGGCTTCACGGGTTAAAGGACAACAATCTTCAAGTAGCTTTGATGCATTTATAGTGGCACAAATGCTATTGTTGTCTTCATTGTTCTTTGCACTGCGTCCATCAGCTGGATCGATAGGAACATTCCACAAAGTTTTGGTGGCTTCTCACTTGCCCGTTTCTCCCCAATTCTCTTTGAAAAAAAAAACCCTTACCACCAAGCTGAAAGCCATTCAAGTTGCTCATACACACTTACAAACCCCCTCCCCTTCTCTCTTTAAAGCAATGTGTATTTCTTCACATTAGGCCTTTCAGGACCAACGCTTCATAGGCCTGTCAAGTGCCGTACTGGGTTGAATGTGGTCATTTATAAAAAGTCGAGTGGAGCGCGCGCACACACACACACACACAAAAGCAAGAGAAGCCATTTTGGTGCTGTCAGAGGGTTTTGTGACTCTAACCAGCTGCAGTGATGTGCTCTGACACTTTGGTTCTTGTATTGTGCTTTTAAGAGCTCTGCGTGGGCACTCTCGGCATCACACACTGTCAAGCAAGACAAAAACACACCTGTCACCCGCAACCATTATTGCTGCACTTAAAGAGTTTCCTCACTGATTTCATGCCAGCAGAGGTCTTGAGGTGACTTTGTGACATGTTTGCTGTACAGTAAAGCTTACCCAGGAGATATATATATATATATATATATATATATATATATATATATATATATATATACAGTATATACTTTAGGTAGGCTGGTAAGAATTGGGGTTGCATGTTTTTTTAAACAACCACAATCTTTATACCAAATCACAACGTTAACTAGTTTCCGCAACTTTCAAAAATACAACACATTTTTTTGGTCAATTTTTAAAATTCAAGCATTTTGGACTTGAGCAGTCCCAATCGTGCAGAGCTCCTCGCTTTCATTTTGAAGTTTCGGCATGAAAATGTAAAGCTGGAAATGAAAATAAACAGGAAATGTCTCCTGATCACTTTTGAATTTTTTTGTGCTTTCCTTTATTTTCCGACTGAAATCAATTGCCCTTCATTTAAATCCGTTGCCTTTCTAGAAGGTCACAGTGTACAAAACAAACAGTAGAGAGGACAAAGACCAGACAATCCTCCATTATGCCCCCCCATTCTTTCCCCCCTTGCTTTCTCTGTTCCTTCTTCCCCTGCTACCTTTATTTGCTGCCCTATTAACAACTGTTACTGCAGCTTTAATTACGCCCCTGTGATCTCCAAGAGTGGCGGGCCCGTGTCATCTCCTTCCCAGGGGAGCCTAGGTAATTACCAGCATCCATCCAAGGGCCATTGCTCCTGTTCCTCGGTCGCCGTGGCGATAATCACACTGCTGCTGCTTGCATCTGTTCCTTGGGCGAGAAGTCCAAGTGGCCTAAGCCTGTCACACCATGCCTTCCTGTGTCAGGATTGACCTCTGATCCCACCCGTGACTCCAGTGAGCTAATTTGTTTTCTCTCGCAGACCAAAAGGTGAAAACTGAAATTCCACCAGAATGTAAAAGCTTTGATATGAATGTTCTCCATCCTTATTGTTCTGGCTTTATGTCAGCCCGTCGCTCACATCTGTGCGGATCCCTGCTGGATTTTTAAAACACGTTATTTGGGCCATTGATCCTTTGAGATCTTCAGATCTTGTAGATCATATTCATCATGCATTTTTAAAATAACAACCATCTGTTTTACAATGTAAAAATCAAAGTATTGCCAAGTATATTTGTGTACTACAAAATATTTCACAGTCTTAAAAAAAAAAAAGCCCATTTACCCAGCCCATAATGTTAAGTATAATCAGATTTTTTATAATTATTACTGTTTACTAGAAATTAGACACTTTGATTTTCATTGTGCAATTTCTGGAAGTAACTGTTCATAGAATAAAAACCCCATCTTGAGCACCGCTAACCTTTTCTCCTACTTTTAGTCTGACATCCGAACTGTACTACTACTACAAAAAAAAACTCCCATCTAAGCAGTATTTCCAGACAGTTTTAAGATTAACTCTGAAAAGTATATACAGTGCAAGTCTGTTGATTAAGCCCCACACGTATTGTGTACAGCTCTGACTGGTAGTAAATCTGTCTGATGGGAATCTTTGCCAAAATTAGGACTGACATTTTACAGTGAAGTAGGAACTTGTCAACTTTCATACGCGTCTCTTCAAACGTTTTCCTCTCATGTGCAGCCTTCTGCAATTCTTGGCCAACTTTTCATGGGAATAAAGACTCACATTTATGGAGCAAGAGTCAGAATTAGCGAGCAATCAGCATACAAATCCTCTGAGACTATAAAGCCATTTCCCTCTTTCTCACTGATGAGACCCAGCAGCAAGTCGTCCCCCCCAACACACACACACACACACACACACACACACACACACACACACACACACACACACACACACAATCTTAAACTTTCCCATAATGAGAGCACTCCCTGACCACACTAAGACACAAGAAAAAGAAGAAGGATTAAGTGCCGGTGTATGGTAGATGAAGGGATAGGTAGCTACTCTAAATAAAGATATAGTGCTTATTTGCAGCAGATGAGGTGGCAGAATATAAAGAAGCAGCGGGACTTGAATAATGAAAAGCTTTTTGATCAAAGGGACAGGAAAAGCGGTGTATTTAAGCAGGTCAGAATCTTTAAAAGCTGTTTTATTTATGCACTTTTTAAAAGGAAGTCATAGTCAATATTTGGCAGCTGTGACATTAACGAGCAACGTATTATAAGGGGTGGGGGGGTGGGATTCATAAATATGCATAAAGATATTAGAGGGGTGTTAACAGTAAGCACCTGTCTACTTAACCGTGACAGGAACTCTGTGAGTGACTTTAGAGAGAGACCCCACCACCGCCGCCATCACCAGCAGCCTCCTCCTCCTTCTCCCAGAGCCACATGTGTCCTTCTTTACTTAACGTCGCCTCTCCTTGCCTGTGACAGTGCCGTTGACAACCCACACTTGGAAAAAAAAAGAAAAAAAGAAGAACATGTTTTCAGAGATGCCAAGCTGCAATGGTGAAAGCTCAAGGTTAGAGTTGCTCTTTCGCTCGTTGGCTTGCACATCCGCCTGCTTGCTTGCCTGCATCTTTCTTTACTTTCTATGAATATTGGTGATCCACATTGTGAAATTAATAATGCATTTTCATATTTTTCTCATCTCAAGATGTGGGGAATATTGTAGCGTCTGTCAAGTCGGCTTGAAAAAATCGGAACTGTTGCAAGTCAAAGGGTTATGCATCTCCCCCCCCCCCCCCCCCCCCCCAGAAGCTGTTAGGAGAATTAACTGTGACAGGAAGTGCTTCTTTACATTTGGCATCTGTATAATTACCTCAGATGTTGTTTATATCATTATTGTTACTACTATTATTATTACTATTATTATTATAAAAGGTTAGTCATGCTTTCGCTTCCATTCTGGTATGAAATTTAATGGTCGATGAATAACATTTCCCACGTAAATATGTCAGGTGGTAATTGTGAAAGTTTTTAGATTTATATAAAATCTACTCATAAAAGAAAAATCTTTCATTAACTTTTAATTTTCCAAG
Source organism: Aulostomus chinensis (assembly GCF_037954235.1). Lineage (NCBI taxonomy): Eukaryota > Metazoa > Chordata > Actinopteri > Syngnathiformes > Aulostomidae > Aulostomus > Aulostomus chinensis. The sequence goes on along the minus strand of NC_141336.1, from coordinate 14,424,954 downwards.
TCTGCTGCATAGGCAGTTTCATAATATCACCTTGGTTTTAATAGAAGATTCTTTGTCGGCCTTCAGGTGTGGACGCAGTGTCACGTGGGTCATTGCCTGATGTCATTTTTTCATATTTCCTCAAAGTGTTCAGGTATTTCTTCATTTATCAGAGGCAAGCTTTTATTTTGAGCCTTTACGTTTTGAAATATCTCAGATTTTTATGTATATTTGTGCTTATTGTTGTTCGATGCCACCCTCTTTTCTGATCTGCTCTCATGTTTAGAGGGACCGCAGTAGAAAAGCCTGAGAAGAGGCCAAGAGTAGGGACCAATGACCTGGGGAGAGCATGTGGATTCAAAATGGCTGGTATAGGTTTATAAAAATACTGGCATTTTCAGCCAGACAACATTCAAATAACATACGACAGAATACTGGGGCCTGATGAGGATAGGAATATTTTTCTTTATGCCCTAAAAGAGAAAAAAGTTGACAGTAAGAAGTTTTCTTCTCTAGCGTGTACTTCGAGACAAAAGTGGAAATTTTTTCAAATTCAGAGCAGGAAGATTTTTTTTTTCTTCTTCATTGTGCATTTTGAGAATAAAGACAACATTTTGTGAATAAATTCGGCTTTTTGAGATTAAAATTGACCTTTTGAGACTCTGTCAAATAGCACATACCGTATGAGTGCTGCTACAAAATGCCCTGCACTGATGAATCAGTGGAATTGTGCTTCAGAATCTGCTCTAGTAACAAAGAAACTGTCAGTCGCTCCCCTTGTGAAACTCCCTGCATAGACAGGAGTCCACTTTTTCTCAAATTATCTTCCTGCTCTTATTTACATTGAATTTATTCTCAACTTATTTCCACTTCTTTCTCAAAAGGGCATGAAGCGGGTTTTTTGGGGGGGGGGGTTGTCTTTTTTTTAAGCGCTGTTTCATCTGGTCAGATGGATGAGCCACTCCCACTGTGCTTTCACCCCAATTTTTCATTTGCATTTTTCAAAGTCACACCCCAATGGCTCTGTCCTTTCATTGATGTGAGGTGGCAATGAAGAGAGATAGAGACAAAAAAAAAAAAAGAGTGAAGGTAACAGAGGACGGGGGAAAGTGACGGCCATCTGGGATGACTCAACAGCTACGTCCAGGAATGCTGACTGTACCACATTGCGTCTTCCCATCACACGCTGCAGGATGCCAGGCTGAGACGGATGCAGGACAAAAGGTGCTGTTGTTTACTGCTATGTTCCTTCTCTCTTGCCCTCCCTTCATCCTCTCATCCTCTGTTTGCCTCTACGGGAGACAAGCCCCCCTCCTGCTTGAGCCAGACAGCACTGATCTGAATATGACGGCAGAGGAAAAAGAGGGCAGGTGGGTTTGTGGAGAGTGAGGTCTGTGGTGGGTCAGAACCCAACAAGCTGTGCTGGGACACTGCGCTCTCTCTCTCTCCTCCCAGCGCCAGGTGGTGTGTTTGTCTGTTTCCACCTACTCACCTGAAATGCCACTCTGGCTCTTCTGGACTATCGCCACGTGTCATGCACATTACTTACCAACACGAGAGGTAAACATGTGTGGAGGACACGGAGGTTGGTAAACATCCTTGTCACATCTGACTTGTGCTCCCTCTGTGCCTTTAGAATAACTTTGAGCACTTTAAAGCACTGTTAGTGACAACCGCGCACCCTATAAAGCTCCTATTTGACCTTTATGCTTGTAATAATATTGAAGCATTCTTTTAGCATGATGTTTTCTTCTTGACCATATCCAAGCACACATCCTCTACCATCCCTTTCCATCCACAGTGGGTTTTATTCTTTCTTTCCTGTGTTTTGTGCTCTTAAAGACAGAGAGCGATGGGCCTCTTGGTACCACATGGGACCGCTGAGAGCCAACCATTTCAGACTTCTGGCTAGCCTTCATGTTCAATCAATAACCCTCTATAGAGGCTCTGTCTTTGGAGTTTGTTGCTGTACTCTTGTTTGCCATGGATGATGAAACTGGTCAAGCTTGATGCTTTTATACCCTTTCAAATGAGCCATATTGTTTTGGAAAGGAGCAGTGGAAGACAATGTGTATGGATAACACTGAATAGAAGTTTATGGAACATAAAATTGCCTTTCTTTAATACTTGAAATGGCTACGTACTGTGGTATAAGTATTGTCACAGCCATCTACTCAGAACTGCAGAAAATGCTTTGACAAAACTACTTGGGGGGGGGGGGAGAAAAATGTGTGTTTGATTTTTGTGTAGAGGAGTAAATGCACACAGCAGGAGATGAGAAACCCTTCTTTCCAGGTAAGCTCTGACTCAGCAAATCTGTACTCCACTTGCAGTTTCTGCTGCCAGTGTCTTCCCAGATATTGCCAAACTTTGTCCGAGCTGTTTCAAAAGATCCACTTCAGCTCTCTCAAGCAGATGCAATTCCTCCAGACCTCCATTTTTGTAGGTAGATGGCCAGGACAACCTCTTCTTCATCTACCAAGCTATTTGCGACGTCACGTGTACTGCCATCTTCTGAGAATAATGAGTATTGCATACCTCAGTTTATTTGCTCCGAAAAACCAGCTGGTATACTTGACTCATTCCTCTCCTGAATAGTGATAAAAAAAAGTCAAACAACAAAAAGAGAAAAATAACAAACTACAATGCGGGAATATTATTGTTCCAGTTCCTTTGGCACACTTTAGATTTACCTCTTATTTGAAAGTGTCAAAATTAAGTCAACCTGTGCATCTCTTTGTCAGGGCTGCACAGAAGGAATATTTTCTTATCTTTCCATGCATGAAAATAGTTCCTATGGTGCTGGTTGTTGCTGTCAGAACCCACATTTAGGACACTGATATTTATTGGAGGAAACCATCTATTTGTGTAACTTGGAGTCCAAATACTTGCATTCTTTTTCGCAATTTGAATGTTTTTTCCTTCACCAGCAGCTATTTGATACCAAAGAAAAACTACCTTCAGCCTGGAAGATGGATGGACCCTGGCTGGTCGGACATAGGTCAACGATTTCCCTTCCCATGTCAACTAAGAAGTAAACACCAGGACACAGGCAGCTATTTCAGCTCAGTGTCTGGGCCCATGCACTCTGCTGTGAAGCTCAAGATCCCTATCTCTGAGAAAAGAAAGAGCCCCCGCCCTTCTCCCTCTCCCTTTACCCCACCCTCTCATCCCCTCCCACTCCACCCCTATCCTCTGTCCCCTTACCTTCATTACGCATTTTTTGTTTATGCTTGGGCGCAACTGTGGCTACTCCTGATGGTTTGAGGTCAGGCGTGACTGGCCACGGGTTACTCTAAATAAATACACACGGACTAGCCAGGAAGGAGCGGGTAGGCTGTGCTTGCTGCCGAATCACCCTTGATTAATCAGCTGGCAGATTCAGGGTGACTTTTTGTGTACACTCCCCACCACTAACATTCCTCCCCCCTCACCTACCACCACTTCCACCACCACAGCTCCCCCCCAATCCCATGAAAGGTGATGGAATCGGGTCGGGCATGGACCGAGAAATCTGAGCAGCCCAGCAGATGGAGCATTGCCACAATGTTGTGTGTCTGTAACAAACATAACAAACACATATACGCAGGGACGGACACGCACAAATGCACAAATACAATTTCAGACAGCATCCCCACTGTTCCCCTGACCGACCACTCCAGCTTGTAGTCTCAAGTTAAAGACACGGGAAGTCCGCATTTCAAGAATGCAGTAGAAGCAGCACACATGGCCTGTTGTCACTCTGAGTGGGGACGACAAAGAGAGGAAAAGAGCTTCATAACTCGCGGAACTGCTTGACACAAACATACGTGTTTGTCGCAGTTTGAATTTGAGATGGCTACTGAAATTATAGTTTTAGGGTGCACTCGTAGAAAACATGTAAAATGACCACAACCTCTTTCATGGTGGTGGTAAGTAGTTTATTAAAACAAAATGGCACCACCATGGAAAAGGCTTTTTTTTTAACAATTAGGATTTCCTTTTTGTGTGGCGTACATGAATTCCCACCGGTTACTGCAACACCGGTCGTGCTTGCATCATTGGGTTTCACACCTTTCAAGCCAAACCACAATGATTCCCCAGCATTGCCAAGTGCTTTTAATGCCTAAATATGAACAGACTTCAACTGTATTGACACGTCATGAAAGCTTGTATTCCAGACAATTTTATTTCAACAAGCAGAATAATGATCAAATAAAGTTCTTTAAAGAACAAACCAACTGGCATTGTTTCTCTGCAATTTCAACAGATGTTGTACCACCACTGCCACATAATAATGGGGTGTTAAGAGGTTGTTTCACGTATTTTATACGGTCGGTTTTAGTAGTTTTGCAACAATACGTTAGCTGCACAGCAAGACTGAGATCTGCGATTGATATCTAGTTTGCAACAGCAATCAAAACCAAAGCTTTACACGCAGCAGGCTGCAGTGGTTGATTCCACCACGCTCAGCTCTGTTTCCACCTCCTGTTTCTTCTACCTCACCTCTTTACCACCCATCAAACCCACCTCAAAGAGCAAGAGCACTGGCCAACCAGCGCTATCATCTTCACCAACCCCTACCTTGGCTGCCATCATTAGAGGTGGTGCTGTTCTTTCACCTGTCAGCTCCACTCAACCATGGATCAGTAGAGCCTCAGCTGGACCATGCAGACCCCTGTCACCACCCGTGACCCTCTCCTCTCTTACTGGCTCCATATTTCTACCCTTCACCCAACTCTGCACCCCCTTTTTTGCCTTCTCTGGCCTTCAGGCTCATCCAACCCATTTCCTCCCTGCTCCTGCTGGAGCTCAACCTCCCAGCCCAGCTCTAGACCTAGCCCCCGGCCTTAGCCCCCCAGCCCCTGCGCCTCTGTAGCCCCCAGCATGGATGGACCTATCCTCGGGCAAGGTGTGCCCCCATGTGGCACGCCTGTCCAGAATACAGGTTACCAGCTCTGATCGCCGCAATAGACTTCAACCCAAACCAGCTGCCCTGAGGGGGCAAAGAGAGAGAAACAGAGAGAGGAAAAAAGAAGGTGTCCATTGAGCAAAATAGAAAGTTGATGAGTGAGAGGAGGAGGGGGGTAGGAAAAGAGAAAGAGAGGGGAGGTAGGGATAGGGATGAAGTTTTGCCCTAAGGCAGGGATGAGGCAATGAGTACCCCTCAAAAACAAGCAGGCTGTTGGAGACCACCATAGGCACTTCTACAGAGGGAGAACATGGGAGCTTTCAGGTGTGTGTCAAACACTAAGCAGCATGTTCTCTGTTCTTTGGTTCCTCTCCACAGTGACACGCTTTAGCCACCCCACTGATATCCTCTGGAAAATCTAAACCAGACAGCTGAGCCACTGATGATGACCGTTTGATCTCGTAAGCTCCTGTTTTTCTTTTAGTTTGTAAAGTTAACTTGTTGTTCCATGTTCTTGTAATTTCAAATTAACTTGGCTAGATCAGTTTACGTTGTGCTATTTCATTGCAACAGATTTCATATCTAATGTTGGACATGGGCTGTAAAACTAAACCATATGTCACCAATTGCTGCAAACTGCATCCAGACAATCAGCACTAAAGAAAAAAAAAAAAAACGGTCCGAGTTTGAAGCGTCATTAATTTTCCAACCATTTTGTTTTGCATTGAGATTGCCAAGCACTCAGTGTGGGTTGGTCCCTTATCACGGTTGCAGATATTGTAATCAGGCCGTAATAATCACACTTCCAGAGGCAGAATGCGCCTGGGGCCAACGCCAACAGGCTCTAATGTGGGGCGCCACGGGCCGCTAGCCTGCAGACACACAGGGCTGGCAGATGGAGGCTGCCATTATACACGGGCAATCAGAGAACACAATCAAGCAATACTTTCTATATCCAGATAGGTGGACTGTGGGAGATGTACAGGTTTAGTGTAGATTTAGTGTCATTACAGCAACCTGCTTGATCCCTGATGGTGGTTGATGTGGATGTCAGATCAGATAGATATAAAGCGGCTGATCAGCGGTGCTCTGACTCACTCACAATAATTGGTGTTTTATCAAAATAATGAGCTCTTGAGGTAGATGCTAGCTCACAGAGGTTCAAGCCTTCTTGCTGGCACATCTGCCTCCTATGTTTTGGTTCGTTGAACTTTAGTCCAAAGCCGAACTGTACACAGGTTAAAGAAAGTAATTCTAATTTCATGAAGATATTCAAATTTAATATAAGATCAGATAACATGATTCCAATGATGATATAGTGCATAGAATAATGGCAAGGTGCAGGAATGAGTCCTAAACCCAGGAAGTGAACTAGCATTGTTGAGGTCACCTCATGTCAAAATCCAAATGTGTTTTTGCTTGGGTTAAATGCCTGAAATAAGGTCTGTAGTTACCACATGCGTAAGATATTGTAACAATTTGTTTTACAGCTTAAAATCTGTCAGTAAGTACCACGCTTGCGCATCTCAAAGCTTTTTTTTTGCTTTTTTTTTAAAAGCAGTGGTTTCTCACAAGTGGTTAAGCAAGACTGCAGAGGATTTCCCTGACATTAAATGTCATCTCACACACACACACACACACACACACACACACACACACACACACGCACGCACACACACACACACACAAAACCAAGTGTGAAGTTTATTTATGGTGTCTGTTGTTTGCTCACATATTAGGTTTCTACTGTCTAAATGGTTGTAGAGATCATTGTGCACAACAAAACATGGACACAATGAGATTTGGAATGTGTGTAATCAACAGATTCGCCTACAAAAATGCATCGTTCCTGCAGCACTCTGTATAAAGAATGACATGCATTCATCTACCTTAAAAGAGAATGCATTGTGTAAAAGAGTGGCATTTAGTGGCAGTTATATAAGACCATTTAAGAGATTTGTTTCTTAACTTTAATTTTTCTGGTCTTGACGCTCCCTCTGTTGTGCAGACTTTCTTCCTCTCTATCCAACACTAAAGGTTTATGGAAACTTGGATCACAACCACAAGCCTTTCCTGTTTCCTTTCCTGAATGGAGAGACACACAGAGGTGTTAGCAAGTCTGGTGGCGCACGGTGAGTGTAGTACAGTATTTTGAGATACTGCTCTGCTCTGACATCATTGTCATCATCATCATCATCATCATCATCATTATCCTCATGACTCATTTATGACATCTGCCTAAGAGGACATGTCAGTCAGAGCACAGGAGCAGTTTAAAGTGTACTCACATGGACCAGGAGAGGACGTAATGAGGGCACCAGTTAATCAGAATGAGCTTGACATTGTACGTTCCAGAGTCCTCTGCTAGATCAGATCATCAGCACTTTCTAATCAGACTTTCAATTTTTTAAAAAAGCAACCTCTGTAAACCGTAAATCTTTCTCGAGAGAGTCTTTGTGTTTCCCTTTCTCTAATTGTCTTGTGTCTCTGAATCGTAAATCTCTCAGGGAGGAGCCATTAGCAAAAATGGCTGGCAGGGACTCAACCATCCGTACATTGCTTTTCTATTCACAGCAAGAGGATACTGAAACAAGTCGTGGTCTATTCACAGCGGTCAGATGAAAGCATGTCTGGCTTGGCAGCACAGCTTTTCATGTCAGCAGCCAACGAAACCCATATTTGGGATTTCTGTGGTAAGAACGGTTTCCTTCCGAACATACAGAGGAATAGAATCGTCACACAATACGCTCCCTGAATGGAATTGTGTTATGGTGGTATACTGTATGCTAACTTCTCCAATGTGACCTGTTTCCTGAGCTCATTTACTCACTGTTATGAGTCTCAACACACACGACTGACTCAGTGCATTGTAGACAAAAACAATGGCATCAAACAAAGCCTGACTAAATCACTTCTGTGGAACATAAGTCTCTGATGATTAGCTGGTCTTTAATTTGTGCCTTGTACGCAGGCAAAGAGTTGTTTAATGTGTTTGCAGTTTAACCCAAGGTGACGGCCAGCTCTGGGAAAACAGCACGGAAAAGACTTCTCATAATGAAATATCCTGTCTTAAGTGTTTTAGGGGGATTTTGTTCAAATATAAATAGGACTAAATCAAAGCGGCAATGAAATGATTTCCTGCTATAAGTGCAGGCTTCTGCTGATGAACTACAAGGGGGATAGGAAATGACATCACATTAACACAGAAATGAAAGCGGCTTATTGTGGTAAATATGGGATATTTGATTTCTTTACAAGTGATGTCAATTCCCAAACATCTCTAAAATGAACAGTGATATTGTCTTGATTTTTTTGGCTTTAAGACTTTAGAACAAATGTACAGGAATCCATGACTAATACAGTGTATAATCGAACATTATTGTTTCTATAAATCCTCAAAAAAGCCTCCAAACTGATAGGTATGAATGACCCGAACCACTTCATTAAATCAAATTATATTGGCCTTAAAAGTATTAATTTCTGGCCCCTGAATTACAAAGGAACCACGCTGGAGATCCTCAGTGTTAAATACATAGTGCATACAGTATTACAGAGTTAATGGGACAGATAATTGACAGTGAACCATATGAGGTTAATAATAGATGCTCAATTGACTGCTATCAATTTGTCACACCGAGGATTCGAAGCTCTCATTCATGCCGAGAGAAGGCATCCACTTTTTACTTATAAAGTGAACCACAACAGAAAAGGACCAAAACAATCAAAATGCAAACATACATGATAAATACCGTTCCTTTTGCTTTTGATAATCCCGTTTCTATTTTTGCACGAGTAAAAAGGGCTCAGTTCTGAATATAAGCATGGATTAAACAACGTCAAAGATCTGGCAAAAGTGTTCATACAAATGTTTTTTTCTATTATATTCACTTTTAAATTAGTTATAAGAAAAAAAAACTTGACATAATACACAACATAAGAGAGTGTAGGAATATTTCACCGCACCAGCATAAGAACATACAAACCCCAAAGAAGCCAAACGAAATTTTGACGGATTAAATTGTTATGATCTGGAAAAAAAAAAGATCTTATCTTGTAATCTTATCATATATACCGCCATGATTTGAGAGATGTGTATCATGTAATATGGCAGGTCAGCTACTGTCCCAGGCCCTCTCTCCATCCTCTACTGTTTATATCTTGTGTTTCACCTTTTTCCGTCCAAACAATAAGTGAGCAGGCCAAGAGGAAACCTGTCCTGAGATCTTGGTGTACAGTCCAGACAAATGCAGGCTATTACCCAACATATACAGGATAAATGTGAATAAACACGAACCATATCCTTCACTTCTGAATGTTCACTTCCAAAGAGGTGATGCATTTGTTTGGATGTGTGCAGGACTGCACAAAAACCGTATCCATTTCAGACTTGGTGGAGAGGAAGAGCACGAGACAGACAAGAAGATATTACATTTTGGGGTGGATACATTCATTATTTTACGGGTTCTTTAACATTGCAAGACTGGATGGAGTGCTCAGAGGCTGGAGTTGGATAAGGTGACAACTCGTTGTCAGCAATGTCTGTTTAACTCATCCTTACAGCCAGCATATAATTGTTTTTGCCAAATTTAAGCAACAGTATAAAATTCTGAGCAAAAAAATGCTTCATGAACCTTTTCTAAATAACCTCCGGCTGCCCTATAGACTAAACAAGACTAGAAATATCATGAGGGAAACAAAAAACGAGTTTATCTTACTCAATTTCACATATATTTGACACCGCAAACAAATTACATCACCGGAGTTTGAGCGGTATCTAAAAATATGACACTGGAGATGCAGGATGTTTGGGTATTCATGTGTGTGCGTGATGAAGGATGAGGAGGGGATTTAGTGTTGCGGCTTAGATGTGGCTTACCATAGTGTGTGTGTGTGTGTGTGTGTGTGTGTGTGTGTGTGTGTGTGTGTGTGTGTGTGTGTGTGTGTGTGTGTATTCATGGTTTCATGATTACAGTGAATTTTATGATCTGCTGTTCTATTATGTTACTTTATGATTGTTGAAGCATGTGATACAAGACATTTTTTAATCTTATCTCATCTTATCTTATCTCATCTTGTCTTATCTTATCTTATCTTACCTTATCTCATCTTATCTTATCTCATCTTGTCTTATCTTATCTTACCTTATCTCATCTTATCTTATCTCATCTTGTCTTATCTTACCTTATCTCATCTTATCTTATCTCATCTTGTCTTACCTTATCTCATTTTGTCTTATCTCATCTTACCTTATCTCATCTTGTCTTATCTCATCTTGTCTTACCTTATCTCATCTTGTCTTATCTCATCTTACCTTATCTCATCTTGTCTTATCTCATCTTACCTTATCTCATCTTGTCTTATCTTGTCTTATCTCATCTTATCACAATGACATCTCTGACTGCCATGGGATCTTCCTGCTCTGAATCAGCTGATTTAACCGCTTCTCTCATGCCTGTGGTGTTTAAAAGAGTATTGGTTTAAGGAAAAACAATCAAAATATGCCATGTTGCAACATTACAAAAATGCTTTGAGATCAAATTACAAGTAAACTGCAAAGCAGAACACTGGAATTGAATGTAATGCCTCTCCAGTCATTACTTCACTCTGTATCATTTGAATAAATATCCTCTATGAGCAACTCATGTAAAAAACTTCAATCAAATTATTGTCTTATTTAGAATAAGGTCAATAGTCAGATTAGTATCGTCCGTGTAAACATAGTCAGTTCTCTTGTCGCACAATTGATTTGAAAGAATGAAATAGTAAATCATCAAACTCATTGTTTTACACCCTGTAGGTCCATTGACTCCTATTCTGAATGGTGTGCGTTGGCTGGCAGGGTTGGCAGTGTGCCACGCACCACCCGGAGGACTTGAACAGTTTGAGAGCTCACTGATAAATGAACCTAGGTGGAGATGTGTGGCTGGATTGGACAAGCAAAGGTGTTAGACGGTTGAGAAAATTAATCATAGCAATTATTGAAAGTGTTTTTTTTTTTTTTAGCTGACATCACGGTGTGGACTCATATATCAACCAGGAACAGCACGCTTATGACTTAGTGGCACATGCTGAGTGGAGGACATTGAGCAGTAAAAATTAGCAAGTTAAACAGAGTGAGAAATTAAGCCTTCAGAGAGTCATGAGCAGCCAACATGTATTATTTGGTAAGTTTTGTGGATGTTATTGTCTGTATCATCAATGTGTTTATCATCAACACTGCTTATGAAAATAGATATTTTTTGCCCCCCCCCCTCCCACAGGAAACAAAAGAAGTAAACCAACAATGTCAAGAGATTCACAAGGAAGTACTCTAAAAATGTTAGACATGGATGTTGGTGTTCTCTTTGTCCTGCAGCAGGAAGAGGCTGATTCCAGGCTCTTAAATAAGTAATCTCAGGGGTTTGCAGTGTTACAGCCCTCAATGAAATCAGTCATAGGTTTTTGGACAAATACACATCTCGTCGCTCTGATTTTGGTCTTAAAGTTCATAGTCCAATTCAATGAACGGCCACTTTTCTTTCATTGCGCGTTCATTGCCAATGTTTGCATCTGAAGAAAGATGATGTGACTGGAATGACGACAATGTTACGAGAGTACGGGTAAGAACTCTCTCCCAGTGCCACACAGTAAAAGTACTGCGTAGTGTGTCTTTCTACAGCTGTTTGAAATGCAGTAAAAGAATCAAACACTTCTTTTTATGTGACACTTATGTGGCTTCACTCTTTCTTCATGCTCTGTGTGTAAGCCCGCGCACAACTCCTTCCCTCCCCAAATTTAAGATGTTGTAAACACTCCACAGCCTGTCCTTCTTCAAATCTCTCGGGACGACAGAGGGGTCCTTGGGTCTCTTACGTCTCACCGGCGACTAACAGCCGCGTCAGCTCCTCTGGGCAACAAGCCCAATTGGCTGGGAGTCTACTGCCCTGACCCTGAACCCTGAATATGAGGGGTTAGCCAAGGGCCAGGCCGAGGCTGAGGGTGGGTGTGGTGACGGAGGTCAGGGGAGAAGAGGAGGGGGAGGAGGAGGAGGAGGAGGAGGGGGAGAGACAGCTATTAAACTCAACAGAGGAAGGCCCATCAGGATATGTCTTTTATAGCGGACTGGCACTTGAAGGCATCGAACCCCACTCCCACAGATGAGTGGTGAGCTAGCAGATGAATCCTGTAAGGGTGGAAATGATGGGGTCAGGGTTTTTATAAGGTCAGGGGGAGGTTAGTGGAGGGTCAGGGACTCTGTAATCCCTCCTTTTAAGTCAAGAGGACTGTAAGTCTGTTAACTCTATCACACCTCATACAGTAGCAGTTAACATGTTGAGAACGGGAAGACATAAATATCAATCAAAGGTGACACTTTTGGCCTTTTTTTTTTTTTTTTTTTTTTTTGCATTAACTTCAAGGCGCGTACTTTGTTGCATTGTTTTTTTAAGAGCTCGCTGTCCAAAAGCGTAACTTAATTGAATTTTCAAAAATCTAAAGGAAATGTTACATTTAGCTCACTGAAAGGTTGGAGAAGAATCTAAAAAACCTTGGGGTATTTGTTGGAAATGAGTTGTTTGTGGTCTTTTAGTTAACCTACTGTACGTTCTCACGCAGCAGAAGATCTGAATCCATCATCCTCATCACCTTCCTCACCCTGCCGATGACCCCATCCCACCCACCCCTTCTACCTTTCCTCAACCTTTCAACCCCCCAGTCCTCCAAATTCTCCTCCCCTGACACTGTCTCCTTCCCTGTTTTATTTTCATTACAACCCTCCTGCAGGGACTTGAACTTGTTGCCCCGTCTGAACAGGGGTGACAGCTCACTAAATCACCCCTTTTTAGTGGCGTTGCCCCCTTTTTTTCCCTTTTTTTATATACTTTAATCACTCGACTCCAGTAACCAGGAATATTGGACCCTGAGTGTGGAATTCTTCCCATAAAAAAAAAAAAGGCAGAGACCGCTGATGTGCTTCTCATGGCAGAAATGGCTGCAAGAATCCATCTTGTTCTCACTGTGGTGGTTGCGGCGGCAGGGAATTGATGGAGGGAGGTGCTCTCTCTTACGGGTGACAATCAATCGCTCAGGATCAACAGGTTTTAGGCTGTAAACTTGAGGTCATTTCCTATCTAGCTGGAGGTTTCTCATCTGGCAACGTCAGTGTTAATGCTGGTGGGAGGCCTTGGATTTTGTTTGTTATTTATGGTTAGTCAAAGGTTTAGAAATGGTCCGGAATGATCAGCTATTTTTCACACACTACCTGTCACATTTTTAAAGTGGTTAACTCCCCGTGTATGCGCCCTGACTGTGCAATATAGAGAGGGAATATAACATGACTCACGTTTGGAAACAATCACAGTTTTTTTCTTCTTTTTTTTGTTTGTTTCATTCGCTCCCCCCCCCCCCCCACCCCACACACACACACACACACACTCACACATTTTTCTCACCAATGGTACATTTCCAGTTTATCATTTCCCCCTCATACCCTGTACAACCAGAGGAGGCGCTAGCACTCTCATTCAGTTTTCCACTTGAAGACATGGTGAAATGTGGCTGTAAGGGCACCCAAACAAACCAGGGTTAATACGAGGAACCGAACCAGCTGCCCCCATGTTCTTATAACAGACCTCTGCACTGCCTGGGTGCCCCACGTTTTAAATAAAGTTTTGTGTACTCATGTATAAATCTAAAGTTTGACTCCTTCTTTCTTCTTGACCCTATCTTCCTGTCCCCGTCGGTAGTCCCCGCCTTGATCATCGTCTTCCTCCGTTTCGTCTCCACACCGGCATTAATCCTCATCCTCCCTGAGGAAGCCCACTTCATGGAGCAGTGACGGTATTTACAGCAAGTGTTGACATTGGACAGCGCGTTAGACAAATATCCCCAACTCAAAACCACAAGACAAATGGCAGACTTGGGCTTGCATGTGCTCTGGCAGTGTGTTTGCTGGTCTGGCTGAACTGCGGCCAGCTTGTCAGCGCAGGTGACGTCTTTACTGAAACAAGAAAAAACAGGGTGGAGCGAAAAGGAGGAGGGATAGAGAAACATACTGTGGAAAATAAACTATACCAAAAATGTAACCCTATGGTATTATTAGGTAATGAAAATACAGCATTAATTTTAAAAATTCCTGTGTTCAATTGTCAAATGGAAGAAAAAAAAAGTTGAAATAATTTTCTGGAAACCAAGTAGCTTTCACGGACAACTCAGCGATGGCTTTGATTATGGGTACACATTACATCATCAGGTGGAAACACACACCACACACACATACTCACACACACACACACACGCGCACACACACACACACACACACACACACACACACACACACACACACACACACACACACACACACACACAGGCTCTGTGACAAGCAATCTACTCACACTCAGCCCATAACCACACACAAAAAGACAGCATACAGACATCATCACACACACACACACACACACACACACACACACACACACACGAACAGACTCTTCAGAGATATACCGCCCATTTTGCCAAGTTGGCTTGGCATTGGAGAGACTGGAGTGATCCAAGAAAAGCAAAGCGGACCCACGAGAGGACTGGGGCTTTTGTGTTTGTGGAGTGTCACACTTCATCACGAGGGAAACCCATAACAGGCCCAGGAAGACCTTTGAAGCTTTGGGAGGGGTGTGTGGGAATCGCGTCTGTGGCTACCTCTGATGTCAACTCCAATATTCTGATTGCGAGCTATTTCCTGGATTAGGATTGTGTTTGGCGGCCGAGGGGGGAAACTGTCCGAGGATGGTGAACAAGAGAGCAGACATGCTAATTACTCCATACTGGCAGACAATATAAAAAACTAGTTTACCAACACTGGATATTGTAATACAATATATTTAATGCACATTTTACAGACTAATTACCATGCGTTTAACTTTAACATGTGTTGATGACTGTGTGCTTAGCCTCATGTGTGGCTTTCTTGTAAAATTTCTACGGTTTAGTTTTTAAATCCAGGCTAAATGTCCAGTGGTTCGCGTCTCTGTAAACCATTAGACTAAAGATCTGGTATGGTGTTTGGCTGCAGGGTCAGGTGATCGCCATGCGTGCAGTTTGCTTCTGCAGCTTCATAATTATTGAAATGGTGGCGTACTATAATGGGCCACATCCTTTTGGCTGGAGCTTCACAAGGCTCAACCACTGAAGCCATAATTTGATTCTAGGATGCTAGAAGCAGGGCCAGACGATTTCAGATCAAGGACAAATATTCAGGAAATTACATTTTTACTTAAAGATGGCTGGCTGGCTTGCTCATCGGAAAGTTCTCTCGCTCTCTCTATTTTTTTTTTTTGCAGCGTTAGTCAGTCAGGGAAGGGATTTTTAAAATTCATTCGAAAATGTAAAAGGGCAATATGCTTCCTCGCTTTCTTCTGGATAGCCAAACGAGAAAATTAATACCACTCTCATGTGTGTCTGGTGAATACGAGGCCACAGCAGTCAACTCTAGCTTAGCATGAGGTTTGGAAACATTGGACATGGCAAAACAAACCAACACATCGGCAGTGTCCATTTGCACTGAAGCTCTCTGGTTGATGCATTATGAGAGATTTTTTTTTTTTTAAAAATCTCAATTTTTTTTTCAAATCTAAATTATTATTAGAAGTAGTAATTGTGTAGGTACTGTTATTGTTTACTGTATTACCAAAATAACCAAATATTTGAAATGTGAAATACGATGATACACAACCTGATTAAATTCAGGTAAAATCAAAGGAAGAGTACACTGAATCAGCACTGCTTCGAAAAGAGTCAGAAGTGGGTTTTTTTCTTTATGAAGATAATTATTGATATTTAAGAATAACAATTAAGATAATTATTGTTATTTAAGAATAACAACTAAGTTATGAAGAAGCTGAGTGATTTTTACAAAGGAGTAGCAGCATATGAGGCAAAAAAAACCACTTTCATTTTTAGGGGGGGGGGGTTAGGAAAGAAAAAAACAATACAATTCTTGTTTGCGGACTGAGGCTGTTGTTAAAGATGTTGCATGATCAAACACAATTTGGATCAAAACACAAATTTATTTCACATTCTCTCACATTTCCAATCAAGGACCGATTAGCCTCAGACATTAATGAGCCTTCTAATCCATTTGGACCCCTCGTGATAACAGTTAATTGTCTGTAAAAATGTGTACAGATCCCCTTTTGGGTTGTTTACTAACTGATTTGGATGTGGTTAGGCCCTAAAGAGGTATCATTATGTTGATAGTTCTTTGGAAAATGAGCCCCTGATGGAGGCAACATAAGAGTGGAGGACAGTTAAGATTGCTGCTTTGAGCCATCGTTCACTTGACTGCAAATTTATCACTATTTCAAAATAACATTTGGCTGTCGTCAACCAAATTCATTTATAATTCGAATGACTTTTCTGTTTTCTTACCAAAATACAGATGGAAGTCAATAATTTTTATGGCCCCGATAGTGTGTATAGACATTGACTAATCCAAGCAAACCCAGCCAGAACTTTTCTTCCAGATGTTCCAGCTAAACTGACTTAGTTTATGGCATCTTGGGTGTCCTCTGCTTTGCGGTTTGGTTGAAATTTAATAGAAATTACAGTAAAATTCGAATCCAATTTGTGTTCTGCAAAATAAGAAGTTGGAATAGGAATTGCATATTGTTTTGAGTTCAAGCAGATATTGACAGCAGTTACTAAAGTTTTCCGCGGTGAGGGAGAGTTAGCGTTGCTAACATATTCTTGGATATCGTGCTAAAGGTCTGTCACAGAACCACACAGTTTTATATAAAAGAAATTAAACCTGTCCTCACTGGTACCTTGTCGGTGTAACAGCTAATAGAATGCAGCAAGAATAAGTCTTCAAACTCAGAGGTTTAGCAAGGCTAAATAAAGCATCACGCTGACGGAAAAAGAGGTAGTTGTTGTTTTTTGGTGATTACACTTATGCTCAAAAAAATCAACAAGTGGGGTTCATTTGTGAAGATTATGTCGCTGCACAAAATGTGCAATAATCCAAAAACCAATATGTGAATCGGCTGTTGGTCGAGGGAACCCATGTTGATGCTAACATCCAGGTTAGCCTACAAAATACGTCATCCCTGTGGCATCAGTCTGCACATATTACTGCACTATTTTACAAACACTCACAATCCTCCTCTTCTTTATAAAAACGTGTAGATCAGCCAATCTGTGCATCACGCGCACTCGCTTTGTTACGAACTAGAAGTGTCTGAGCACATGTTTGTATTCCGGCCTCTCTCGGTGCAACCTTGGCTGGCCTGTTCTGACACTCAATTTATTGTCTTGTGATTTGACGTCTAGCTTCTCATTACACCCAAAGTTTTTGTGTCCTTGTGCAACAAAAATTAGTTTGTGTGTCTGTGTAAATCACCTGTCATATGCACATGCTCCTTTAAGAAAAGGCCAAGGGTGTAATTTGATTCCTGCTACCTTGCTTTCATATTTATGCGTCTCATATTCACATCCATTGGCTCTGTCTCAGTTGAGCTATCCATCAACACCTTTTATCCCCATTGCACCAACAAGACGGACATAAAAAGGTTTTTTTACGTCAGCAAAATGCTGCCGCAAGTAAAATCAGAACCACGCGCCTCTTTATTTATCTGTGTAATAAACTACAAAAAATTAAAACTGATAAGTAACAGTATTTGCACTTTTGGTTTGGATTGTGTTGGAAATTAAGTGAAGTCACTGAATTGGACAACATAGCGAATAAGTTCAAAAAACTTGAAGGACAATCAGACCCAAAGGAATGTGTCCTGTGCTCTCCTAGACAAGGCCATTTTTCAAACACTCACATCACAAGAACAAGATCTGACCACTATATCTGTCTTCCTGTCAAATGAAATGTTTCACTATTTGTGAAATATACACTTTACAAATTCATTTTTATTTGCTATTTGTTGTCATGTTCCTCATATTGTATTTGTATTCACCTGCCCAAGGACTGAGAATAAATATCACCTGTCTAGAAATGTCTGAAAAATACATCAGACTTATGGGATGTTTATATCTTCATTGTAGCCACAAGGTTCATTTTAAATGAGCTACATTAGATCAATATTGTAAATTTAAAAAAGAAAAAGAAAAAAGCTGGATAGCGTTTAAAAAAAAAAGGATGTGGAAGATGCAATGTGCACAAGAGTGAACATCCATGCTTAACTTGGATTTATTTTGTACAGCAATTTGGGAATCTATATTACGAAAAATGATCCCTGTTCGCCCTTTCCTGCCGTCTACACCTACATAAATCATGCTCATCTGCAGGTTGTAGATTTTACCATGAATTCAAAATGAACAAAACAAAAACAAAAACAAAAAAGGGAACCTAGTTAAAAGCACTGGGATGAAGAGGTGTCTCTCTCAATTTTGTACACTCAAACAGAACCAGTTGCCTATGGCCTGCTTAGGGGTAGAAGGTGAGGGAAGCACACAAAAGCAGTGCAATTATTCTGCTCTGGCACAACAACAGAGAGCAAAAAGAGCATCAAAGGCTTTCCTCTGAGCAAAATAGGGCTCCCTCAGAGGAAAAGCGCAACCTGTGTGTGAATACCAGTGCATGGACTCTTGGTTCTCTCTAGAGAGACAAGAGGCAAAGGATGTGTGTCAGTGTCAGCGTTAAAGTTTCAGCGCATCGCCACACTAACTTCATTAAATTATGCACAGGCAGCCCTGTTAACGGCAAATTGCAGTTACAGATGAGTTTTTACTGCTTGTCTGTAAGTGGGGTGTGGTGTGAGTGTTATCATGCATTAATGTAGATGATGAGAACGATTTTTATATCTTAATTGTATCATCATATATTTTGCTACCATTATTGTAATGTGCACAGACATTGTTGCACGTCTACTTTGAGAGAAGACAGATAAAGAAAGAGAATTTGTGAGTGTGTGTGTGAGTGAGTGAGATAGAGAGGGAGACAGAGAGAGAAAGAGAGAGAAAGAGAGAGAGAGGTCTGAAAATATTTTCTATCAGGCGTATTAACGGGCACCCTGTTGTATACAGTGGGTCCTCTAGCAATCCGGAAGCCCGCATTCACATGTTGCTGTTTGTGCCTCCGGTGAATGCGCCGGTTCTTCTGCCTGTTTCACATTACATAGTGAACAGCAGTAACACACGTTTAAAAATCGGTACGTTAGAGTTTTGAACAAAAAGTAAGAAGATGAAAGTAGTCGCGTTAATAAGGTAACGTTTTCCCTGCTTTGCTAGCTTGTTAACCGGAGAACGATTCTGTTTCTCTAAAAATAATTACTCTTTGGTTTAGTAAGCTATTAGTATATACAGTGTCACTTAAATGAGTGTATGTTGCCAGATAACGAGTATTTGAAGTGAATACAACATGCCAAGGGTAGCTTGTTAAAGCACTGTGTACAGCTAGAAACATCTTATTTAACACTAAATATGAAACCTGCTGCAGCCTGTTCTTCCATCACACTCCCTCATACTGCAGTTGTGTGCACAAGTTAATACTGCTATAGTTTGGTATCTATTTCTGTTGTTCTGTTCTAGTGGGGGCAAGGACAGCTGCTATAACATGATGCAGTGTGTTGCCGCTGGCCATCGAATCGTAGCTCTGGCCAACCTGCGCCCTGCCCACACAGGTGAGGTAGATGAGCCGCTTTTGGTTTGTGATGATGTATAAGTGCTGAGCTTTATGGGCCAGCCAGCTGCACTTCTGCGGAACAAGGAACTATGAATTACATATAAAGAAAATGTGCTGCATTATGTAAAAAGTGCCACAGGAGTGAGGGACCTCAGTGTTTGGAGCATGGTGATGGCAGATGTGCTGGTTTAATTGTTGCCTCAGCTGAAAACACATTTAAAGATTGATACTGTAACTGTGAACAATTAGCACTTCTCTTAATGCCTGGCACACTGATCTCCTTATAAGAAATGCATTACAATGATAGTAAATGAAGATGATATGAACTACCAAACATGGGTGAAATAAATAATAAATTGTTAAACCACACACTGACTTTTGTATTTATTTTTGGTGTGTACAAATACGTCAAAATCATTGTATTTGGGTATTTAATTGTTACATAAATGTACTCCTTTGTTATTTATTGTCCCCAGCGTCAAGTGTTGATCCCCTTTTATCTTTCCAAATTTTAGATCCTGATATTGGTTCCATATTCTAATTCTTTAATATCTCATAATGCATTTTTATGTATTGTTCATACCCTTTGAATTAACCTTGCCATTGAAAGAGTGAAGGCAAATTAACTGTCTTGGTGGACACTGTCGTAAAAACATTTTTTAAAAGACTGTAAACAATTCAATTTATATGTATTTATTGATATTGTTAGCTCTACCTGGATTATGCTGCAAGTAACCAGATCAGCTTGAACATCTTCTTCTCCATGTCACAGATGAGTTGGACAGTTACATGTACCAAACTGTGGGCCACCAGGCCATAGAGCTGTACGCTGAGGCCATGGATGTGCCTCTGTACAGACGTACTATCCAGGGCTCGAGCCTGGACACCAGCAGAGACTATAGAGAGACAGAGGGGGATGAGGTGGAGGACTTGTATCAGCTTCTGCACCTGGTTAAGGTAGGCCTCCCCGTCTCGATATCTCCGAATTTTTTTCGTTTTGCCATTGCCTCGTGGTGCACTACAGGTGTCACAAATTCAGGTTCACACCTCTTATTTTTCTGTTTTCTCAAGTACCTCACTTTCTTTATCACTGGCAGTTTCTAATGGATGGAACTAAGAAAGACACCATATTACTGCATGTATCTGTGATAGAATCCCATTCAGAAAGTTATTGT
Organism: Aulostomus chinensis; assembly: GCF_037954235.1. Classification (NCBI taxonomy): domain Eukaryota; kingdom Metazoa; phylum Chordata; class Actinopteri; order Syngnathiformes; family Aulostomidae; genus Aulostomus; species Aulostomus chinensis. The sequence continues at coordinate 14,404,307 of NC_141336.1, read as the reverse complement.
ACATACTAGTACGCATTGAATACACAAATTTGCACACAACACTAACATGCTGATTTATGTGAGATGATTTCAGGTGAATGAAGGATTTCTTTGATTCAATCCAGTAACCACAGATGTCACTTAGTATCATGCTTTCTTTCTACAAGAGCTCTGTTTTCCTTTATGACAGTTAAATAGTGTGTGTGAATGTGGAAAATTGTTTAGCCACGTCAGTTCAACTGATGAGAGGATCGGTAAAAATAGATGGATTTTTTTTTTTTTTAATCAGCAGAGTGATGCGTTGGCTAAATGTTGCCTCAGTATTCATCCAGTTTAACCCATTTATAACCACTTTGCCAAGATGTGGATCTCCATGTTACAACCATATCATATTGCCTTTGTGGGCATTTGTGCTTTCCCAGAGCCCTCTACTCTAATGCAAGATTCTTTTTTTTTTTTTTGGTAACAAATTCCCTGTCAGGTGACCCAGGCGACGTAAAAATCATTTGTGACGATAAATCAATACCGGATATTGTTATTTGACCAGACAAAAAAACCATACCTTTTTTTATTGGATATATAACTGAGTCCTCCATTTTAACAGTGTTACTTTAAAGGAAAATTAGCTGTTTTACCTCTGCCAAGGAGCGTTGGTTTGTTTCCTGTATTCTTCCTTTGCCCAAGCGTGCGATCTTGGTACCAAGTAGACAGAACAGACCAAATGACATGCAGATGAAAACATAACCTCTCTGGCTGTAGTAATTCCATGCGCATACGTATATACATTAATAACTTTACAGGAGTTGCAGCATGGCAGGTGAGCAAATGACACTCATTACGAAAAGGTCTGACCATAAATCTGGGAAGTGAGGAGTCAAGCAGGTTTTAAATATCAGCGCAGTAGAGAAAAAAGTTTTACAATACACCACATATGTATGTGAACTATTACAGTGCTTCATTGAGCGTATACAAAAGTAGTCATCGTTTTGACTCCCTGCCACTACTGACATATGCTTGACTGCTTTTCAGGAACAAGCTCTCAGAACACCACTAAACTTCTCATCTCGGCTAAGGTTCATGACATATGTCACACTGCTGAGATGTTTTACAAGTCCTTCTCTGTGGATTCAGAGTCACTTAGTAGGCCATTAGCACAGTCTCAAAGAGACCTTGCTTGTCTAGTTTCATCTGGCCTACTGTACACTAACAGTCCTGGGCACATATTGTAAGTGCAACCAGGCTGTAAGGCAGATTAAAAAGCCATGTTTGTGCTCTTAGCCTGTCTTATTTTGTAAATCTATTTTTCACTTTCAAAGTGGAGCAAGTTTTCTATTTTTTTTTTTTTTTTTTTTTAATCTTGCTCCCGGAAAACATTGTGCCTGTTGTATCAGTTAATGAAAGTTTGATGTGTGAAGTTGAAACGAGGTGCCCTTCAACAACCGGCTTCACAGGAAAAATGTCCTTTTTTTTCTTCTTCTTTTTTTTTTTTAATCTCACCTGACAGAAGATCAGATGCGAAAAATTAATCACCGAATTAATATTTAATCAAATACCACTTTTTGCCTTGGTGTTGAGAAAATATTAATTTGATGCCAAATTATGCATGAGACCTTGGTGGTCTGATGTGGTGCAGGGTGGCTGACTGACAGTTCCAGACAACTGCATGTGTGTTCGACATACTGCGGGCGAAACCTGTCCACCTGCGTGCCTGCAGCCATAAGGAAACTACCTGGATGCACTATTTAACTGCAGTAACAGTCCACCCTGCTGTCAGTGCAGACAGGGTATGGGATTGATTCCGACTTTTTTTTTTTTTTTTACCCTCCGCAAACCTACACAATCCCTCATTTTAGCTGGCAGCATCAAAATTTAAGATCTTCTTATGGGATGTTGGATTAGAGTTTGTTGTTAAGACAGGAGTTGTTGACATGGTGTAAATGAGTGAGTGTGTGTGTGTGTGTGTGTGTGTGTGTGTGTGTGTGTGTGTGTGTGTGTGTGTGTGTGTGTGTGTGTGTGTGTGGGTGCTTCCTGTGAGTCTGTATGTGGAGATATGTTCATCCGGAGCTGAGGGCTGCTCCAGGGCCCCTGCATGTCTGCACAAACACACATACACTCACACACACCGCCTGAGTAGCAAGGGCCAGTCAGCTCGCCTCAGGCCATTTCGCGCCCTCTGTCTGACTTTCTTTGTCATCTTCTGTATAAATCAGTGGCTTTACACATTTCGGCTACATGCGAGAGCCTTTGTTTGTGTGTTTTCTTGTGAACGCGCACACACTCACACCGTCCACTTTCTGGGGTTTTGAGCTTTCACGAGTATTCACTGTCAAAATTGTGGACCTCATACCATCTCTGCCTGTGGTCCGGGCTCTTAATTGCAAAGGGCTTGCTAATTTCCCTTTTCCAAGGTTTCTGTGGTGTGACCTCACCAGTCAGACAGGCCATAGATCACGGCAGTCGGACCCCCCTGGGGCCCTGGTGGGCTAGCAGACCTCCAGTCGTCTCATCATTTAGCCCTCGCACCATCATCAACAGACCTGCACCATAAACAACAGGCTTCCTCTCTCTCGCGCTCTCTCTCTCTCTCTCTCTCTCTCTCTCACTGAGTGATGTCAACAGAAAGAACAACTTTCTTATCTCAAATTTCAAGTCTGCGCTCTGATGATTTTTTGGCGTCCTCAGTAATCAGTAGGTTGTGCCATTTGTTCCGCATTGTGAAAAAGAAGTAAAACTCTTAAAAAAGTCATAGATTATGCCAAGTTCATATTTTCTACTTATGAAAATGTTTTTTTCTGTCACCATTAAGTTTATGGTGTTGTTGATCGGTGAAGGAGATGATAAAGGTGGGAGAGAAAAAGGAAAAAAAAACACCTCTTTTGATAATGAGCTGTTAAATGGAAAAGAACAGTTTTAGCATAAAAAAGCATTCTGTTTGGAAAGTGTGATATTTTGAAAGATTCTTTCTAGCAGTTTGAATTAATTAGAAGTTACAAGATTATATTTGGCAAATGACACGGGTGCACTGATGAAAGATTTTTTTTTCTTTTCTCCTCCTCTCAGATCCAGAGTTGATGAGTTTCAGTAGATATTCTTCCCTTCTCCTCCTCCTCCTCCTCCTCTTCTTTTTGCAGTGCTTGCAACTGACTCTTAGCATGAGCCAACAGTGCCATCTATGGATTGTTCCCAGAAGCAACCCAGAAAGATGGTCTCTTTACTTTTTGGCCTCTTGGAAGATGTAAAGAGCCATTCAAAAAAAAAAAAAAAAGATTCAAAGGAAGAGATCATATTCTTTAGAACCATTGTTGACAGAGAGAGAGAGAGAGAAAGAAAAAAAATCCCAATTATAATAGAAAAAAATGAGACGTCCATCCTCTGGCAGCAGTGATAATGGCAGCAGGACAATGTGGCCCTATCCTCAGCTCCTTTGCTCTCATCGCTGCCTGTGTATGGCTGGGTGCCTTTGAAGTAAGTAACCTGATAGACATGCAAAACCTTTCCCCGTCTCATCCTGCGAGGTGCTGATCTTTGAACCCGTTCATTGAGAGGGAGAAATAATACTTTGTTTGTTTGTTTTTTCCTTTTTTCCGGTTTGTGGCTGCAAAGAGATATTTTCAAGATGTAAACATGTCTTCTTCTTTTTTTTAGCTCACGATTTAAATTCTCTCTTTTTTACTTTTTGAAGAAATCCTTCTGTTCAGCACATTCTGTTGGATGTGTGTCCACGCTTCATGTGTGTGTATGTATATGCGCGTGTGTGTGTGTGTGTGTGTGTGTGTATGTGTGTGTGTGATCGGTCGGCTCTCCTCTACTGTGATCTGCTCTGATGTGTGATACAGATCAGCAGTGTCAGTCACCCCTGGCTGTAACGCCAGTACCCCCGAAGGCCTGCAGAACCCCTCATATTAGTCATATCACATCCCTCAAGTCCTTTATCCTTTCCCTCTGTGCTCTGTGACCTGACACAGGGGCTCTTTATGCCCCATGACCCCCCGCTTGTATGTATGTGTGTGTGTGTGTGTGTGTGTGTGTGTGTATGTGTGTGCGTGCTGGCGTGTTCAAGGTCAGGTCAAAACGGGAGCCCTGTTACATGATAACAGGTCTATCTGGCCTCTCGTTTTGCTCCCACATTTCCGTCTCTCATCGCTACATGTAGATCCATACACACTGTGAAAATGAAAAGCACCAAAAGGTCGAACATCTCAAGACTCCAAAATGTTGCGTCTCAAAAGTATCCCCTCATCACAAATAAGATTTGGAACGGTGCAGAGCCAAATGGAGCCACACTGGCTTTATGTAGTAATCTAAAACAACATGGTGACTCTATTGCAGTAACTCCGTAACCTTTGAGCTGATGAATAAAGACAAAGACATTTAAGCTCATTAGAGTGATGAGGAACAATAGATGATATCTACGCACGCGTTCCTTTCTGCCAGCTTTAATTAGCAGCACTGTGACATCTCTGTCGCAGCGAGACCCAGCTTTGAGAACGATGGAAATGTTACATTCAAATCTAATTTCCCATCCTGTAATGCATCCGACTTCTGTTAAGTTCTTTTTTTATTTCACAGATTTTTTTTTTTTTTTTTTTTTTTGAAGAAGAACTTCCTCTTCTTATGGTCTCTCAAGATGCCTGGGAAAATGTGTTGCAGAGGTGTGCTGAGACCTTTGGCCTTCGCAGATGAAACATTCCCCTCTGTTTGTGTGTGTTAAACCATCATGTTTTTAGTTTGATAATCCATCTCAAACTCTCACACACTCTTCCCCGATTATCTGCCTCTCTTGACCTTTATTAGATACACACACCCTATCCTCAGCCTCCAATGCTGATCCATTATTGACATCAGCATGAAGAAGCGGGGGGCCCTCCGAGATCGCTGTCCACCAGTCCAAACATTCCTTTTCATTATTCCCTCACTCCCTCTTTCTTTTGGCATCTCTCTTTCTATTGGATTGTCGTCGCACTTTTATCCAAATCTCTCAGAAGCCTACCGCTACACTCTTGCGAGCGCCCTGACAGAGGTGGATCCCGCTGTGAGGAAAGGAGGGAAGAGGGATTGAGGGAGGAGGGCAGGCAGGCAGAGGAAACTCCAGTTGGACCAGAAGCTCTATTGTATTGATTAGGGTGCCGAGGCGTTGGGAGATAAGTCGTTGAGGAGGGGGTGTGAACTATGAAAAGGCGGGAGGGAGGAGAGGTGGTGGGGGTGTCAAAATCAAACATGCAGCCCTTCTCTGATTACCGGCATGGTGCCGCATTAGAGGTACATCGGGGGCTCAACAGGAAAATGGATTTCTTTAAAAAGCACCTTAATACATAAATCATGACCTCTGGGGTCACAGCGAGGGTTTAGGAGATCAGATCGATAGGAAAGCTAATGCGAGCCTGTTTGTGGTACAGAGAGACCTCCAAATGGTGTTATTGGAAAAGCTTACAAGTAGCCCAAACTTATAGACGGTCAGAAAGTTTCCACAGCAAAGACACCATTTCAGCACGAGCTCCTTCAGACAGCTGCGTCGCCTCTCCACGCCACTGCCATTGTTATCTTTTCCCTTGGTCTTGTATTTGTGTTTCGTCGGCACAGTGGCAGTAGGGTTGAGATTGCAGGGCTTGTTTTTGCACACAAGGAAGGATAGTATTAACGCTGAGATAATGGTGCCGTGTATTGTTTCGTTGGCCGTGTGGAAGTGGCGGGGGACAGGATCTATTAGATGCAGGCCCATTTCCCTCCAACTGACGCTCGCAGTCCCCCCGCAAACATTAGATAGAAAGCCTTCGCCTCAAGCCTTTGTAATTTGTTTGTATTTTTCTGCTTAATGTACTTTGCTCAATCTTGTTTAGCGATGATGGAAGCTGATAGCGTTATCTCGCCTTGCCAAGGGCATGAGCCACCACCACAGCTTGGTTGGACATTGTTTCAATGAAGAGTTTATGGTCATTTTGTTGTGATTGTGTTCGGATGCTGGTTATATCAAGAGGTTATTTGCCATGTAAACAAGATGGCTGAGAAGGTTTTTTGTTGTTGTTGTTCAAATAGAAAAAGTTAAATCTCTGACCTTTTTTTTTTCAGATTTTCAAATGGCCTTTTTTTGTATTTTTGCCACTTTTTCCCCTAACAGAATTTTATCAAATGTTTGTCCCTATCATTGAAAATGTATTCTCTCTTTTTTCTTTTCCCTTTTCTGAACGTCGCCTTTTAAATTACCCTGAAATTCCATGTACTAACGTGCTCCATTCGGATTGTAAACAGATCATTTTGCTCTGTGGTCATGTCACAGAATGAAGTCATTCAGCCACTGAAGAAAAAAAAACAACAAAGTCTGATAAACTTGTAAAGACTTGTTATAATAATACCTTTTAAACTCTGCAGTATCAACACTGAGTCAGTTCACAGTGCTCAGGAACAGCTGAGGAGTTGGGCTAAGCCTTCCAACTCCCTGCCATTCATCTACTCCAAAATTGAGAGGGCATTTATGTTTTGTTGTGTTGAACCATTCCCCACAAGAAATATTTGTGGCAGGCCCCATCACCTCCCGCAGCTGAAGTCATAACCGGCCGTAGGAAAACACTGTCTGGAGTCTGGCGAGTTGGTTAAAGCAGCATCACCGCTATGTTTTCCTCTAGTCTCTCTCTCTCCCTCTCTCTCTCTCTCTCTCTCACTCTGGGGGAGGGAGGAGGCTGTCCATGATGTCTGCTGGAGCTAAGCAGAATAGAGGACAGGAGAGCCAAGATGCCAAGAGCCTGGAACCTGACCTCACCAGAAAAACATTTACATTCTGGAGTGTGTGCGTGTGTTTGTAGGTCAGTGCATGACTTTGTGTATACGCATGGATGTCAGTGCATGTGCATGCGTGCACCCTGTGGACTAGGTGGTTGATACGGACCATGAAAAGCAACTGACATAGTTTACTTCTCTGCGGCATGAGACTCTCTCTTTGATTCCGTCCTATACCGGCTCTCTGGAAGCAGCTTCCTGTCTCAGTCTTACCTCAGTTATGACAGAACTGGGATTATGACTTTTGTTTTATGCCCTACAGAAAACCCTATCTTTTTAATGGTGAGAGGCGAGACCTTGAATGTTTGGAGGAAGCTACATGATTTCCTGTCCTCATGAAAGTCCCGAATAGTTGACAGTTTGAGGCACATCTTGACAGTTTGTTTAAGGAAGTAACAGCCATCATGATCTTTTTTTTTTTTTTTTGGCTTGACTCACAAGTATTCATGGACGTACAGTACATCGATAAACAACCGTATGTCTCCGCCGCCTCCCAACATTTAGTTTTCCGTGCATGTTGATATGGAAAGCCTCCTTGTCCTTGGACTGCTGAAACTAGGGCTTTGTGCTTGCTTTGGCCATGGCCCTCTCCCTCCCAGACTGTCTGGGCCTGTGTTTATGTACCCATATATATCTGAGAGGAAACTCGTGAAACATTAATCTCTCTACTTTTTAACCCAGATGAATTTCTACATTTTCCAGCTGTGCGGCATGGCATATTTATGCTCAGGCTCTATCACTGAAAACAGCTCTGTCATTGTAAATGAATCACTATCCAAGAGTTACATTAAGTGTGTGTGTGTGTGTGTGTGTGTGTGTGTGTGTGTGTGTGTATAGATACAAACTCCTTCGCCTGTCTGCAGTTCTATCTTTGTGGATCTTTCTTACTCAGTACGCCGGCCTGTCTCTCGTCACTCTTCTGGCGCGATCGTCACTCACTCATCACGCTGATGAAACGCGTCATATCCTCTGCTGGTTCGTCCACCTGCATAGCGGATAATACTTTCCCTATTCTGCTTCCTCCCTCTCTTTCTTGTACGTCTGACCTGAATCATCCCAGGAACCAGTCAGGCCATTTAGGTTTACGAGCAGCTGGCTTTGTGAGCGGTTTGTTTTTTTTAATTCCACCATTCTGAATGGTTGAGGACAGACACGTGGTGAGTCATCCATGAGCACAAAGGAAGAGCTTGTCTTTCAACGGCTGCTTCCAACAGACAGACCCCACCAATTTACCAATGTCTCTGAAAGACCCTAAGAACCAGGTTTTGGTCAGTGTTGGTTTTACAAATGTCTTTGCTAATCCTGCATGTCCATTTGTGCTCTATTTGGATGGATCTGACATTATCCCAGGGCCAACACATATAGACAGACAATCATTCACTCTCACAGGCATGCCTACGGTCAATTTAGAGTATCCATCAGCGTAGTCCCCAATTGCATGTCTTTGGACTGTGGGAGGAAGCTGGAGTACCAGGAGAGAACCCACGCAGGCACAGGGAGAACATGCAGACTCCACACAGAAAGATCCCGTGCCCGCACCGGGCTCGAACCCAGAACCTTCTTGCTGTGAGGGGACAGTGTTAACCACTGCACCTCCGTGCCACCCACACCTAATTCATCTTTTTTTTTTTTGGGAACATTTCTAAGGTGACAGTAAAATGGAAATATGACTTATCACTCGGGGAGGGAGTCACCTTGATATATGATGGCCTGAATGATAACGAGTATCAAACAAATAGGCAGTGTTCATAAGCTCATGCTAAGCTTCCTGTCAGTTCGCCATGTCTGAGTTGTCAGGACAGCCCAACACGCCCCAGGACTATGTCCGCATTGCATTAAACACAGTCACTTGACCCTAGCTGGCCCGCTCCCCTGTATCCCATGTAGCTGAGCTGTTACAGCATGGTGTCCCCCCCCATTCCCATCGTGTCAGGGAACAGGAGAGAACAATCCCATTACATTACAATAGGCCCAGAGTTGATCTAATGGAGAGAACATTAAAACCATGTTGCGTCCAGTCACTTACTTGATGGATCCTGGAAGGGAGGCATGAGGAGGAGGCGGAGGAGGAGTGTTTGATTGAAAGGGGGGACAGGAAAGGGGACCACGGGTTTAGATGTGGTGTCGATATAATGATGAGGACACAGCGATGGAAAGCGCGTGATGGCAGCGCTGTACCCTTGAGCAAACTGTCATTCAAACCACTTTAATTAATTTCTCCACCTTGTCTTCCTCTCCGCCTCCCTGCCATCACACAAGTATACTACATACAAGAGGCAATAATATGGTAAAGTATACACCAGCAACTTTGAACTCAATAAAACCAAGATTATTTTTTTCATTGAAATATCTGTCGTTGTGTCAATTAGGATAATTTGATGCCTAGTTACGATGTCTAATTTTTTTAAAAGCTTGACCTAAATGGGATTGTCTTACTTTCGAAAAAATTATGTTTAAAAAAATAACTTTTCATGGCTTGTAGATACACGCGCGCGCACAAACACACACACACACACACACACACACACACACACACACACACACACACACACACACCTACCTATACATATATTGTGACTTTATGTTGTTTTCTGTCGTTTGTACTCTATGTCCACTGTTTGTACTAATTGTTGTAATAATAAAAAAGTATTTGTATATTGATATATAAAATAAAAGTAGTAGATTCTTTGTCTTACATTCAATAAATCTCAAAATGAAGTGACAGAGGATTCTTGACAGCGCTTGTACAAACACAATCATCCTTTTCGTACACCGGTAAAAGCAGCAGTAAACGTAGCTGACTGAGTAGCTTTATCGCTACTCATATTTGTCTTTTTCCACACATGATGAAGAACCTCCACGGTGAGCACATGTGTCAGGTGCTACTGTCTGTATCGCTGTGTGTAACTGCATCATGCTGCTGTGCATTGAATAAGATCGGCACCAGATCGGATATACCGAGACTGATCGAATTCTAGACGATTTTGACCGGTTCAGCTGAAACTGTCAGCAGCTGATGGATCAGTGGATGTCTACAGATAATTGTCAGCCAGCTCTGGCTTTTCTAGTTCTCAGGGAAGGCTGAAGCAGGCATTTTGGAAACCCACCATTTTAGCAAACTTGAGCTTTGTATTGTAAGGGTGTATAATTAAGACGTCTTGGTGACAGCCATTGAAAGAGAGCTAATGAGGGTTCTGATGTGTTCCATATGAATATTGAATTTTTAATATTTTATGTCTCTCTAATTGCCTTGGTTGCCTTTAATGGCTCGGACTGTTGAATATTACACAGGCTGAATGTGTGGCATGGGTGAGTACCTTAAAGCTCTAGAATAGCAGTATTCTTTAGCTGAGTTTGGTGCTTTACAACTGTCTTGTATTTATATCTTTAGGGCAGATACATAGCTTGCTTGAAGGCGTGGTCTGTGACTGTGAATACATTTCAACTACTCTTTTAATCTTTTACTAAGACGAATGTATATATAATTACAAAGTATATCACACACATTACCTTGATATAGTTTAATGGCCGTATCATTTCTTTGTGGAGCATGTCTGCTGGCCTTAATATTCCACACAGCTGACATCTTAATAACTCAGTCCTCTTCATTCATTTCCACAGGAGACATCCGGATGTGGGGGAAGGAGTAGTTTAATGAATTTGACAATTAGTAACAGAAGTTAATGACTGCATGGGGCTAAGTACCCTGATGGACATGGCTGGGGGGACTGAGGGCTTCCATTGCTCTGGGCCATAGATCCTCATTAATAGCTTTTCTGCCTGATGGAGAGGACAGGGGAAGCCGGGCCACGCTTTTGTTTAGTATGCCTCTGATGGTCTGCTACGGGCATTGCACTGTTGCACCGTGCCACGCCAGAATTAGTCTCGCTCTGGGCATGAGTTAATGCAGGGCCTCCGGTCCTGGATCAGGTAAAGCTTCCTTTAATGAACTAGGGTCATTAAACGTTAAAAAAAAAAGACAAGTGACACGGCATCAGCGCAGAAAGGGGGATCTTCTGATCTTGTGCCAACAGTCATGAAGAAAGAAAAGTGCTTTGTGGGTCACAGGAGTCCTGATGACCTCCGCCTTTGATTTATCATGATGTTAGCTTCTTACCCGGATCACACCTCTAATGTAGTCAAAACATCGTTTAGCCAGATAGCTCTCATAAAGATTTTATTATTTTTATTATTATACTGTACTACCTTACTGCTATGTCAGGTATTCCCACTATAAACCATTTTGATAAAATTTTCAGCTGCCATAAAATCCAAGTTTGTATTTCTTTATGGCGTCGTGAATACACATGGGACGATTCCTTTAACGTCCAACAATTCACATTTACATATTCTTTTCTTCGCAATCATTTATCTTTCCCACAGAGGATGAGAAATGCCTAGAATGTATAAAATCACTTCCAGAGCAACATTTAGCTGTCCCCTCATTCCTGCCTGTCTCCGGGTGATAGCTATAATTGTGACAAAAAACACAGCCATATCCAAAAATAATCATTTTTCCAAAGCTGTTTGCCAAGAGGTCTAGTAGCTACAGTCTCCTCTGAAAAACAAAAGAAGATGTGTGAGAAATTTGTCTTGTGTTATCATTAGTAATGAGTAGGCCTGGGTATTTTAAGGCTGCATGATGTAATGTACTGAGAGCCAGGGAAAGGAAAACTCATTTAATTGGCCGAGGCCACGTTAGAGACTCAAATATCTACAATGTGTTTCCTCCGTAGACGGCAAAGAAAGACAGAAGCACGAGTTGTTGTCCACTGCTGTTGCCGGGGACGCTCTGTTAAGCTGAAAGCCAAGTTGGTGTTGATACAGCACGTTCTGTTCCACACAGTCCTTCCTAGTTCTCTCTGTCTCTCCTTATCCCACACTTTAGCTCCTAATTCGCCTCTTTAGGAAGTGACAGTTGTATTTAGGGAAAAGGTTATCATTGCATTAGAATGGAGTGCTGGCCCTGAGGCTTACCTAGAATTACATGACACTGCCTGCAGCCCCCCTTTCGCTCGGTGCTGGACTGAAATGTTATCAGTCTGACTTAATTACTGTCACCGGCCAGTAGAATTGACTGTTATGTTTAATCCAGTGTTGGTCACATCAGACGGATATTAAAACTTTAACCGAATCCCTTAAGATCTTCAAATTTTAGGTCAAAGAGTTGGCTTGTGCTGTGTGTTCAGTTTCCCCTTTATACCTCACACACACATGCAGACACACACACACACACACACAGACACACACACACACACACAGACAAACACACACACAAGGAGCACATCCTTTATCTGATTAGCTAGCACGCCTACATTGCACTGTGTGTGTGTGTGTGTGTGTAAGAGGGAGGGAGAGCGAGAGAGAGAGAGAGAGAGAGAGAGAGACAGTGCGTCGCATCAGGCCCCAGGCAGGGCATGGATTTCATTTAGGAAAGTATCAAAGGTTTACACGCTGTTCGCTTTAATCAGCATGTTTATCAGGCAGAGAAAAATTGCAGGAAGGGACCACAGGGTGGAGGAGGGGTGGGCAGCGTGGTGGGGTGGGGGGGTTATCTTAAGGACCAGTAGCCAGGGAAATTGATAACGGCTACAAGGTAATTTACTGGAGACTAGTGCATCCCTCCACTGCTGCTACGCTTGCCTCTCATTCTAATTACAGCCCGTGTAATGTTCTAATGAATCTGCAGGTGTGTGTCTGAAGGGGAGGGGCTCCGAGGTGAGGAGGGAGCTCGTGCACGTGTTTGTATGTTTCCTGCATGCATCACCCCTGATTCAATCGTGTTCTCACAGAGAAGATTGAATGCGTCTCAAGGCCGCCGTGGCGCCTCTCGAGTACGTAGTTGTCTCCTAAAATCTGAATATGATATGAAAAAGCAATTAAATGAGCCCTCAGCAATATTAAAGTTACACGCCAGTCACAGACACAATCCTCCACCGATACGTCTTCTTGTCACTGCGTCCTCCAACCTGGGGATGTAAAGAAAGGAAGCCGAGACCAGACGCACACACATATCTCACGCTCAAACAAATCTGCTGATAAAGTCCAGGGACTGCCTTTAGTGGTGTCTTCACTTATACTCTCGCACGTATGCGTAAACACACACACGCTGTGCAATGTACACAAACCTCCAGGGGATATGGGCTGGACCACATCGGCCTTGATACGACCAGATTGTAAACATCCCCACAGGATTGCGGTCCAGTGAAAGGAAAGAGCCGTCAGGAATCTGTTTTCATTGTCTGTCCCAGTCTGTGTGCATGTGTGTGCCTGTGTGTGTTTACATGTATTTGTGCGGGTTTTTTGTGCAGATAACAACATCAGAAAACCATTGTAGATTGAGCAAACTGTATTTGGGCCCCCGCGGGATGGTGACGTCATATTGCCATTACATTGCACGTATTGTAGAAATGGCAAGAAAGCTTTGTATTTCAGTTTCCTCCATCCTTCCCGCAGGAAAAGGAGGGTGTTGAGGCAGTGTCTGCAGGGGCTATTCTCTCCGATTACCAGAGGGTCCGTGTGGAAAATGTGTAAGTCAGAAAAACACTGCTGATTTGAGTTTCTAACGAATACACACACACGCACACACACAAACACACAGCGCATTTAAGGCCCCGTGCCTCTATGTGCATGACGCACGCTCCGTGGTCCACTGAAGGAAAAGAGTGCATCCTCTGTAGTGTTCAGCTCACCCTGTGTACTAAACTTGGACCGGGTTTTGTTTAAACACATACTCTCACACACACACACACACACACACACACACACACACACACACACACACACACACACACAAAGGTTTGTTTATGCCATTTTATTTAGACTGGATTTGTTGTTATGGTGTATCCGAAATCAAAGAAATATAATTGATCGCTTCATGATTTGTCATATGATTTTGTTAATATTGTAAAATCCCATTAAAGGTGCACCACACGAGATGGCTTACTGACGACGGATACACAGTAGACTTGTTTGGGTTTTATTCATTTTCTGCTTTTTTGTTTTTTGTATTTTCTTTTTCTTTGTCTTCTGTCCTTGTTTACTGTAAACTCACACAAATTAGACACGTGATCCACAAACTCTCTGAAATGCAGTGTTTTTGCTGCTCTCTCCGGTTGAAAGTTCCTTGTTTTATCACTGATGTTAGATGTGGTTGGGTGTGGTTCAGAAATGCGTTCCGTTGCATTTGTAAACACACCAAGTGGTGATGTGCGTGTGTATGTGTGTATCTGGTGTTGCTCCAAAACAATCCCCACCATCTCGAGACAGAAAGAGAAATTCGGTGCGTCCCCCAGTTTTCAAACTTACAACCATCCGAGACATTTTCCACGACATCTACATTTATAAACCACCAATAAAGAATCCAACAAACACAAATTTAAAAGTTTGTGAAGGAAGTTTCTCAGCACCTTATAAGATACAATAAACGTAAAGTATTACAGCAAAACACACACACGATACATTAAATTTGTCACACACATTACTGACCGTCAGAGGAATGTTGCATAAATGAACTTTGATGCGCAAAGCGTTCATGCTAGCTAGCAACACTTATCCGAACAAACCCGACTGAACTTTCTTTTGACTTTTGCTTTGTTTGCTGCATTTCTGTTCCCTTCCAGCATTTTAACTTGGACGGTAAATTTGCTTAACCTAGCATTGTTAGGCGTGATTGATGACTCATCACGGCTCCCCCCACTAGACTTCTGAAAACAAGAAGAATGTAAAGAATTGCTTTTAGCTTCACCCAAATCCTGTAATAAGATTCAGGAATTTACACACGCTTTGGCCCTGTTTACCTGCCCTGGATATGTCTTTTTGCGTGAGTTAATGCACTAAGTTTTGTGATGATTCTCCTCTCAACTGAAGCGACTTCTGCAGGTAGCAGCTGTGAGAATGCGCTGAGGGTGTCACAAGTAAAGTGCACCCAGCCCATTTGGTGTAAATATTCTTCAGTCTTAACCCCTTTGACTCTCCATCTTGCCTCCTTTCACCTGCTCCTTAGATGTATGCGGCTTGGTTTGCAGCCCCTGGCCTACCTGTGGCGCAGAGACCAGGAGTCCCTCCTCTCAGAGATGATATCATCTAACCTCCACGCCATCCTCATCAAAGTTGCCGCCTTCGGTTAGTTTACATCTCGCTCACACATCTTTTGTGTCTCAAGCATCTGGTGAGCAGTCTGATATCCCCTCCCTTCTGGTCAGTGATTTAGCCTTCACCTCTTTTTGTCCTCTCTCTGGAGTAGTTTTTGGCACAGAGAAATCGAAAGGGACGGAATTTAGATAAGTGAGACGGGGGGGGGGGGGGGGTGTAACCAGAGAGAAAAGGAGAGACAAGAAGTGTAATGCCCTAATCATTAATCTGTGGCTTAGCAGCAGTGTTGAGACTTGTGCCAGCGGCAAAGCTATTGAAGCAGAGAACAATATGAAAAGATAAGAGGCGCAGAGGGGGGAGGTGTGAGAAGTGTGCAGTGGTATTGGGGTGGGCGGGCGGGCGGGCGGCAGCGTGAGGTGGGGGGTTCGGCAGTTGAGAAGTAATCACAGGTGATTGCCCCCGCACATTAATGCAACCTGTCAATAAGCGACGCATGTCCCCATTGTGTCTGAGAAGCACCGTATTCTCTTCTTCTGCACAACTCCGAACACATGGTCCGTGAAGCGAAGATGAAAATCAGCTCATTCTCAACCGCTTCAACACCGAGGGAAGAGGTTAATGCGGTGTCACCTGCTCTCTCTACCTGCCTGTTTTGGAGCCCGAGGACAGGAAGATCAGATTACTGAATAACAGGATAATGTTTGAAAAAAAAAAAAGTTTTCTTTTTCTTTGGTACATGATGTCAAAATGCCTACCTGTATCAACTTGACAATCAGATTCTCTTTGATGTTTCGAGTGGTGAATGATAATTACGGATATAAATGGTTCTCTCTTCTTTCTTTTTTTTTAAAACTCTACTTATGGCAATAGATCATCAGTTCGACACTGTTTACGTCCTGTTAAGTGCTTGTTGTCACCTTTGGTAGCAATCAGTCGAGAGGGAGTCCCGGGCTGAGTAGCCCGCTCAGGATATTTTGCATATCTTTCAACACGGCTCAGATAACCCCTCATGGAATGCATTTGTCACACCATCCATCATTGGCACTTTATTTGCTGGACTTTGTTTCTCATTTTTAAAGATCGCTCATAATGAATAATGTATCTTTTTTTTTCTTTCTGTGGGATTCAGCGGGAGTATAACTGTCGTGTACTCTTTTTTTTTTTTTTTTTTTACTTGTACACAAAAATTCTACATCGGATATTGATCGAAAAACCCAAAAGAGCCACACCTTAAAGACCTCTTTCACCCCGTAACCTGTCTACCTCCGCCAAGCCCTCTATCGTAAACACAACTCCATCTGAAAGCGAATTCTCAGCATTTTTCAGAAGATTATAATTAGAAAGGAAAATCACCTCAGGTGTCTTTGTGTGTGTGTTTTTTGCGTGTGTGTGTCTTGGCCTCCCACTGTATTCTCGTGCGAGATGTGTGTGTGTGTTTTGGCTACAGGTTAAAAAAAAAAAAGAGAGGGAGAGAGATCTTATCAGCCCTGACTCCTCACCTGTCCCGAGGCAGTGGTAATTAGAAAGGAGAGAATTGAATAGGGGTGCGAGCGCCCAAGGCTCTTTTTTATTTTTTTAGGCACCGCTCGTATAATTGCAGCTTTGGTGGGAGCAGGTCTGAGCAGTGAGGTGTGCTCTTTAGGGGAGATTGGGTGACACAAGGGTGTACCTTTATGGCCTTTAGTGTGCACGTGTGTGTGTGTGTACAAAAGAAAGAGATTTGAAGGGATTTACTTGTACAGACCTCATGAGGGGGAAGAAAAAAAACCCAACTCATGCAGGGCAAAGGTTAAGTCTGCCTCTGAAATGACAGCCAAAACAGCTTATGATATTCTACTGTGAGTTTTGGCGGGTTTGTAATAGTGGCAAGTCAATCAAGATTAATATTTCTTCATTTGCAGAAGGACAGGTAGAAGTTGGTGGTGAACAGATAAAGAAAGAAGACTTTTTTTATATGAAAGGTTGATATTGTTTGATGACAAATCCCTCCTATGAAAAGACAGCGGACTAAAGGGAGGATGATCCTCTAAGTGAATTCTCTAGAAGTTTGAAATTTGCGGGGATAGTAGCCTCAAACATTAAAATGGGGGGAAAAAATAATCGATGAAAAGAAGAATTAATTCTTTAAAAGAATCTACTTCCTCTCCAACATTGAAAAATCTATGATTCACACACCTGTACGGCAAATTTACCAACAGGTCACGCCAACGTTCTTTGTGGTGTTAAAACTACTGGATGAAGCGCAGTCAAAATGAGCACTGGAAGGATGTGGACACGTTTGTTGTTGACTGACTTTACTGTGTATGTATCAGTGGGAATTACAGAAGCAAACGGGGGATGGAAAGTAAATTAGGTCTGTAGGGACGATCAATTGCCAATATTTAATGTTTTGATTTTCATAGTGGGCGGCACAGTGGTGCAGTGGTCAGCACTGTCCCCTCACAGCAAGAAGGTTCTGGGTTCAAGCCCCTACTCAGGCACGGGATCTTTCTGTGTGGAGTCTGCATGTTCTCCCTGTTCCTGTGTGGGTTCTCTCTGGTACTCCAGCTTCCTCCCACAGTCCAAAGACATCAAGAGGGGACGAGGCTGATTGATACTCTAAATTGACCAAAGGTGTGACTGTGAGTGTGAATGGTTGTCTGTCTCTATGTGTTGGCCCAGCGATTGATTGGCAACCCATCAAGGGTGAACCCCACCTCACGAGCGAAAGCTGCTGGGCTAGGCTCCAGCCCCACCTGCGACCCTGAACAGGATCAATGGAAGAAAATGGATGGATGGATGGATTTTCGTTGCAACTGCTCCCTGCACATTTTTTTCTCAGCAAGTTTAGCCTCCATGCTACTTGCTGTTATATTAGCACCAGTGTCACAAAAGTTTTCATTTGGTGGACGTAGGTGGTAGCAGCAGTCACACAGTGAGACGGTTGCCACACCTTTCTGATACTGTCAGAGTCGTGGCAACAGTCACCCTTGAACTTTTCTCACAGTGCGACGTCTCAACCCAAAGACCAAAGATAACGGGTATGTTTCTTTTTGTCTGGGTCGGTCCAAAATCATACAGTGTGTCGCCGGCTTTAGTCTGTGTTGCCATGGCAAGTCCTGAGAAAAGCCATGCGTAAACCCCCCGTCCCGTGTGACCCTCATCAGGTACGACTGTGCGCTGCGCTAAGTCGCATGTTCAAGACCATAAACTGGCTGCACCTGTGCTCCTAAATGTCTGCCTTGTTAATAGGTCACCCGCAGAAAAAAAAATAACCCATCCCATCTGCTGCTGCTAAGATGTCACAAGTCCTGCTCAGTGGTGCACACCAGGAGCTTAGATTGAGGAGAAAAGAGCCCTCTAACTCGAGAAACTGAAGCTCAACTCTGAAGTGAAGGAACAAAAGGAAGAACACATCATCACATTGGAGGGAGGGGGAGCGCTGAGCCTGCGCCTCCGCACAGGAGATGTACCTTCAACATCTCCCGAGCTTACCGAGGTAATTGGCTATTCCTAAAGTCACTATGAAATATTCATGTAATTAGTTAATTGATTGAGTCGTGCAGGTGTGTATGGGGGGGGGGGGGGCGGGGGCACAGGTTCAATAGTTAATTGGCCCTCAGCTCCTGGAATAATTGGCATGTGTGAAATCAAAGTCTTTCTGCTGGGAAACCTTTTATCACCGCGCGATCTTTTACCCTTCATGCGAGCCTCTGAGCTACGAGGAAGAGAAGCTGTGTGTCACAAATTTGCTTCCACTGATTTCCTCACACTTAAGAGCGGTAGATAATTTGCTAAATACTTAAAACACATGTTCAAAGGCAAGTCTCAAATTAGGAGGCGGCGAGAGGGTAATATCTCTGTATCTTGCTTTTGGGATTGTGAAAGCTACCTTCTCGCTGCTATGGATTCGACAGCTGTTGTGTACGAGTGTGATATGATGATGTGGTACAGGTGTAGACTCGGGTATTGTTTCAACAGTCCACATAAAAGATGAGCCATTTTCTCCTGGACTTTGTGTGACATGCTTTCCCACCCTGGCCAAATTAAAATGACATCATTTTAGTCCATCAGTGACACTTAGTCCATTCATATTATTGTATTTTTCTTCGACAATCAAAGTTTGCTGGCGGGTCTAAAATAGGCGCTTATGTTGATAATCTCTCACATTCTTTCGGAAACTCACTTCAGTTCCCTTTTTATTAAAAATCTTATGGCAGAGGGGATGAGATTAGGTGACGCGCTGCAAACGTTGTCCTGACATGGTCAACATCTTTGAATCTTCTTAGGTCAAACTTCATTGCATTTTCTCAAGTTAATATGAGATTAAATCAAAACCCAGACATCAAAAGACATGGAGGTACAACAGGGGATGAGATTAACTGAACAACTGTATCCCTTCGCTCTAACCTCAACCTTTTCTTGCCAATTCGTTTTGAACAAATTCCAAATCTTATTTTGGAACCGTTAGTATTGGGTTCAAGGTTCAACTGCATCAACCTCGAACAGTTGGATGCGACAGAATTTTTTTCCCTCCTCCTTGCGAATCATCTCAAACTAAACTGCACTTTGAATATTTCTGTGAAAATGGATTTATTAAGGTTAACTTGGCCGTAGTCCAATGAAGCTTTAAGTACCTTCGGTCTCTCTCTTTTTTTTTTTTTTGTGGATTTGGACTGAAAAGATTTAATCTTGATGCAATTGCCTCACAATTGATGCTGCCTATTATTTTGTTCACAGACAGTGAATTTCAGATAAGAGCCTGACAAATTTCCCATATAACCTTAATCTTATCATCCTTTGTATGGCGCCGCCTCCTTGCTCTTCTTTCTTCCCTTCCGTTCTGCATCTCTCTTTCTCTCTTTTTTCCTCTTGCGGAGATTAGGCGGTCGTGAACAACTATTGTTTTGGCCGCAGTTCGTTCGAGAATGTTGTTTAAAAGGCTGATGCAGCTCACTTACTAGGGAGGAGATGCTCATTTCATCCATTTAGAGGCTAAAATGTTACACATCATGAATCCAATTTTCTCTCTGAAGGCAGGGATTAAAGTCGAGCTGTCAGCTGGCACGCCAGATCTTCAGACAACCCGCGGATGTCTGCGATACTGCGCTCAGCTCAGCTCAGCTCAGCTCAGCTCAGCTCAGACAGTATCTAGAATCTCCAGGCTTTTAATTTAGCATTAAGCTCGGTAAGCAAAATCACAAGCAGTTTCAATTAAATGCATAACTCACTGCTTGGGGGGGGGGGGGGGGTACAAAAATTAACCTCTTCTAAGGTGGGCTACGGCCAACAATAGTCCCAAAGAGTAAGAGTTAAAGAATGCTCTGGAAATAATCAACTAATTTTCAAATCTTCAACTTTTTTAGGCAGAATCGAAGCTGAAAATTTACACTGTTTGTGCCACAAGCGCACGATATTCGATTTTTTTTTTTCCCAAATCCAGTACGCTGACATCTTAGGAGTTATTTGTTCGATAGCTGACATTTTCAGATGCCGATATTGTCCGGATAAAAACAAGATCATGTGACGTCAACATTTTCCTTACTTAAGAAAAATCACCCATAGACAAACTGAGTTTGAAAGAGTACCATTCTTTCTGTTTCCAAAAGATTCAGAAGAGCCTTTTGTTTGTTGTTTGTTTAATTGTCAACAGCAATGAACAAAAATGAAGAAACCGACTGATGCCGACATTTTTATTAAAAAAACAAAACAATATTTGCCAATACTGATGATGCGTAGACGCCATCGGGCATCCACACGCCGCGCATTTTTTAACTGTTATTTTTTCTGTTTTTCCACATAAAAACTGACTTGACATCCTAAATGTCTTTAAGTTTTCTTTAAGTTGGTAAACTTTTTATTCCCTGATCATTTCAGTCTTTCTAAATGTCAGCGAGGGTGTTTTATTATTTTTTTTTAAACGTACATCCTCATTACTTGACTCTTAAAGTTCACTGGATTTAATTGGAGTTTTATAGGATAATACAAGGTTTAAAAAAAAAAGAAGAAGAAGAAGCTCTTTTAAGGGAGCGTTATTCCTCTCGGTCTCTCTCTGGGAAACTCGCTCCAAAGTGTGGTCTTGCTATCTCTGGCGGTAGACTAATGGCGGCTTCTAGTGGGCTTATTTGGGTTTAATGTGGCATAATGAGGTTAGGTAATTGGGTTTAGGTCAAGTTGTAAAACAGGTTCAGAGGAGACAGAGATGTGCATATCATGTAAATGAGCGGCGTTAGATGGCTGAAGGCTCACCGGTGGCTACTCAAAGCGTCTAGATTCCGCCCGTCTTCGTCTCTAAACGGTTCAGGCAACCTCAAGTCAGTCAGGAGCATCAATTAAGAAATCGCTCACACAAGTGCTCCTCGACGGCACTGAGAAAAACAGCATTTCTCTTTTTTTTTCCCTGTCTGTTTGTCACTCTTGTGTCTTCCCTCATCGCAAACATCAAACCATGTATGATATATAATTTAAGAGCAGCGAAGTTAATGAACATGTTAAAAATGCGGCATCCCCTCAGCAATTTGGAGCCAATTATTAAAATTTGTTAAAAGACATGACTAATTATAGAGGATATTTAAATGGGATTGAATTTTAATGCCCCCCCCCCCTTTATTACCTTTTTGGCAGGGTTAAGATGAGAGGATGTTGAGATTAGATATTCTCACACTAATTAAGACCACGGATCCCCTGGGAAGAGAATAAGGGTCTGCTCATTCTCTCTCCTTCTTTGCACTCCATGTTCTCTCCCTTATTCTCTCTCCCCTGCCGTGGTGGCCCTCCCTCCCTTCCTCACTCTCTCTCTCTCGCTCTCTCCATCTTTCTCTCCCCCTCATAGCAGTGCTGGACCGCTGGAGCCCGTAGAAGAAAAAGAGAGAGAGAGCTGGGATTAAGATGAACCCCTGCATGGGATGTCCTTCCTTCACATCTCCCATCCGTTGTGGGTGGGGGGGGGGGATCTGATGACAAGTTAACCTTTGAGGTTGTCAGGCCATGAGAGAAGAGAGATTCTCACATTACGATTAACTTTCCTCCTCTAATTAAACACATGAGCATGCTGACAAAGATTATGAGCACGTAATGCCTCGGGATCACACAATCCCAAACTGATATTGGACTTTCTGTGAAACTATTACAGGCAGTCCACCTTTTTTAACAAAAAAAAAATTGGGACTACCATGATAACTCCAGAGAGGTTTATCAGTAAGTCCAGTAATTGGTGCTTTACCATGAACGAGGCTATAACTAAATAGCTTGGAAGTTCTTAAAACGCAGCATTTTCCATTCATGTCCCGTTATGTTTTTTTTAATTGTTCTATTCTTTATGGAAAGCACCTGGTAGTGGGCATTTGGGTTTTTTTGGCGCAGTGCCATCAGGAACAGGCGTCCGGAGGAAAAAAATCAGGATTTAGTGTCACAAAGGAGTAAAACCATTCAGCGCTCAAGCTGAGTAACATGTTCATTGTTTAAGTCGACCCTTTTACTCCTGCTGATATGTACATAATCCCCAAATAGGTCTGATCTCAAGTGCTAATCTCTGGGTCAAGTTAAGGTCTAGATAGCCTATTAAAAGGCCAAGGGGGTGTGGCAAAAAGTTGATTTCACTTAATAATTTTTCCACACGTCGATTTGATTGGTTTTGCCTGTTTGTTTGTTTGTTTGTTTTTCTAGAGTGTGGCACCACAAAAAGCTCTCCTCCTTCTCTTCCCCTCCTTCTTTTCTCTCCCATGAGTCACTTCCATGCACCATTTCAAGGGGACAGGGAGGGAAAAGGCAAATAAACAAGATCTCTTTCCAGAGTTTATGTTCTCAAAGGGAACCAGATGAGGGGGTTGTGGGCAAGGGTGTGTGTGTGTGTGTGTGTGTGTGTGGGGGGGGGGGGTGCTCTGTGGCCAGGAACTGAAAACTGTTGCCCTTACCCAGAGAGATGTGTGTACACTATTTGCAAAGTCAAACAAATAGATCCAAAGTGCAGGTTTTTGTGAGTGTGTGTGTGTGTATGTGTGTGGGCACGCGTGTGCATGTGTGTGTGTATGTGTTTGTGCGCGACTGCCCATAAACCTCCCTGCCTGTCATCTTCAATCACTGTTTTCGTTCTCTCCCTCTCTCTCTCTCTCTCTCTCTCTCTCTCTCTTTCTCTCTCTCGCTCGCTCTCATGTCATACATGTGAAATGGTGTTTGTGTGTGGATTACTTACTAAATGTGTTGTGTGTGTGTGTGTGTGTGTGTCTGTGTGTGTGTGTGTGGGCGTGCGTGCGTGCGTGTGTGTGTGTGGGCGTGTGTTTCCCACCAATTTGTCCAGGCCTGGATCCAGACAAGCACTTAGGAAGACCTCTGGCTGACATGGAGGCCTATCTGAAACAGGTCACAGACTTGTTGTGCATAACATAACACCATCCTTAAACCTTGTAATTCAATAATTAGATATATTTTCCTTAATTGTATTTAAAGTATGATGGGCCTCACCAACTCTATTCTTAGTTATTTGGATTTAGTGAGTTAAATCAGTGCTTTTGCCTGCACGTCTGAAATTGATTTACCGGTAATTAAGTTGTCTCTGCAACAATCAAGCACGTTTTTAGACTGCTTAACTGACTCGTTAGTGTGTTTCTTGCCAGTTGATTCAAAACTGAGGCAAAAGTGTGGAATTTTACATTGTAATTTATATACAGGGTACACGATTTTATTTTAATAGAGTCTTGTTTCGAATGTGTAGCTCTCCCAGAAGTACGGAGTCCATATTTGTGGCGAAGGAGGTGAATACGAAACCTTCACCCTCGATTGCCCCCTCTTCAAAAAAAGGCTTGTTATGTGAGTGAAGCGTCATTAACTCACGAACATGTGATCACTGTTACACTATTTTCACGCTGTAATAAGTTTGAGAAGTGATACTTTAACCACAACTGACAAAAGTTTTTTTTTTTTTTTTTCTGTTCATGTTTTGCAGTGACGCAGCAGAGACAGTGATCCACTCAGCAGATGCCTTTGCTCCAGTTGGCTACCTTCGTTTCACCCAGATGCACACGGAGAACAAAGACGCCGTGAGTCAGAAGTTCTTTAAAAAAAAAAAGAAGTTTTCACTCGTTCCACAAATAAGATCAATGCTTTTTCAATGCTGAATCAATAATCTGACATCCAAAAGTTTGAGTTGCTTCGGGGTTGATTACTTTAAAGGCACTCTGAGGGAAAAAAACAAATACAAGAACAAAACCCTTTGGTGTTTGATAACTTTGTCGAGGAGAAGAGAAAAGCGAGAACTGCAGGGCAGTGTTCAGATCAACCTCCAGAGGGCCTTCTCTTTCGCATACTCTTGCTTTCGGTTCTCTCCCTTCATCCCTCGCTCTCTCTCTCTCTCTCTCTCTCTCTCACTCACTCACTCACTCTCTCTCTCTCCCTCCCTTTCTCTCCTCCAGCCCCACATGGCCTAGTTTGACATCTGCAATATTCACTGCAGCCTGAAACTAGGCCCAGCTTAATAAACATGTCTACTCACATTAAGGCGCTTTGTATTCAGGTAGCTGGCTAAGTGGACACAGGCGGGGGTTGCGGGGAAGCAGTAGGAATCGGTTCGGGGTGTATCAGAGGGAACTCAATACTTTGTTACTTTTTACTTTACCTGAAAGTACAGGTGACACAAGCAACCGTAGATGTTGCTGTGATGGAGCCAGTGATCAAAGGTTTGCTTTTAATCACTCCCTTCTTAATTGTCTGGATAAACAAGACCCCTCCCCAACAACGGGGTATTTTTTTGTATCAGACTATGCGGGTTACACCGAGGGATCATAGTAGCCTGAAGCTGTGCAGGTTTCCTGGGTCAATCATGTTATTTGCATGTGTTTCTTTGCTCATCGCACAATAATGTTTTGAATTTGTGTGCTGTGTTCCTATTTGTAGCCCATGCTGGGGTGGGGGGCTGGGGCTGTTATGGACAGAAAACATACCCCCATCCCACAACACCCATGACCCTGCAGCCTCACTCCCTAAAGCTATATATTTTATCTCTGCCCGCTCCTGCCCCCCATCACATCACACACACACACACACACACACACACACACACACACACACACGCGTGCATGATTCCACAGCCCCTTTAGCCCCCCCTAGGTTGCTGGGGGTAGAGCAAGGAGATCCAGGGCCCTGTGATAGGAAGGGGGGGGGGGCACAACCAGGGGAGAACCTGCCCTGGTTCAGCCTTCTGAAGCTCTTCTCGTCAGGGTGACAGATCGGCGGTGACACCAGCACTAGAGGAAACTGCACCGGGCTCAGGGGGTGGGGATGGACCACCATCATTTGCCCTCCGTTAATGCTAGTCAAGCTATTTTTCATGCTGGCTAGGAGAGAGGGGCTGAAGTATAATTAATTTGATTATCATATGGCCTAATGCAGTTGACAGCAGATGGGGGGGGCGGTGAATGAGTGTTGGGTAGAGTGAAGGGGTATGGGGAGGGGGGGTGGTGGTGATGAGGAAATATGAAATATGCATTTAAAATGCGTGACGCCCCAGCAGGATTTGGCAGGTAATATGTACGCCTCAGAGAATGGTAATGATTTGTTATTTAAAGAAGTAGAGGAGTGTAGAGGCAAAAGGATAAATAAACAGAAAAACCTGGATGTCTCACCCATCCAGTCATGAGTTTTGACTGACAGCCAGCGTGATTGAATCTACGGTATCTGAACACACCACTCCCTACTCGCCTGAACCACAAATATGTCAGCATGTTGTTTCATATTCATTCACCTTGAAGTTATATGTGTCTGGGCCCTTGTCATGAAAGACTGACACACACACACACACACACACACACACACACACACACACACACAACTTGGTTGGGCATTGAAAAGGTTGGCTAATTATGCAGCGTTTTGTCTGTCTTTGCAAAAAGGCAACAGCACTCTTTGGTGGGCGTTTTGGCCTGCTCTATTCCCTGTGGTGCTTTATTGCAGGATGTGGTGGCGAGAGCTTTGCCCCATGGTAGTTGTCCTTGCCAGAGAGCCATTGACAAGATGACTGAGGAGGTGGAATATGCTGATCAAGCTGAAGACAACCACCAAGAATTTACATCAAATTGTGACCTCACTTGTCAGCGGGGCCATGGTGAGATTCATTTATTGTGAGACGTGCATGTGCTGACATGCATGCATGAGTATGTATTTATGTGTAAGTCTGTGTGCATGTGTGTGCGCCAGATGATTTCTGTGAGTGGTGTCATGCGGCCACCATCTTGATGCTAGTGTTTTTGGGTGATTGTTTGACAAGAGCTGTCATTTTATTGAATATTTACAGTCTCTGAATTCATTTATTCTCAGATGTAACCATTTACGCATGAAGCACATCTTATAGAGCAAACGCCATGGTTATAAATGAAGGAGAAGAACTGATGATATCATCTTTTAAATTAACATGATGTGTACATCAGTAACAAAGCACTTACGTTCCGAACTTGTTCCAAACTCTCTTCCTCTTCATGGTATCACAGCACTTCCTGCCGATCTCCCTTCATCCTGTTCCACCAGAAGCTCAAGAGGTTATCAGTGGATCTCTTACATCAATGGCCTCCAAAGCCCAGACCCAGGGATCCAGGGCCAGACATCGGCAGCTTTCACACACTTGAAAAGTAAGGAAAAGTTTGAGGGAGAAACATGGAACGTTTTTGCGCACTCGAGTTGTGGACATAAGCATGCACTCCATTACGCTCAGGGAAAAACACAAGGGTATACTACAAAATTCTTTTTTGCGTCTTCAGAGAATGACACGCTCATGTAAACTATATATGTATATATGCATATATATATCTATATCTATATATCTATATATATCTATATCTATATATATCTATATCTATATCTATATCTATATCTATATCTATATATCTATATATATCTATATCTATATATCTATATATCTATATATATAGTCTTTGTTTTCTCTTCTTTGCTATTTTTCGCTAAGGTTTCATTTATAGTCTATTCTATGGTAGAATTCAGTGCTGTGAATGAATGTTGAGGAGAGTGCAATTTCCCTGGCGGAACGTCCAAAAGGGATTAATAAAGTAGTCCGTCTGTCTGTCTGTCTAAACTAACCTTTAATAAGTAACGTTTTCTTTTATCAGCTAAAAATAGGATCCGTTTAACAATCAAGGCGGATTGATACATAATTCTTAAGTCCAGGGGTGAATTAAACACCTTAGCAAAGCCGTTTCTGGAGGGTGTCTTTGACTACACAAGTCCTAAAAAGAAAGAAACATATGGGGGAAAACTTTCTTTGTCCCCCGGGTGTCTTTCTTTCTCCTCGTTGCCTTAGCTAAACACACATGAAGTAGTGTGGCAAAGCTTGAGTAGTCATTCCTTATTTAAAGTGCTTGACAACCCAGCAGGCAGAGCCCTTGTGTGTCAGACACGACGTCCATCACAAGAATGGAACAGAGAGATGGTCACCAAACAAGGACAAGCGCTTCAAATTAACCCAAACCAAGCCACTTTTTGAAACACACCCACAATGGAGTGCAGTCATGTTGGGCGGGTTAGCATTTTTTTTTTTTCCTTTGCCCTGCAGAACTTTAAAAGTGTTGCGCTTTTACACTGCATCTCTTTTTTTCTCCCTCTCTCTCTCTTTTTTTTTGATGGAGAAAGAGGAGCGAAAGATGAAAAGCATATTTAATGTTTATCGTGGTGCTCGGCTGAACAGCCTTCACAGTGCAGAGACAATATTAAACAAGTTAATATTTAATGAACAACCTCTTTGTATGAGGGCGAAGTAGTCTGAGACGCTAGTGTTGGCAAAGGAAAAACAAACTTGAAGCTCTTTCAAATGATTGTAGGGAGAGAGGCTTTGCTTTGAGCACTCGTGCCTGTGTTTGCATCCAAAGCCTACGCACGCACGCACGCACACACAAACACACACGCACACACTTTAAGAGACTGCACTTTACAGAAGGGGACAAACACTATTACCAATTGCATCAGTTTCAGCAGATTTCAGTGTTAGAAAACACTTCTAAACTATCGGCTTCTCCACTACAAAGGAAGTAGCATTCAGATAGCTGTTGGAACAAATCATATATAAATTGAAAGGCACAGATTTAAACCTGACAGTTTAAACAATACTAGAGTCCTTCATAATAGGTCAGCCTGTCACTTACAGTAGATAAGACTCAAAGATTTTCTCAAAATAAGAATTATGTAAGTATTCCAGAAAAAAAAAAAAAAGTTTGCAGGACTAACAAAGCCGGCACCATTGTGTTGCATCCATACTGTCACGAAATGGCGCTGTCTGCAGTTGGGAAGCCAGATGAGGGTATATGTCCCAGTAGCTTCACTAGCGCCTCCTCTGGTTGGTTGAGGCACCTCAGGTGAACAGATGTTGCTGATGTTGGAGGAAGCATGCGGTAGTTTGCGCAGACTACAGTGGTAGCGTTCAATTAGGAGAAGAACAGAGGGAAAAGGCTAAAAAAAAAACTGTCGAGATAAGGAACAAATTCTATGAATTATTGCATGCACTTTCTAATCAAATACAAGTAACAGTATTCTAGGATGAGATTTCTACTCTGTTTTTCTGGTGCCAGTTTATTTACATGCATGAAACCATGGATTTTGTCATGATGATATGGTTGGTTGTGCATTTAACACTACATGGTTTGAAGCTCGCTGTCTTATGTCCAGGTGAGCTGGACAGCAGAGGCTGGAAGCTGAAGGACGTTGTTCTTGTTCACCTGTACGTAAGGAATATGGACGACTTTGCTCCACTCAATGAAGTCTACAAGAAACACTTTGGCATGAACCCTCCCGCCAGGTGAAGGAGCAAACGCACAGTCTGACACAAACATCTTCTTTTTGTTCAAGCACTCACTCCACATGTCCCGCTTTTTCTCCACAGGGTGTGTGTCCAGGCTCCCCTACCTATGGGTCAGCTGCTGCAGATGGACTGTTTGCTCCATGACTGGACTGAGCCACTGAAGGATGATTGCTTTCATCAGAGAGAAGCCCTCCATGTCCAGAGCCTCTCTCACTGGGCTCCAGCTAACATCGGACCCTACAGCCAGGCAGTTAGGGTAAGGTTCCTCAACAGGGTCAAGGTGGGTTGACTTTGGTGGTAAAGCCAACAAGGATTGTAAATGTTTATGACCTTTTCACGCTGAATGAAAAAAAAAAACGAAAACAAAACACTATCGCTCTCTTACATCTGGCTTTTTACTTCAGTAGAAAAGGGTACAGTCTGCAGCAGGGAAGGATTAGTGCTGCATCGACTGTGATCGGCTATGACGTAACAACACGATACCTGGTAGAAAACCTCTACCCCCCCCCCCCCCCCACACACACACACCCCAAACACTGTAAGCACAACTATCGCTTGTGCAGCACAGTGCTGTTAAACCAGGAACACCGCAGCTCCAACATTTGTTAGGAATACACAACGCGTAGCACGGTTATGCTAATGATGCTTGCTTATTAGCTTCCTGCCGCCGTGCAGGTAAATCACATTAGCTGTAGTCAGGCCTGTGAGAGTGAAGAGAATCACAAAATAAGTTTTAAAAGCAAACAATTACTGAGCTAAGCTTTCCACGCAGAGGCTCAGACATTGACAGAAGCACCAACATGAATAAAGACTTGCAAAGCCACAATATAGCAGTAAAAAAAACTACATCGTTTGCTCAGGTTTAGAGAACCTGCTTCACATTTTTGTGTTGGAATTCATAGAGAGATTTTTTATCTTTTTTATATATATTCCGACAAAGATTACAGTAGAATTCATCATCACTTCTTCTTTTTTTCCACTATTGTTTATTGCCCCGTCTCGTTGTCTGTAAAACTTGGAACAAAATGAAAAATCACATGTTGCAAGAGACATATTTTAATGTTCTGTTCTCTCCATTTTGCGGTTGAATGCAGCTGATAGTGAAAAAATCTTGGACAGAACCCCGTGATCCTGGTGACACAGTCAAACTACATGTGTTATTTTCTGTATTTGTGACTGATTTGTGATTTTTTTTTTTTTGTTTTTTTTTTTTGCAAAGGAATTGAAAAATATCTCTTGGAGGAATACCATAAATTTCTCTGATGAATGATTTATCCCAATGGGAATTCTTAGGATGCTCTTTTGTCTGTTGTCTCTAAATTTAGACGCATGTGCTCAGACGCCTGTGATAGTTTGTTCTCATTGCTTTTGTGCGCACATGTAAATACACATTCGCTCCCATTATAGCGGGCAGTACGTATCAGTTTTCGCACTTGTTTGTAAAGCTACAAAATCATCCTTCTCTCATATTGTTTAAAACCCCGAAAGAATGTTGTATTCAAAGACGGAGCAGAGGAAGTGTGGGCCGTGGTTGCACGGTTGGCTTGGTGTTTTGTTTACCCAGTGTGTATTATATGGGATTACACTTGTCAAGGTACTGTCAACAAGGATAGTGTCCATCTCCTCCACACTGTCCTTGATCCTCCAGCCAAATCCGTCTATGAGTGAGAACATGTGTGGATTAGCTATTCGTGTAGGGCTTGACAGCGTATCTCACTGTGACTCACCAGAGCTCTCAGAATCTTTTGGATTCCTGGGATGTAACCTGGAGAGTTAGCTTCACTTTTAACAGGCCTGCAGTGTTTGATTTACTCAATGGAGTCTCACTGAGACATGAAATTAGAGTCAGCTGTGGGGATGTACTGTTGCAAAGTCTAATCTCTCACGCATCTAATGATCATTCATATCCAACGCAATTTGAGAAAACAATGAAGATGGAGTTTGCTTCTTCAGAGTTGGCGACCCCCGCGTCAGCTGTGTGTGTGTGCGCGCGCTGCTCCTCCTCCTCCTCCACGCTACAATGACTTAATTTGATCAAAAATGGATTAACAACTCTTCAGTACAGCAAGAGATTTTTTACATATTGATACAATTACCCCCTCGCTGTGAGCAAGCGTGCTGTGCCACCCCTCCTTCTCACCAGTAGCACCATCTTAATGACACTCTTCCTTGGTGACTGTTGCCGTGTGACACCATGGCGACAGGGGCTCTGGCAACAACAGAGATAGAAAAGCTGCTCTCTGAGACCAAATAACCTGGAGCCCTCCGCGCTCACTGTCTGTGGAGGAGAATTAGTAATTAAACGAAGGATCTGGCGATACGAGGGGGCTGAACTTGAAATGATTAAAGGATGAATTTGTGATCGTAATTATATCCAGACTATGTAATCAGTTTTGTGCAGCTGGGGTGTTTTTTGATGAGCTCTTTGAAAGAAGAGCGAGTTATTCCTTATTGGAGGAAATACACAGCACACAAGAGTAGCCTTTGATGAATTATTCTGATAAATTGTTTACTTTCGTATTCCTCTCTCTGGCGAACCCTAGTAATGCTCACATATTAATGTTAAGTAGGGCTATAAACATTGTCCAGCTCTATTTGGAATGATATATTATTTTGACAAGTGTCCACTCAGTGTTTTGAGAGACAGCACATGGCTACTGACAGGACAGGCACTCTGGCCCTGCAGGATTTGACTACAGTAGGTCTCCACATTGGAGGTTTGTACTGATGGAGGAAGAGATGGACAGCGGCAGAGATTGGCAAGTGATGGATGCTGGACCTTCAAACTCCATCCATCTATTCATCTATCTGCCCGGCTTGTCACGTCTCAGCTTCAGCTCTCAGGGAATGGCAAGCTGACTGAATGTCGACTTGGCCCACCAATCTGACAGATTCAGATCTGACTTGATTTAAAGAATTAGTTAACCTTTATGATGTCAAAGCTGCAGGGCTCTTTGTGTATTGTATGTTAATGTCTGATATTGCAGCAGTTTAAGTAAAAGCCGCGAGCTATAAAGACAAAAACAGTGATTTAATTTGTTGTTGTTTTTTTGTTTCCTCCACCATGTCAGCCGTCCATTCACCATAGTGCCATTTATAGTGTGGTGGTATCAAAGTTTGTGTCACTAATTGCTTTTTTATTTATCAGAGATCAAATGCAGATCTAGCTGTCATTTGTTTGGATATGCATTTGCATAATCTAATTAAGACATAAGAGGATTTACTGCCTTATTACATCAATCAATTGATTGAAAAACAAAGGAGGCTTTCAGACACAACTGTTTTGTTTTTTTGTTTTTTTTTGCTTCAAAGTATTAAAACAATTTATTTGATTACAACAAAAGCCAAGTAATGGCAAGCTTTTAAAAAGAAGTAAAAGTTATTGTCCGGGTCTTAGAGGGAGCTCTTAAACAATTCTGCTGCATTAACATAAGAGAGGAAGAAAAGTAAAATTGTTGCCCCGTTTCTTTAGCCAGCATTAGACCCCATTTTTCCACAGAACTCCATTTGTACTAACAACAGACAATTAAACATACTAGTTGCTAGATGTTGGGAGGGAAAAAAAATGGATCCACTGTACCATTTAATAAAACCTGAGTTAAAAACAGGAACTGCAGGAATTTCCTACATCTGTTTAAATGAATGCTGCCTGTCACATTCCCTTTGGAGTTGCATTTACTGAGTCAAACACAATAAGCAAACCAGGTCTGAATGGAGCGACTATCAGTTGAACGGTTGTTAAACATCTCCTCTTCCCTGTTAAGGTAAGTGGCTCACCCCTGGGATATTTGCTGGGAAATTATACTCACTGATCACATTCTGCGGGGTATGTTTGGGGAGCTGACTGTGCGAGCCTCAGGTTGCTGGCGAACACTAACCCCTTCCCCGTTCGCCTAATTGTGAGTGACACTCAATATCGTGGAAGACTGTCTTGCACAAACCCTCAATGGGTTTTGCATTGGATTTTGAAAATTGTCAAAGTGGACTGTGAGGCATCAGCAGGAAAGTGGATCTGACGTTGCCAATTAGCGTCAAAGGGAGGAGTGTAGCGAGGCAGATGTTAGCATTTGAATAATCGTCCTACAGGAGTCTAAATGTCTTTAAAACGACAATCTGAACTTATTCTGACCCTCCTGATGAACAGCTCAGAGGTCAGGCTGAGTTAGAGTTGGGTCGGACCACACGTGGAGCCAGAGAGAGATGACTAGAAAAAGAACACCGGCTGAGGTTCCACTGGAGCTTAGTTTCCTTTTGATTTATTTCACTACAGCACATAATCGAAGAATATTTATGTTTTTCTTGAGATGATGAACAAGTAACTGGAAAGAAAAGATGAGAGAAAGTGGGATTGCAAGAAATAAAGATCCCAAACTTAATTGAAACAGAGACACTGTGGTGATTCGTTATGCACTTAAGACCGCAGGCTCACAGAAGCACCCTCCAAAATATGCAAGTTTTAAATATCATTCCTGAACTACATATTTCAAATTAACATGTAGATATATTGCAGAGTTTTTCATTAGAAAATGCTGTGGGACAATAAATAACACGTATCAGACGCACTTGTATGGCTCGTTACAATTAATAATCAGAGCTTTGACAGCCTGCAATGAGCTAATGTGATGAGTGATAAAGCAAAAAAAAAAAAAAAAGAAACTTTGATGATGGATCGTGTAAATTAGGATAAGTGCTTTCATTTTATGGTCCTGTTGTTCTTCTACAGAATGTTTCACTACTGTAAAAAAAAAGAGCTGGCATTCACAATTCAGCAAACCCCCCCCCCCCCCCCACCACCACCACCACCACGTCAAATACTCCCCCCAAACTTACTCAGTTTACATCTAGAGACTTTATCTACCTCAATTACCACAGAAGAGTAATTAGCCAAAACCTTTGTGTGTGTGTGTGTGTGTGTGTGTGTGTGTGTGTGTGCGCGCGCTTCTGCGTTCAGGGATGTATTCATGCTGCACTAACAGATTAATTAGGACGTTTAACTTCATTTCTAATACAACAAAATTAATCCCATAAAATATGAGGGATCTCGGAGGAGGTGCCTGTCAGCATCTGACGCCTCTCCCCTGTTTGCCATAATCTATTAAAACCTTGCTTTTATCTTACCTCTCTGCTGTCATACTTTATGGATTTTTTCATAAACATGGCCCATACTTCATAAATGTCTCAATTTTCTAGTCTATTAACATTACTTCAAAAGCGTTTGATAAAAGAGGAGGGCATGCGTGAAATAATGCACCAATAATACGAAACGCTGGAGGCTACAACAGTAGGGGCGGCTCTCTAGCGTGCACGCTCAGACAATGCAAGGGATGTTATCAACTTTAATAAAAGAACAAATGATCACCTCCAACCAAGGAGGAGGGAATGAGGCAGGGAGGAAGGGGTGGGCCAGGAGGGGAACAGTTGTCGAGTAATTGAGTCAATGAAAAATGAGGTCTTGAAGGCTCAGTGGTTTGAGCAGTCGTGAGATTGAAGGCTGCTCAAAAAAGAAAGAAAAAAAAACGATGTTGTTCCACAGAACACGTAGTTACTTGCTCCTGGTTTCAGCGAGATGTTAAAACAGATTTGTTTTTTTGTTGTATTTTTTTGTCTTTCCTTTCCACTGAAGGCATGAGTCGACTAGGCTGGCTGTTTCCTTTTATGAACGCCTGAATGGTGTGCGAAGAGTCTGTGTGGAGAGAGTCGGGCAGGTTTTGACTGACTGTCAGGCTTCACCTCTGAGCCCTTTCCTGAGGAGCATCGATTCAAGCACTCTGTCTGGACATCACCTGAGTCTGTCTCACTGGGGTCAAGACTTCACTTGAGCTGGTGATACACTGGTTAAAAACCCAGTTAGGCCTTACCAAATTGGTGTGTGTACGTGTGTATGCCCCAAAACCACAAGACCCCCTCGTATGCAGTACCTTTGTACTCTGTGCGATAAGGCTTGTCTTTATGGCAAAGGTTTGGTCCTGAAAACTTGCCATTAGTTGTGTTTTGTCAGTTTTTTGTCTCATGTGTAAAATTGCCTTTACTGCCTTCCTTTGACAAAAATATGCATTGCTAACATTAGCCTAGTTCATGCGCTCCAAATTTGAATTGGTCTTTCCTTTTTGACCAAAGTTTCATTAAAATTTGCCTGAAAATTACACGTAAAGATGTCTATTCATGAGTAATTCTAAAACACAACCGACGGCAGTGGCCTACCACATTAAGACATTTAGACGACACTGCAGATAGATAAAAATGTGTATAACAAGCAGAATGGTCAATGGAGTTTGGGCGCATTTTCTCATGACATCACTATGTATCCATAACTAAACATGCATCCATGGCATGCTTGCCATCTTTTCAACACTGTAATGCATGCTAAAAGGGGGACAGGAATTCCTTCCCCCTCTTCATACAGCCAGACATCCCTGGATATATCTGCGATGACACATGGTCTTAGCTACAGCCTGGGACAGTGCAGGAGTCCATTGGATGGGGGTTGGGCCCTTGTAGCTCTGAATTTGTACACATATATGTGAGAGGTCAATTCAGACCACTTTGATGAGGGAACGCTTACGTGGGAAGTGGTAGCCGGCAGCTAATTACGCGTCTTCTGACCCTTTCCTGCCCAACCTGCGTATCCCCTCACTCTCCTGCTGTGACTGCTCGGAGACCCGGCCTACCGTGGCATTTCAGGAGCCAGAGCTTAGCTTTGCTTCATCCTGCTGCACTGCTACATCTGCAGCTCCATGTGGGCACAGGGTTGGTATCAGCTTGTACCAGGCGAGGACACGGCAGGGACCGGATCTGTCAGAGTGCATCGACTCTCAGCCATTCGCATATACACCGGCGCTGTTCCTCTGCCTTGGCCCCTGCCACACTTCCACTCGTTAATGGGGCAGACCCTGACAACTGATCCTAATTGCCTTTGAACAGCTCTTCATGTATTATTGGTGCCTGACTGCATTGGTCCATGTCAACAAGCCAGAGGAAGCAAGGAAAGGATAGACACTGCTGTTGTGGTCTTCCTCATTCACACACCTCACCACGTGCACGTACTGTACACACAGACTCATACACTTGAGCACATGGGAAGCCTTGAGACACTTGGGAGTCTGGTTGTGAAAGGACACGTCTATCACCTTTGCTGAATTACATATTGCTTAACCACGCAAGCATGATAAAGTTGTTTTCATGGTCCCATCGGTAGAATGCACCACAACATTTAATGGAATATAGATGAATTCAATCAGTTATGGTGTGTGAATATGATTTTTACTTCCTTAAATGATAGGCTCTGTTTATTGATTTGAGAGAACCACGTGGTACATGAGTGTGTGTGTGTTTGTGTGTGTGTGTGTGTGTGCGCGCGCATGTTCTCACTTGCTGATGAGCAATGGAAGGGTGAACGGTTCATAGACTTGAAGGAGGCACCGGAAAAAAGCTTCATGTAAAGATCCCACCGCCACCACAGTTATCTGCCAAGACACTCGCACCATAACAATTGCAAATACAAACACTCAGTCAAAACACATCAATTATTTGTAGTCCCATGCGAGAATTATTACCCCCTATCCAAGTATTTACTTCCCATTTTACCCGGCTGTACAGGAAGGAGAAGTGGAGTGGCTTGGCTCTTTATTTGTGGAACGAAATAACTGAATAGCAAATGCATAGATAAAAAGCATAGCAGCGTGTCCTGTCCACTCCCATCAGTGTCTGAGAGAGGAGGGATATATGACCATCCCATTACTATGGTAACTAGCCACTATATTCAGAGCTGCCCGGGTGTGTTTCTTCCCCTTGCAGTGACGAGAGGGCATAGCTGACAGGGTCTACACACAAAACACACACACACACACACACGTGCGCACACACACACTACACAGCGATAGGGAGGGTCTGGAAGATGTTCCCTGCTCAATATACACGTGGCAAATACAGAGCAAGCAACACAGGGTCCAGCGTTCACACATGATGGAGTAGTGACATATAGACACTGATAAAGGGATTGAATTATGTAAAAATAGATCAACTAAAGCACAAACATAGTATTTTGCTTTCATGCATTTTTGTGTATAACTTAGGCCGAACAGAATTGAATTTAGTAATCCGGCATTCTATTTACAAAGTGTTTGTTTAGCGTCATTACTGACATGTTAACAGATACAGGTCTTGTAACACTGATTGGCTTATTAATGTAGCAAATAAACACAAAAATTACTGTGTGGCGTAGATAGCACTACGCTGTAGTTTGTGTATGGGGGGGGGGGTGTATTTGCTATTACAAATGATTTATATGATTATTATGCCCCAATTTCTACAATTCCTTAAGTTGCGCACATTAAAAGTGACAGTCGCTGCCTCTGGTTAGAAATGATTATTACATCCACGTGCAGCAGAATCCCAGCATTGCCATTTTGTCTTTTAGCAGCACCACAGATGACTCAGATAAGATTAGCGTTTACATTTCATTTGCTTTGCGACGCTCGCTTCATCATGTACTTCACATGGAGCAGTTCCTCTGAGTAGGAACTTTTAACCATTCATTTTTCAAACCATCAACACTGATATAAATATATAATATACACAAATATATT
Organism: Aulostomus chinensis; assembly: GCF_037954235.1. Taxonomy (NCBI): domain Eukaryota; kingdom Metazoa; phylum Chordata; class Actinopteri; order Syngnathiformes; family Aulostomidae; genus Aulostomus; species Aulostomus chinensis. Next base: position 14,367,107 of record NC_141336.1, on the reverse strand, counting down.
TTGCTGAATAATATACAGCTGGTGGTTGATGTTTTTTTTTTTTTTTTTTTTTGGAGAAATCACTATCTTCACTTTTAATCTGTGTCTCTTATTGATATTAGATAATTATTAGGTAAAAGGATGTCAGAACCCATGAGGGACGGTAATGTGAAGAAGTGAAGATGTTCAGGGGACCTATGATGTGATGTAGAGCGAACAGTATTTTCCACACAGCACACCTGTGCTGAGTTCAGTTTGATGCATTTACAAAAAATGTGTACATTTGCTGTTATTTAATGTGAGGATTCAGTACATATTTGAGGATGTTAAATTAGATCAGTTTACCGTATTTGTACATTTACACAATAAGTACATACTCTTACTTTTTTGTGTTTCTTTTTAAATTTTACTTCAAACATCCCAGTTAGCAATATGTTTTAGTAATCACCATTAAAAGATAAATATATGAAAATATATATAAACACGGATGTCATCATAAATGCACTGTGTTGTTGTTGGTTTTTTTTATTTCTTTTCGTTAATTTTCCTTCCTCTGTGTTCCTGAATTTCAGCTGCGTAATTTGTGGCTTATTTATGTGAACATTTCGACTTTTGTGAAACGGGGGGAAAAAAAAGAAGAGGAAAATCCGAGGAGACTTTGATGCAGTCTAGCCGGCCTGTCGGTTTGACCAGACTTAGTATGTACAGCACTGCTGACACTCCTGCCGCCTTGTTTTCAATGCAGCCATACTGCCATCTGTTGAAAGCGTATGGAACTACATCTGTATTTGCTCTTGTATTATCTGCAGAGTCTTGTTCACTCTGCCTATCATTCTTTGTTTGTGTGCAACTTGTCTTCTAATTTGGAATACGGAACTGTGATCTGTATCCTTTTACATAACAGCGTATTAACAGTGCATTGAGGGCTGCGTGTGTTTGTGTGTTAAACTGGATGTTTGGGCGGCTTTTCTACTTGAACAAACAGCTTCATGTCACTTGGTCACAGATTGATTTGTGTTTGACATTCACACAGATACAGATCAAGCATTTCACTCTGTGGTCCTCTCCTTCATACGACTAAAACACAGACTTGCTTTTCCTTTGCCACAACTGACACTGGCACTTAAACGGCCAGACTAAGAGACGTACTTTGAAAAGAAAAAAAAAATATATGAAAAGACAGAAGAGAAGAGGTGGTCACAGCTGGGAAGGAAGACAGAACGGGGGTTGAGGGTTGCAGTTTCAGCATCATTCAATCAGACAACATGCCCCTCAGCTGAAAGAGCGAGACCCTCCCCGATTCTCTCGAATTAGGGAGATTAGCGGGAAAGCGCATAATGCAGGATGATGGAATTTGTCATAATTTGCATTGTCCTGGAAAGATTCGGTTTGATAGAGCGATGCGTGGAGGGGGTTTGTCATGTCCCACGGGCAGGTCATAGAGGAAGCTTGGCAGAAATGATTTTTGCGATATGTGCATCAGTCGTAAAAACCTCACAACCAATTTGTCAAAAAATGTGAGGTCGGGACAGTTGAAGGGAGCAGGGCGTTTTGCCTAACGCAATGAAAAACCATGCCCCTCCATCACTCTCCGTCCATTGCCCAGCTCAGTGTGGCACAGTCGTCCACAGCAGCAGCATTTGAAATGTTTTATTTTATGTTTTCACTTTTTAACATCAACCTAATATTAGTTCTGTAAATATAAATAAGAACAACATGGCAATATTATACCAGAAAAAAATACACATTTGATAAAAAAAAAAATTGTTGGATTTTGTTGTTTAAAAAAAAAAAAGAATAGTTTGCTGGTGAATTTTATTCATGCCTGTTGGCATTCAGATGTGCCTCCCTGAGCATCCAGCCATCCGGCTCCCCTGACCTTGGCTACAGAGAGGCAGCCAGCTCCTGACCAGCATAAAGTTTGACCAGAGCTGACGTGACAGTGTTACTCTTCCACACAGTTCAGTGTCTATGGTGTTGGCGTGTCAAGGGCAGACGTACGGGCAGAGTTGAGGAATACACTTACACTCAGAAAAGGTGGGGGGGGTTGGGTAAAGACCTTTGTCCCCGGCTCATACTGACCACACGTACCATCAACAATGCCTCATTATAAGTGTGGGACTTGATTTTGAACGTGTCGGTGTAATAATCATGTGCAGCGACGTCGTTTTCTGTTTGATTTCTGAGTAAATGCAATTTTAAACCTCAGACAGGATTTAAAAAAGATGCCCTATACTTGCCTTTCTTTGTGCACTTCATATGGCTATTTATGTCACAGTTTAAGTAACACTGATTTTGTGTGACAGCTGAGCATACAGGGGTTAGGCTCAAACTAGAGCACAATCAGGGAGAAAAAATAGGAGATAGTGGGAGAAAAGAGGAAGGTGTGTATGTGTGTGTATATATATATATGTGTGTGTGTGTGTGTGTTTATATAAAATATATGTTTATATAAAAGGCAAATATCTCCCTCACCCTGTCAATGAAGCCTTAAATGAGAAGCCTAACATGGGAAGCGATTCTGTAGAGGAGAGAAAGGTTGTGGTTCTCCTGAAAGGTTTGTATTTGTAGAAATGAGGTGTCAGAAGAAGCAGGATTTCCTCAGGGCGCAGCACAACACGAGCCCATCTCTTATCATTTCCCACTCCCAGACGTGATCTGCTTTGAATGCACTAATGCTGAAAGAGCCCCACAGACTTGAAGCCAGTTCAAGATGAAATCACAGCGTACATCCCTGACAAACTGCCATCCACCACACGAGGCTTAAACAGTCATATCAAATCCCCGCCAAAAAAAAAAAAAAAAAAAAAAAGCAGAAATAATATATGCACTTAAATACATTCAACAAAACTTCAAACTACATTTTTTTTGATCTGCTCATTTTGAACTATTTTGAGCTATTTGCCAACCTTAAAATATTCAAGAAAGAAGAAAATTACTAAAGAGAATAGAAGCTAATGTATAAATTTGGAATTTTGTCACATGTATTTATGATGCTCCGGAAGGGATCAAAACTAAACCCAAGACTTCTCTGTTTGAAGCCAATAACACAATTTTAGAGGGCACATATTGTGTAAATGCAACATCCTGGATGTGAATCTATATGCACACATGAAAGACAAGTTTCAAAAAGTTTTAGCAATGGTGAGATTGTGGCCTGCTGCTCTTCAGATGTTCTTGTACTCTTACTGCAGACCGAGGCTGTAAACAATGCTCAATAAATGTAAGGAAATAAAAAGCATTGTCACAAATATTGGTTAGATTTTATATATAATTACTTTCTTTTTGCGTATACTACCACAAACCCTTTAGTTTGGTCACATTTGTCTTTGCATAAGAGAGAAGTCGCACCATATTAATTTAACCTATTTAACACGTTTTGTATGATCGTTTTCCTTGTTAAATTATGCATGAGGTCTCAATGGGGAGAAATGTGACCATTAGCATATCTGATAGGAGCACTGGAGCAGCTTTCCAGCTCTCTCTTGTCCTTGGAACCAGGCAGAAAAACCTGACTGTTCGTCAATATTGGGTCATTTTATCCGGGCAAGCCCAGTTCAGCTATACCGTTCCTAGGCACTGCTAATGACACTTGGAGACGTCCTCAGCAAGATGGAGGCCCAAAGGACTCCAACACCAGATATAGACTAGTGCTGTCCAGCCATCTCTTGAAACTCTCTGACAAAAACTGCAATTAGAAACACCTCAGACACACCAGTCTGAAAGGAGACACCATTAAGGCTTGATAGCGGATACAGCCTGGCCCTCCCTGAGTACATTTACATGTACTGTACGTTAGTGTTGGCAATTTAGTAGAGAAAGGCAGGTCATCTTTGGGATTGGTTACCCTTTTATGTGTCAAAGGTCAATATGGCGTGAGGAAAAATCACTGCATGAAGCAAAAAGTTTAATGAAAGCATTGCAGTTCTTGAGATTCACTGGTTTTCCTTAAGAAAGGTTTGTGTGGAATACTACTCAGGCAAGAAATAACTTGGAAGTAAATTGGCAATGTTCTCTGAGTCGCTGGGTTGTTGGTTAAAGGTATTAAATCAGGTCTGTGGTCAGTCCAAGCCAACTTGTGAATTTATTTGAACTTTTATGTGTCTGATACTACAGGTTGTCGAGGGCATAAACAGAGAGCATTAAGCTTAATTGTAGTAGTGATGAAGTCATTCGACTGTAGTTTGTGGACAGCCCGTTAAATTTATACTTTTGACGATTGTATTAATTTCTGAAGATTTTCATGCTGAACAAATATCTAAATATAAACTTTTGTTTGCCAGGGAGCTTATTTTCTGCAATTATTCCCAATCAAAGATAAAAATCTCATTAATTTTACGCAAAGGGAACCTATGGGGATGCTAACTTCCATGTTGGCCAAAAAAAGTATGTCATCCCTGCAGCAATATGTTGTTTATCATCTTTCTATCGTGACAGACGGCTTGAAATTCAATGGCCGAAATGTTTTTGTTTTACAGTTTTCAAATAATCCTAAAATTTAAAAAAAAAAATTATTCAGGAATATGAAAAAAAAATGCAAATTGATTAACAACCATGAGATATGGATAATGAATAACTGCTTTAGTAATTTTGATGATCATTATTTTTTCCAAATTAGTCATAAATAGGTAACTTATTACTTTGCTGATGAGAATGTGATTAGTAATTGTCATCCAAACAGGCAGTTACTAAAACAAAAAAACAAAATAGAACTATCGGAAAACCTTTTAATTTATGGAAGATATAATTGCACCCCGGGAGAACATACATAAACAAACATGAACAACAGTATTGGTTCTTCCTCTCTTTTCTCCATGGGCCGTTTAGACTGCTAAGGCTTGCATTTGAAAAATACTTACCTTGTTATAGAAAGTTTAATGTCATATGCAATTGTTTGACCCTTATGAATATTAAAGAATCCCATCTCTGGCCTATTAAAAATGCATGTGGCATTGTGGTTGTTGATCACGTTTAGAACGCCCATGCAAATTGGACTGTCTTCCCTGTCAGGGCCTAAGATGAATAATGTAGTTGTGTTGTATATTCAGGGACACACCATTGACAGTCAATTAACAAGTTTGATTGGTGTGTGAACTCATTCTTTTGAACTGTTAATTTTATGTAAATAGTATTCCCTCTGCCTTCTCTACTGTCTCTCCCCCAGCCAGGTTCGCCACAGAAAGATGTGCCCCCACTACCACAAAACCCCTAAATCCCCAATTCCACCTCCCACTTAGAGTAACCAGAGCAGGATCCTCAATAATTGATCATCACACACCTGCTTGGTAGAAGCTATGGGAGTCTGCCTTTAACAGTCAAGAGGCCCTATGCTAGCCCCCTTTTGATATTCAAATCAACAAATGGTAGCCACCCTTTATGAATTCAAAATGGAGCTGAACTCTTTTCATGGGGATGAGCTTGTTAAAAGATTCTGGCCACCCGTCCAACCTGATGGAGCCCATCTTTGTTGGAGTGGATGTGATGGCATTTGATGGCTCATAAATGGAATGCCAGTGACAATTTGTTGTTGATGTCTGGGAGTCTGGCTTTTATGTTAGGCAGACATAGTAATGCGGTCCCTCCGGCAGATTGTGCTTGCAGGTAAGTGATCCGGTGATTGATCCAACGAGTAAGCAGCGAGGGCCTCATCCTCTAATTCCCTTTCTTCCACGCATCCCTCTCCCTCATCTTTCCTCCATCTCTTGTCTCCTCTACTGTCCCAGTAATTTGGAGCAGCAGAGATGTAAGCACAAGTTGACAAGTGAATCCAAGTGCCGGGATTCACGGCAAACTCATGTGATTATGGAAATAGCCATGACCAGGTTTGCCCTCTAGCTAAACAGTTGCGTGGCTACAGTCCTGTTCTGGCAGTATCCAATAAAAGATTAATTTACTACACTTCAAAAAGAGGGAAATATTCTGGGCTGTTTTTTTTTTCTCTTTTGATAAAGTTTCACCATGTGCTACTGCCATCATCAAAGGCTTTGGAGAAGCAAAGTGAGCACGTTTGTTTGACATGCTTGAGAGAAGTATTGGTGACACAGTTTTCAATCTTATGTTGCACTCACAGTTTACTGAAAGTTGCACCCTGACCTTTCATTTATTTGTAGAACTGCATGCATGACTCCATGGCTCCACCTCCAAACTATTTTTGCGTAGGCGTTTTCCCTTCCTGTCGACCGTCCGCAAAGACGAACCATCGAGTTACAAGTTTGAGAAACTCTTGTCTGATATACAGAACCTTCATTGAAGGATGCTGTCAAGCAGAGTTTACTGTTTACTTATCAGAAACACCAATGGTGTAGTGATGGAAGAATAAATCACACCACTCATTTGCAGAGGGAGAAAGACTAGCACACATAGAGACTCTCATGTCCTCATCCAAGTACAATATCGCTCCTATATTTTGAGAATTTTTTTGTTTGCTCGGGGTCAGGAATCGGCAGATGCCATTTCCCATATTGGATTGCAAAACTGTAGGTTGGCTGCTTGGTTAAAGCCTGATTATGTGGTCAAAAGCATCGTACATCTGAGATGTATGCCAGATGTGGTCATGTACTTGTTTCATGCTTGTGCATGTTCAACTCTATTGCACTGAAGCCCACCTATGAGAGTTGTGCCAGGGCCAAGAATGCGTACCATACCTGGTTTTGGCACGGGGCGATCGTACTTGTCGAATGAACCAGAATTTTGAGGACAAGCATGCTTGGGCAAGGTACGGACTGCTCAGTGTGTCTGAGTGTCTGGTCTACTTTTACTCTTGTAATCTTACAGTGAAATATCCTGGCTCTCTATCTTCTCCTGTTAGGTAAAGGACCTTCTCTTACATTGGGTATCAATAGATTCAGATCTCCTTGATCCTCCTCCATTTGCTCCAGGCTCCCTGCATAGGCCAGCAATTACCAACATGTCAGCAGCATATATTTGCATTGACCAGCAGCTAGTGTCCCGCACAAATGCCATCCAGCCTCAAAAGCCTCACTGCTGAGCTACAGGGTCTCTAAAGACCTGACCTCTTTAATGCCACTCTACATCCTTGCTCGTCTCTCTGCATTAAACAGATAGATTTTTCCAGGTTTCATTATGCAGGAAGCAGTATTCTAACAGAGCTACTTATCAGAGAATTTAACTTATTATCACATGGTTAATTATGCTTATAAATAACAATGGTGTCAGTGAGATATATTGACGGGCTTCTCGCTGAATACCTGCTTGTTTTAGAACTGTGAAATGAGAACTGTTGGTGACAAGATGCAGAAAAATGAGGCAGTGGACCTTGTTAATGAATGCACTGCTACTCAAACATGCTCTTATAATTAATGTTAATTTGATTATGGCACCTCCCTGATTAATATTGTTCTTTTTTTCTATAAAACTCATTATGAAGTTCTGAAGACTTGTTTCTTACTTCTAGTTTTATGGCTGAAGAAGATGTCTGCGCTCGTAACTGTGTAACAAATCAATCTTAACTTTCCTCTTCCATTTTGGTTGTGAAAATGTATCTGAGCATGACAAGAATTTAGCTTTTAGTTCGAAAGAAACATTCCATCCCTTCAAAGGTTTCCCCATCATCTCGAAGACGTTCAGTGAATAGAAACAAAGTACCAGTAGTTGCAGTATTCCAACCCCAACCGTCCATCACAACCTTCGCTAACGCCTAATAACTCTCAAATCCAGCTCCAATTTTTTCTGTCTCAACTTTTTAATCTGACTGTAAATAATAATACGAGGAGGCCTTGGCCTGGATGTCTGCAGGCTACACTGAGGGAAGCCCCCAAATTTTGTCATTGTTCATAACTACCGGGTTCCAAGATTTCAGATAATAAATTACTGTAGGAGAGAGAGCATGTGTTTGAATGAATGGAAACAATTCAAAATAAGTCTTAGATTTGGGTGCAAGAGCAACAAAGCCAGTTTGTCTGTATTTCACTTTTCAACATGCCAGGACTGACTGACCGTTTTTGTTTTTTTTTTAATTCTCTTACATAGGTAGATGATTTGGCGTTCTGTGCGGGCCAAATTGCCTTAATCCCCTGTACCATGCAGTTGGTGAAGGCTGGCACCAGGACGCAGGCGAAGATGTCTTTCAGCTATGTGAAGAAGGTTCTGGATGCTGTGATCAGCCGCTTGACTCTGGCTCATGTGGTCCAGGCCCACTGCTACACCACAAGAAGCCAAGACATCTTGATCGTCAGGGCTGTCTGGGAGAGCATGCTGAAGGCCGCAGAGGAAGAGAAGGTCAGACACTATGGATTGACGTTTGTTTGGAAGGTATATGCCAGTGTTTGGCTGCTTTGTGATGGATATAGAGGAAATATTGATTATCCTTTCTAATATGATTTTATCCACACATGGGATGAGCACATGTTTTATGAATTAAAAGACAGTTGAATCCACATATCCATGAATAAGTCAACTCATAGAAACTTGATTTTTTTTTTGTCTTTATAGAGGCCTTTCAGAATTGTGTTTTATATTTGTGAAAGGGGAAGTTCCTTGCCCCTCTCTGCACCCCCTGAGACCCGAGCCGCTGTGACTGATATTTACCAGTGAGTGCGCTCATGAAAAGTTGATGATGTGGGAAACGCTGGTGTCTTTGATAATGTGAAGCTTGGCACAGAAGCAGATGTCTTCCTCAGAGCCTCCCTAATCCTTTGCCCCCACACACCATTTTGGAGTGCCGTTCAACTCTCAGAGCAGCTTATCCCCCCGCTCGCCACCTCCCCTCCATCCATCCCTCCATTCCACCGCCCCGGCTTACAACTCTTGCTCCATGCATCTAATAGGAGCACCAGTCTCCCCTGGCAGCCTTTCTCCTCCCACAGTAATCTGTCTAGCCATGGGAATAGGCCCTGAGGGACAGAGGCGGGAACCCACCTCCAACATGTGGCTCTGCGCAGCAGCACACAGAGGATGTCAACTTTGTTTATATTTAAGTCTAGATGTACTCCTCGCCAACAAAACTGGAAGCGCTCAAACGTTAGGTTGCACATAAACCATGGTTCAGCATATCGGTGATTGTTAAAAAAAAATTTTTTTTGCATTATTGTTCTTCAAAGTGGAATAGAAGTGCTAAAATCTTCATTTTAGAATGCAGATTGAGTCACACAGGGAAGGTTCTAGGTCAGAGAGGTTGGCAACATTTCCATCTGTTGTGCTTCACTGTGATGTCTCAGAGCAATCAGAAATTTTCAGTCAGATGACCCAAGGAGTTTCATTTCCAGCAGATTCCCTACTTAGGTGCCGCTAACTGACAGCTCAGCGCATGTCACCTGTAATCAGGTGAGCTGTTCCCATAAGAATAGAGATGGCGGGTTACTAACCTGACCTCCATGCTTGTGAGGCAGATCATCTCAGTGTGACTCTCCAGCTTGGCCCCTACTTCAAGTGCTGATGTGTACCGCGCAACAGAAGAAAGATAAGGAGACAATTGGGAAAAGGGGGGGGCTGATTCATCCCAAACTAGTTGAAATACTCTCTCCCTTGGGTGGGGATTATACAAAGCACCGGTGCTCATTTGAACTGACTGTAATTAGAATCTTTAACTCAGGTCAAACACAGATAACACAGCTCCCACCGAGAGTAGGAATGACTCGCCTTTCCACCAGCTGGTTTTTAACAGAGAATCTGGACTCTCTTCCAGCTAGATTTCACAGGTGATCCTTCAAATATAGCAAACAATTCTACTGCACAAAATTAGTGTCATATTACAAGTTGGAAGGTGAATAAACGAACTGCGATGCAACTGTGAATGTAATCGGGGCACACCTGCAAAAGAGAGTATTGCTCTCAGTGACCTGACAACCTTTCAAAGGTTTAAAAAAAATGTAAAAACCTTTATTATAGATGTGTAACAGAAATGGAAGTACAACAGGAAAAAAACACGAGAATATACATAAAAAAACAAACAAAAACATGGTTGTGTGATACAGTAATTAGAAGTCATATATTTGTTCCAAAAAAACTGAAAATAATTGCCGTAACAACGTTGAATTACTTTTGTGATTTATTCAACCAGTTCAAAAAAATAGAAAATAAAATGTAAAAAAAAAAAAAAGGTCCGGTGACATAAATATATTGAAAAAAAAGTGTTATACGAATTTGTCATAGATTAAAATATGTGTGCTTCTGGGGAATTGAATACATACATGGATTTTATTCATCATTTGTTATTAAGGGTCACCAGAGATTAATGTTTTGCCATTCATATTTTTTCACATCACAGCTAACATTTGTATCCAAAAATAAAAACGTCGTCTTTCCGGTATGTACTGCATATTCAAACACAGGATCTATAAAGAGTGGATTTATGATAGAAACACTCGTAGCTGGCCCATCTGTGAAGCCACAGGGTGATGCTGTTGTTGTTGTTGTTGTTGTTGTTATGCGTTGATAATTTCTCTAATCAGGTGGATGAAGGAGTTCACAAGGTTAATTGGGAGCATATTGGAGTCGCTACAAGTGTAAAATTGTATTTACGGTGCATTAAATGACAAAGGGGTTGTTTTTCTGCATGTGCGAGTGTGTGTGTGTGTGTGTGTGTGTGTGTGTGTGTGTGTTTGTCTGTTTGTCTGTCTGTGTGTGTTTGTCTGTCTGTGTGTGTGTGTGTGTGTGTGTGTGTGTGTGTGTGTGTGTGTCTCTCACTCTCTCTCTCTCTCTACAGACGGTTTGATTAGCAGATGCTGATGTGATAACTCATGACATGGTAAACAGACCTGCAGTAACTGGTATTGAAAACATGTCAACACGTAAAACATAACAAGTTTAAATACTTTAGGTTCGAAGGGGAAAAAAAACCCCAAAAATATTATTGCTTGTAGAAATGATTTTTAAAGATATTTCATTGTTATTTGAAGAGTAAGAAATTGAATATTGTAATGAATTTGTAAGATTGTGTAAAACTTAAACACAACCTCTCCGCTGCTTGGCCTCGTGCCTGTAAACTTTTAGCGACATGTCCTTGTGAGTTCCTTTCGCACAAACACTGAGATGAGCTGGCGAGAGCTGGTGCGACTGAGTGTAGGGGTGTATGAGAGGGATATTATAGTAGACTGACAGCACTACAGCAAGCGCTGAGACATAGAGCCACATGCTGAAGGCGTCCCGCTGGGCAGGAAATGTAGGGGAACTGGCTAAGCAGTGCAGTCCCATCAGCTCCCTGCTGTTCCCAGCCTTTACACCACTTCCTTATTACCGTGTTTACCGTTCAGCTTTCACGCCTCTCGGCCCTCCAACCCACCGCACGGTCCAGGCTCATGGACGCAAGTTAGTGGGAGGAAAGTGAAAAGGAAAGGAAAACAAACATGAGGAGAGGCAGGTCACACCCCATCAGCGTGGAGAGCTGAGCGCAGCAGATCCAGACTTCATGGATTTACCTGCTGCCTGAGAAGGGAATGGCTGTATGCCCTGGAACTGAAGTAGGATGAAGTAATGAGATGGATTGTGTTAAGTGGCTGGTGTAGAGCGGAAAAGAGTACCCTACACACACACACACACACACACACACACACACACACACACACACACACACACATACACTCCGCCACCTGCCTGGCCTCCCAACTTGCCATTCTGGCACTCAGATCTTCCATATATCAACATTTGTATTTTATAGGATTAATTTAATAAATGATCTGTGGTCCGGTTGGGATGTCGGCCAACTTTCCCCGTCTCACTCCTTCAGCAGGGAACCACACACACTAATGCAGCTGCGAAGTCTGGACACACACACAGTAATGCACTTTTAGCAGATTTAGTTCTACAGAAGTGCTGAACAAACTTCCGCACTAATGTAACATTTTGCTGGATACATTAATAAAGAAACAACTGATGTGAGCTTGTACGACAGCATTGGGGGAAAAAAAAAGTTGTGCCAGCGGCTGGAGCAGAATCCCCCTGATCTGCTCGTGGATGGGTGGTTGGGTATAGTGCCTCAGCATTCAAGGCCTGCAGGGTGGCCTTTAAGCCTGGCTGAGCAAGACCTCCCTGTCCTGTCACTTCTCTCCCCTGCTCCCACTCTGTTCCATGTTCAATCACTATTGACAAGTGCAGTCCCCTCCAGGAGAATACCTAGTCTGCGCCAGAAGTGCTAATATAACATTTATCAAACCATAGGACACGTATGTGTGCTGTCACTTTGTCTGACATGCTAAGAGGTCCATGCTGACACGGCTATTGTTCTCACTCTTCTGATTTTGATCACTACAAGCTAGGCTCTCATGGTAAAGAAACCTAGCACACACTCTCATTCAGGACGCTTGAGCTTTGATGTTTTTTTTGTCCTGTTTTTCTGTTGTTGTTTTTTTAACTGGTAAGGGGTGAGCTGTTGATGCACTATTAAGTGTTTGCTAAAGTTTAATCTGAAGGTAAGTGCTGCTTCGGTAGATCTGGAGGATTGGGTCATGGCGTCTGTGTCTGTTGAAAGGACAAAGAGGTGGTCGTCTGCTCTTGTAGATGTTGCTCTTCTTTTTTTCTTTTTTGTGAGTGAATACCAAACTAAAATGTGAGTAACATGTTATTATTCTGCACTTACGAAGTGGGCTGTAAGTGGATGAAAATTGATCTAGCAAATTGAAAAGGGGGTTAAGTGTTTTTGCCCTATCGACTCCGACTGAAATGGCGGTTATATAAAACACTCATTTCTGTCCCATTAGCAGATGAAGCCACAGCCAAGTATTATTAGAGGGCCACATTGTAGCACTGCCCCAAGACATTTTGTTACTGTTAATGGCCCTCAGTCCAGTGGAGGAAAAAAAAAAAGAAAGAAAGAAATTAAAGACATTTTGGCTCTGGAGATAAAAGTGAGACAGTTTTCCACTAAGTGTGTGTGTGTGTGTGTGTGTGTGTGTGTGTGTGTGTGTGTGTGTGTGTGTGTGGATGCTGCCTGCAACATGTTGTGAATAATCTTCCTAAAAAAGGTGAAAAGTCATCGTAGATAAGACCTGTCATGTTAGCAGTACAGCTCAGAATGAATGCTTTTTGGGGGGCATTTTATTCAGCTTAAAGCACTATGGATTCTTTATTTTTTTTCAATTGTTTGTGGACTATCATTACCAAGGGTCACCAGACAAAGTCGTGTTAATTGATAGCCTGTCATGCTGTCAAGTGAAGAGCCTTTCTTCGTGTGTGTGTGTGTGTGTGGAAGAATTTTCCTGCTTTACCGTAATCTTCATGGGTGATGGGTACTATTTGGATCAAAGCAAGAGGGCCATGCATTAGATTGTGTGTATAATTTTCCAACCAGCTTATTTGAATATCATCTTTCTACGTTACAGGGGCCTGAGATCAAACCTCCTCCATTATCCGTCGTCGTGGTACCTGCTTTACCCAAAGGTGCAGCTGTCGAGCTTCATGTAACAGCTATACAGGATGAACCCAGCGAAAGGACTTCCTGTCACATGACAAAAAAGTTGAAGTGCGGATACATAGAGTGCCAGACTGTCATGTCGGCTGACAGCGGCAGTGCTTCGATCTCCCTTGACCTGGCTGTGTCGGGTCACGAAGGCCGCCAGGGCACCGATGACATGAAGGACGCTACGGAGGGAATCGGCACGATGTTAAAAGAAGCCATTAAGAAGGAGAAGACGGAGGCTGAGCTGGTGCCACTGTGTGCCAGGGTGTTCTACAAATGGGACCACCCACTGGCACAACAGATAGTTGAAGGTATGTTGCTTTTATTCAACACTCCTCAGGATTTAACGTTGTGTACGTTGTCCACAGGTGCGCACGGAGCCTTAAAAGGGTTTATATCCAACGGTTTAAATATTAAATCCTTAAATAATCTTAGATTTGACTTTGAGTTCTTAATTGCCACAAACATGTCATCCATATTTTGATTCATTTTAATCACAATGGCTATGTTCACACGTGTCCAAAAACGCTACTTCTAATCAGATTGACAGGTTAGTCAGATTCAAAATGTCTCATGTAACCACCTGAGCCAATCCGATTTTAAAATTTCGACTGGACTGAAAGAGGTAGTCTACACCAATTGGTAATCCGCTTCATGCCGCACATCAACAGCTGAGAAGAGATGATTTGGTTGACGGAGTGGTTTATTCGCTCTGCGCATGCCTCGTATGTGTGAGTATACATCATATGACGTTCATGGGGAAAGTTTTAGTCTCTCATCCGTAAACCCGGTGAGCTCTACTGTCTCCCACTACTGCTTGCTACGAACTTTCATCCACTGGCTGCGCGTTTTTAGCGGAGGACGGGCCAAGCTGATCTTCGTACATTCATCTTCTTTTTCTCCTGGCCAAATATCTCTTTAGGACAATCATCCGTCAAGAGCGTAGCGCTGCCTAATGAGACCACAACACATTAACAGGCGTCCCCAACACAACATGACATGGATCCACTTTTACAGAGGTAAAGACGCAAAGATGAGCAGGAGAGGCCTTTAACGTATGTCAAAGCAACGATATAATCTGTTTCACCATGTAGACGCAGATTGAGTGTGGATGGCTTTACTCAGCGTCCATGTATACAAATCGAATCAGATTATTTAATACGATTACTTCAATCGGATTGAGGAAAAATATTCACGTAAACACAGCTATTGAGCCAAGCCTCTCTGTGTCAAAGTCTCAATTTTTGATGTCATAAATCTTTCAAGCTCCCACTGAACCTTAAATTCAGGTTTATCGAAAATGTAGATAAACTTACTCTGACAAATACAGTCCTACTTAAAACCATACAGTTTCTACTTACATTTACACCTACCAGTGATTGAATAATAAAATCAGGCTCTTGTTTTTGTTGTTGATTAAAATACAGAACAACATTTTTGGATTTTTTAAAGTCTCTTTACAAAGGGAGTTTGAAGTGACACTGGTTAAGTGAAGGTATTCTAGGAAGTAGAATCTCCAGAGAATTTGTACTTCTTCCCGTGTTTAATTATTGTGTGCAGTTTGTTGTGTCTGCTCTGTGTACAGTAAGCCAAGCAGCTGGCACGGTCTTTTGTCATCATTATACTTTTATATGCTGCTATCTCCTGCTCCCAGGATTGTAGGTTCTCATCAAGGCAAATGTGGAACGGTATTTGTTTTGTCCTGAGAGATGTTCTCTCTCAGGGAAAAGGGCGACAAGCACATCGATCACACACAGCCTCAGCTGTCAAGTCATCTCAGAGGCAGTCAATTAACATTTCTCCATCCAAACCAGCCGTCTCACTGTCAGATTTAGCGCTGAAATACCGCATCTCTGTGACCGTATGGAACTATGGTTGATTTATTTACATACATCTACTTCTCATGTATTTATCAGTGTCATTATTTACCACCAGCTAGGCGTGACTAGTGGAGCCGATTCTTAATGGATAGGACATGATCTGCTGCTCCTTCGGTCCGGCGTCCAAAATCAAAATGTCACATTTCTTTAGGCCCTCTGGTTAAGAGACTATTTTTAGTTATTAAAAAAAAAACAACAACATTACACATCAGCTGTCAGAGAATCTCACCATGAACAGACGATCATGAACAGAACTTGAGTTTGCTCCAGTTATGACTCCAAAAAGAGAGTCAGTAGTTCAGCAGCATCCACCAAGTTCGTGACCCAGGCCTCCAGCTATGTGGTGTCAGCAGTGAGTCCGAAAGTCGGATCCAGAAACATCAGAGCAGATTTAAAAGCAGGTATTACTCTGGTACACTGACCACATACTGGCAATCTCAAAGTTTATGTTTCCGCCCGGGAAATAAAAAGGAAATAAATAAAAGCTTGATGACAAGAGAGCAGAAATGACATTAACTTAGACTCAAAAACTCCACCTTTGCAGCAAACACATGATCTAATCTTCCTACAGCGCCTCAGATGACGTTGGACACATAATTTTCTATTACAAAGAGAAGGTAGTGCTGTAGACATTACAAATAGATGCCTAATACACTCTAACTGGCTACCTTATTGGAACACCTGTGCAATGTAGCACAATCCAACACCTCTGCCATGATTTCTGCTTGATGAATTGCATGATTTTTTCCGTTTTTTTCATCATTGTCAGAAATGGAATCGTCCAGGTTGTAGTCGTAGGTGGCGTTACGCTGAAGTGCGTTATTTCTAAATTTGCTGTCCCTCAGGATTATGTATATTAAAAGGGTGACCACAATATTAGAAACACCTCTCAATATTACGCCGCACGGTACAACCTCACCTCTGACCGTGCAAATCAACACTCAACATTATTGGCAGAATTTATTACAGAGCCGTTTGATTGGTCTCATTTTCTCGGTATAAACTGTATTAACCGGAGCAAAGTCCAGCGACATCTTCACCTTCAAAGGGTCTTTGATTATGGCCTCCGCACACCACTTCCCCAAAACCATTTACTGACTCATCATTGAGCTGGAATCTGTTACCTTACCCTGCACGCACACAACTGACCCCCTGGAGCCCACCCATGGGCGTTTTTATGGGTCACAGCCTGTGCTCATTGGGTGATGAATCCTAAAAGTCAAAGGAGGAAATGTAACACCTCTGGCGTTAGCAGTCACAGCCTCGCAACTGCTGACAGACAACACTAGATCCCCTCCACACACACACACATCACCCCCCCCCCTCATTTTTTTGCGTTAGGATTCACAGCTGATAGACATGACATATGCTCCAAATGAAACCTTTAAACATCTTGTCTCAACTTGTTACTTCTGATCGACAGCCTCTCTGGACGAAAGGCCCCTGCATCGAAAAGGTTAACGTTAAGAAGGCAAGAATTAGCTTATTTCACATTTTAAAGAAGAAAAATAAAAAGTATGCTGTTTTATTATTTTTCATTACTTTAGAGTGTATGTATCAGAATGAAAGTTCCAAATATTCCGTACTTGAATCCTTACACTATGTTTGAAGCTCCCGTCAACACACCCAGCCCCTCAGCCATATTGTCCTCGCACTAAATGAACAAATTAACAAATCAACACTTGCTAATCACCACCTTGTTTACCCGTTAATTTAACCAGTTTGAAAGTCAGTCTAGCACAAGTAAAAATCACTGGCTTTGAGCCTTTCTCACGATGTAAAAGCCCCACGAGCCTAGCAGGTATCAGCAATTTCCCCACTCACACACCTTCTATTCACTGAGGCAGACAATATTTGTATATTAATCAGTTTAAACATAAATGCTTGATGTTTAGCATCAAGATCAGCCTCTTCAGGTCTCTGTGTATTCACTGTGAAGCAGAATAATAGCTGGTTCTCTTGGGTACAGGGGTTAGTTCCATCCCATTGCTAATGTGATGGCTTTTTGATTCTTACATCGTTTCTCTCTACTGGGCCTCTCATCGTCAGGACTGGTGCAGAACCGCGTGTCCTCACCTCTTTTCACTCACAAAGGCAAAAACCGCACAATTGCGCGGTCACTCATGTCACCTTTACCACCCCCCACCCCCCGCCTCGTTTTATGCATAAGTGGGCATTCGCGTGTGTGTGCCGACTCAAAGAGAGGATGTAATTATTTCCTTTCTGTTAGTACAAAGATTAAAACATCCCGACATAAAACAGGCTTAGCGTGCAAAGTGTTTTGGAGGGTGTGTTTCTTCTCTTAATAAAAAATCATCCCCTTGTCTGTGATCTGCCTCGCTCTTTCGGTTGTCAGCCAGCCATCTCCAGAGGACCCTGCTTCCCAGGGAGCACCGCATGCTCTGATAACACATATTTAGTCTGTTAATGCCCTCCAAAAAGAAAAAAAAAAAAAGGAAAAAGCCCTGTGTTCAGTGGGGGCATTTTAAGCTGTAGTGCATATTATCTAATTAGGGTGTGTGGGCTCTTTGTAAGGATGTTTGGCATGCTGTGCGTGCTTCAAATGAAAGAGAATGAGGCTTATTAAATAGTTCAGAACTGCCCTTGTAACTCCTTTGTTCAAAATTCAGCTTCTACTTGTGCACATCAATGTCAGATAGTACTGCAGTACTTGTGGGTGTTCAAGGTAGAGTCCGAAGTACGGTTCATTGCGGCTTCGAGATAAAACATTCACGCAAATTGGTCCCCTCCTTCTGGACTCGATGGCGTTGACACCATGAACACCCTCAACCAGCCATAAAACACCGGCGAAGACGAGCTAAATGGCAGCTAGCACTCAAAAACCACCATGGTTTTGACCTACCTGTCCAGCAGAAAAGAGCCCAACTCCGCCTCTCCTTCAGTGCTTGAAAGCAGCCAAACCAAGCTCCACTCTTGTTCTGTAACCAGTTTAAACCACTGGTGGTTTGGCCTTAGTAGGGCTGTTATTTCCTTTTCTTCACTGCTACTTGCGCGTCCACCATTTTCCCAGGAATTTCGTGTTGTCGCTGTGTTTTATCCATACTCAACCTCACCTGCTCACTGTCAGTGGTGGTGGTCTAAGTCTAAATATTGTTTTTAAGGAAAACTGTAAGCTACAGACTCTACCTTTAATAGAATAATTAGTTCGGGTGTGTCCAATGAGGACATGTCCTCAGAAGCTACATTTGGACATGCAATATTTTGCTGGACCAATGCCATTTTGAATAAGCGTTTGTAAAACGTCATCGCACAATTGTGTCACAGCCCACCCCTACAGGCGTGCCTTTTCCGCCGCACAAACTCCTATTCAGCATGCTGATAAATCAGAAGAAATGGGCCAGGACAGACAACCATAAGACAGAAACACTTGTGACCAATTAGTGCACGGAGAGCAAGAGGGAAAAGGGCAACATCCCAGTGGGCCACTGCTAAATAGAATGGCTGTCATCAAGACCATGCTCCGAGACGTTCAGTGAATTCTCACATGTCCACTGTCCGTCTGTGGTCCGACCACACATGTTCTTGTAAAGCTGATGGACGGTCCCAGCACAGCCTCCTGACATCGCAGCGCAACAGGAGCAGAGGATCCATTCCAGTTGAGCCCCACCCCCCGCCACCCTCCCCAATAACAATTGTCCAAAAGGGCATGACAGCATCCCCTGCTCGTAAATGGCTCTGTGTGCCAGTGTGTGTGTGTGTGTGGGGGGGGGGGGGTTCCAAAGGATAACATTCTGCCAAGGATTTAAGAATGTCAATAATTTGTAAATAGGAATGTTTTGATCTGGTCAAAGGGTTAAGTGCCGCCTCAGTTCTAGGAGAGCCCCACAGGGAGAGCCACAGTATGTTGTCC